>NC_066876.1:18647712-19247712 GCF_022985175.1 Labeo rohita | reverse complement strand
AGTGCTGCTAGAGTCAATCTCAGTAGCATTGCTCGATTCTAGGCACTGATGACAATGTCAACGCATTGAGCCTAATCATGGAGGAAGCCGTGCCTTTTAGCATCGTATCCACCGTCAAAGCGTTGAGCGGCGCGTTGCGGAGAGACGCTGAACATGACGCCGAGATCAGCCGCGAGCGAGAAAAGCTCTGGTTCAAGGAGAGCAGCGCCAAAAACCTGAGAAATCGTGACTTCTTGTCACCCAACACGGTTTTGACGACGCTGTACGCAGGTGGAGAGGTCAGTCTGAAATATGTGCTTACTTTAGCGTTTTCTGTGTTATGAGCTTTTCCTGGCCTGTACCAATGACAGATGCGCTCTCACGCTTCTCCGCATGGCGATTTTACGCATGGCTTAAGGCGCCGTGATTGATATATTTTCAAGCTTTTGCTTGGACCTCTGGTTATTAATTACACTGTGTCACTGACACAGAATTGTCAGAATATAAGCCCGAGCTCTGCACAGACACGCAGGGCGCCAGCTAGACTGTTGACATTGGTCGCATCGACCAAACATTTGAACCCTGCGGCAGGAATGATTTAACTCCTCACTGCCCGTTAGTATCTAGGTCAGAATATGCCAATATTAAAAACAACATGTAGGCTATTATGAAAACCACAATGTCATAAACACGACCTGATATATTACTGTGTATCTTCCCCAACAACAGAAAACCTTGTTTAGTTTTTGCAGTTTGTCTCTTTTTGAGGGATATCTCAGTTAACTGATTTTTTTCGCGCCCCTGGAAAACAAACGTGTAACCGTTAAATGACATTTTAAACAAAAAACGTTTTGCTATATATAAATGTGTTGTAAAACTAAAAATAACGACAGAACGTATTAACAAACATACCTTTTTATGTTTTGTCGACGTCCGATAGGGGCCCACAACGAAAACCGCCAGAGCAGCGAACTGTTGCTATGGTTACCACAGAAATTCGCGGCTATCTATTTAGCGCGCTCTTTCTAATCTTTTGTGATGGCTAAATTATTAAATTATAACTTATTACAGCTTGAAAATTGAAATGTACCGTTAACACTCTTTGTGGGAGCTAAATATTAATTAACTTCTTTCTTTTTTTTATGCAGCCTCAATTCTGTTGGTAAATTCATATGACCAACGTCATGAACATGAGTGAGAAATACATGAAATATACAATTTTTTCCCCTCATGCGAAACACCAGATCTTGTGGGTTTCTATTAAAGTGACTGGATAGCATCTCACCCATAGTTTACCCAAAAATGAAAATTCTGTAATTAGTTGCTCACCTTCATGCTGTTCCAAACCTGTAAGACCTTCGTTCATCTTCGGAACATAAACTAAGATATTTTTGATGATATCCAAGAGCTTTCTGAACCTGCCTCATCGTTACGTAACTACCACACTCAAGGGCCAGAAAAGTAGTAAGGACATTGTTAAAATAGTCTGTGTGATATCAGTGGTTCAACCATGAAGATACAAGAATATTTTTTTGTGTGTAAAGAAAACAAAAATGATAACTTTATTCAGTTTCTTCTCTTCTTGTGTCAGTTTTCGACACGTTTACATGCTGAGTGCGCACACACGCGTGGTACTGTCATGAATGTGTCAAAGACACAAAAAAGAGAAGAAATTGTTGAATAAAGTCATTATTTTTGTTGTCTGTGCACAAAAAAGTATTCTTGTCGCTTTATAAAATTACAGTTAAACTCACTGCTGTCACACAGACTATTTTACCAACGTCCTAACTACCTTTCTGGGCCTTGAACGTGGCAGTTGTGTTGGTGTCTATGCAGTGTCAGAAAGCTCTCGGATTTCATCAAAAATATCTTAATTTGTCTTCCGAAGGTGAATGAAAGTCTTACGGGTTTGGAATGACACATGGGGGTGAGTAATTAATGACAGAATTCTAAAAGTTGGCTTAAAAATGGAAATTGAAACGGTCTTTTCTTCCCTATTAGGATGTATAGTAAAACAGCTTCTCAAAAGTAAAAACAAATTGTAGGTCGAGACTTAATTTTGTCAATAGGGAATTCATTAGATCGCTGGTTCATTGTCATTTGCTGATTGCTGTGATCTCTCATGAGTGATAGGTTGCTGAAACATAGGGATTCTTGACCTTCTTTCATGCTAGTGCACTCGTCATCAGAACTGAGAGAGGTTTTTATAAGGGGGAAGGGACAATGTTTTTTATTAAAGATATTATTTGAGAAAAAGTAATGTACAAAGATAAGTCATTTATAATAAACACTGCAATAGTCCAATATTACAAAAATAAGAATTGAAGACAGTTTTGATTTTATCACTTTATACCATTTTCAATAAAGTTTTTGATTTAATGAGAAAGTGTCCATGGGCAGCTACACTAAATATGTGAACTGTTATACTAAATGCATTATTGCATTATTTTGTGTGTGCTTCAGGTTCCCTCTGATGTTCTCAGTGGTATTCGCTCTCTTCGTGGCAGCGGTGTATTGCCGATGGGAGCCACTGAGGTGACAGCAGAAGGGCTGCGTGTTTGTGTGGATCGCTGTGCAGCCTTCAAAGGTGTTTTATGTGGAATAACACCATATCTGAGACCTGCTGCTCAGAGACAGGGCTGTGTCCTCATCAACTGCCCTGCCCTCCACACCAAACAAACCGTGCCGTCTCCCGATACGCTAGCTCTGGGGCAGCTACGGACCGTTCTCATTGCCGACCACCTCGGGGCACAGCTCAGAAGACAAGGGTGTGTGCTTTGACTTTATCATCTTGGCTTATGTTTTGCCACCAAAAGGACAGTTTAATCAACTCTTTCTTTATTTCATTTAGGTACACTGTGTCCTTTTGTCCAGCATTGCCACAGGACAGTGACATTGTCAACTTTCTGAAAACACTAGGCATTGATTGGCCAACAGTCCCTGTCAGTTGGACCAATGAGGACAGGGAGGAGAAGATGAAAAAAGCTTTAGAGACCTCAACCTACAGAGACAGAGAGATGGAGAGAGGGAAAAGGAGAAGCAGAGGAGAGGAAATAGAGGGAGAGAAAAGAGGGATAAAAGAGGAAGTTAGGATAAACCTTAAACAAGTGCTACAGGACGAGAACCTTCAGGGATATGATCCCAGTCTTGGCACTTGCACAGGTGAGCTGTAGTGTGTTTATTAGGGGTTTAAAGGGTTAAATTGATCATGATTTGGTTTATATACAAGATTCGTGTCTGTTTTGTCAGTAAATGTCATTATTAGGGTTGCACGAGTAGGATGTTGGATGTTGAGATTTTAATTGTATTTTATTTTTAAAATATTTGAACCCTGTCTTCTGCCAATATAGTTCAGTTTTCTGATATTTATTTTTTAAACAAGATATTTATTCCTTCCCACATTATGATGGATTAAAATGCACCACACTGTAAATTTAACTATGAATGTGCAATATATTGGTATGATAGACATTAAAAGTTTTTGAACAGTAAGGTGTTTAATGTTTTTTGAAGAAGTCTCTTCTGCTCATCAAGCCTGCATCTATTTAATCCAACGTACAGCAAAAACATTTTAATATATAACTGTTTTCTATTTAAATATATTTTAAAATGTGATTTATTCCTGTGATTTCAAAGCTGAATTTTTAGCATCATTACTCCAGCCAGACATTTATTTTAAATGAAATAAATGCTGATCTTTGGATCTTTCTATTCATCAAAGAATCCTAAAAAATACTCAAATGTTTTCAAATATTAATAATTAATAAATGTTTCTTGAATGGAAAATCAGCATATTGTAATGACACTGAAGACTGGAGTAATGATTTTAAAAATTCAGCTTTGAAATCACAGGAATAAATTGCATTTTAAAATATATTCAAATATAAAGCAGTTATTTTAAGTAGTAAAAATATTTCAAAAATTTACTGTACTTTGGATTAACTAAATGCAGGCGTTGTGAGTAGAAGAGACTTATTTAAATAATATTAAAAATCTTACTGTTAAAAAACTTTTGACTTTTTTTTTTTTTTTTTTTTTTTTTAATTTATCACCGTAAGTTGTGATTGGACACTTTGTTGTACTTTATTATTTCATTCCTTATTGTCTTTAGACTTTTGATCTAATATTCACTTAAGATTGGTTTAATAACACAGTTAAATATATTTTTATATAAATGTGTGTATTTTTCAAAACTGAAAGTTACCTGTTGTGATACCTAAATTCATATTTAGCATTTAAAATAATTGATTTTAGTTAGTAGTATTTTCTTTTTAATTTAATCAAAGTTGCTTAGAATTCCAGCCAATTATTTGCCTTAACATGAAAATAATGATCGTCTCATCAATAGTAATGCATCACTTTATTTGTCAACAATGATACAACATACGAACTTATAAAAATATATATATGCAGGAAATTATAGTTACTGCACAAAACCATTTCTGTTTTTTTTTTTTTTTTTTTTTTTTTTTTTTTGGCTGGGGGGATTTTCAGACTAATTGCATGAGAGGCATTAAGATAAGATGAACTGGGCCGTATTGAACCGTTTTTTTTTGTTTTTTTTTACAAGAAATGTTTTACTCCTGGCGTTTCCATGAATAAACTGTTGAATAGCCTTAGTTTTCTTCTGTCTTAAGTCAGTGATTTCTCTTTTTTTTCAGTGCAGAGAGAAGCTTTGTGTCATCTGGCTCAGCTGGACAGCGCTACTGCAGATTTCTCTGTGAGTCAAAAGGACCCTCTGTCTGGATTATATCTGTCTGCTTTAACATTACAGTGAGTTCCCATGTTTTAGTTGGACGCTTGTAATGGATTTCTCTACTTCAGGTCTCTACGGCAACAGCCCTGCATGTCACTTCCTGTCAGGATGAGTTTCGTCAGCAGCAGACAGCCATGTTGTGGAGAGCAGCGGGTGCAACAGCAGTCCAGGTTTCACACTCTCTGCCCACACAGACACATTTGCCCATCAACTGTACCAGCATGATTTACATATTAAACAATTGCTTTCTGTGTTGTATCTACAGTCATGTAACAGGAACTTCGGGTTGAACCTATCAAAGGACTCATTCTTTTTTTTTTTTTTTTTTTTAGACTAGCCGATAGGTTTATTTATTTCACAAACCATGATTAAGTATGACCTAATTAGTAGCAACTGAATTAGGCAAGGGTCACACTCATTTAGAGAGCATTTGATTGAATCTGATCAATATTTAATCTCCACTTCCTAGAAAAGCATGTTTGTTTAACTTTGTGTAAAAGTATCACATGAAGTCTTTACAACAATATCAAGCCATTATAATGGACCTTTATCGCACCGGAATTGAACACCGGAAGCGCTTGTTGAAGCAGTGTATCGATTCTTCCGGTTATGTATAGTTTTCAATATGCTGTAATCACCTAGTTAAATAAAAGCCTGTTAAAATGAGCATCTGCAGGATGATTTCAAAATCCAGACATTTTCAGAGACGGGTGAAGAAATATTCTGATGATTACTGTGCACAGAATTTTCCAAACTCAACGGAACTTGTAGTTTTAATCCAACGTACCGATCTGAAAAACCCATGGCTCGTAAACATATGTGATTTCACCACACTGTGTCAGTGCTGCAGTGTGTGTGAAACCTGATGAATAAGATCAGAATCAACATGTTTATTCATTTGTATTAAATTTTAGTCTTTATTCTGTCGTTTTTCATTCACAGTCATTTCACTGTATGTAATTCATATATTTATGCCAAAATTCTGAATTAATACTCAGTCACGCTGTCAACGTGTTAAACTGTTTAAGATTAAGTAGCTAAAATGTTCAACATTGCTATTTCTTTAAGGAAACGCCAACGCTTTCATTCATCTATTTTAATACCGCTTTTACGAAAATTAACCATGGTATGTGTAGTAAAACTGTGGCAGTACAAATGGAAATCAGTCCGTGGAAAAAATAAAATAAAATATAACATGGTTACTACATTATTTACTATAGTAAACCCATGGTTAATTTTGTAATGGTGTTTATCAGTCAAATTTTATTTTAATGTAAACAGGTATAAAATATGATGAGAAAAGCATTGTTAATGAGAAGACGAAATTGACTGCAGCAACTTAAATTTATTTATTATTTAGAAAGCACATTTGGAAGAGAAATATATTAATAGGAACATTTCAGCAGGTGATATGAGATGTAGGCGTACACATCTTCAGTTTCGAAATGCATACTCCACACAAACATCCTCCCGCGTAATATTTTAGAAGGACCTTAATTCATCCCACACATCTCCTCCGTGTTGTGTCAGGAAATCGTGAAAACTGAGGCAGTGTGTCATTGTTTAGAATAAAAACAGCCAAACACACTGCAGTAACACCGGTGAAAGAAAGGAAAGAGAGGATTCTCCCATTAGTTTTCATTGCGTTGCGATGGGACCGGAAGTGGGGATACACTGCTCCGCTTACCGGATATAGGAGGTGACATAAAGGTCCATACTGCCAAATGGATGAATACATATCTCTGCTGGAAAATGAATGCATGAATAATTGATTTTTTTTTCTCTCTTTTAGAGATTGGTGATTTGTGGTCCTGTTAAAACTCCTGGCATTCAAATGAATGCAGCTCAGTATCTTCAGTAAGGCAAAACTTTAGATCCCAGTCAGCTTTTTGTAATGCTTTATTAACTTTATGAATAATAATAACTCTGATGACTAAAGTGTTACATGTTTGTTTGTTATATTTTTCACAGGTTAAGAAAAGCTCAAATGAAAGAGGCCTCAGAAATGAAGTATGGAGACCAAGTTGAAGGTGTGTTTGTCTGTGCATTATTGAAAAGTTATTTTTACTGCATGTATTAGTAAAATAGCCCAGAATTGTTTGTGATGCATGTACCAGAAGTAAACTGTGTGTGCTATTATTTACTCGTTTAGGTCAGACATGGGATGACATCATTAGAGTCATGACCTCAGCCACAGTGAGGTTTGAACTGCTATCCACAGTGCACACAAGTCCAGTGAGTGTATTTGCATGTGAATGTGTGTGTGGGGAATATATTTTCCTGCATCAGAGATGATTGACAGCTCTCTTTCAGGTGACCTTAGATGTTCAGCGGGACAGTGGTGTGTCCACAAAGGGCCCCAGGGGTGGAGTCTTTGTCATGTATAACTGTGCTCGTCTTCACACACTTTTCAGCAGCTATGAGAAAGGAGTGGAACAAGGTAACACACACACACACACACACACACACATGTCTGGTTTATTATCCTTGTGGGGACTCTCAGGTGCAATGGTTTTTATACTCTCCACAATGTATTTTCTATCCCCTTACCCTAACCCTACCCCTAAACCTAACCCTTACAGAAAACTTTCTGCATTTTTACTTTCTCAAAAAAACTCATTCTGTATGATTTATAAGCTTTTGTACCCATGGGGACCTCAATTTAGGTCCCCACGGTGACACTAGTCCCCATGAGTCTGTGTGTATTCAGGTTTAGGTCCCCACAAGGATATAAAAACAAGTCCACACACACACACACACACACACACACAGGCGGTATGACTACACCCAAATCTTAACAATTTGTTGTTGTATATATGTTTAAAATTTTACTTTATTAGGCAAATGGTATGTTTTTCAGCACTAGTTACTATTCTAAAAGGTAATAGAAAAGCAGTGACAGATAATATGTGACCATGGACCACGAAACCAGTCTTAAGTAGCACGAGTATATTTGTAGCAATAGCCAAAAATACATTGTATAAGACAAAATTATCGATTTTTCTTTTATGCCAAAAATCATTAGGATATTAAGTAAAGATCATGATTCATGATAATATTTTGTACATTTCCTGCTGTAAATATATCAAAACATTTTTTTTATCAGTAATATGCATTGCTAAGAACTTCATTTGGACAACTTTAAAGGCGAGTTTCTCAGTATTTTGATTTTTTTTTTTTTTTTTTTTTTTTTTTTTTTTTTTTTTTTTTTTGGCACCCTTAGATTCCAGATGTTCAAGTAGTTGTATCTTGGCCAAATATTGTCCAACCAAACCATGCATCAATGGAAAGCTTATTTATTCAGCTTTTTCATTTTATGTATAAATCTTAATTTAAAAAAATTTACCCTATATGGTTTTGTGGTCCAGGGTCACATATATGTGCTCTGTGACAATATAAAATGTACAGACAAAATAGACAACAATAGCCAGTGTAGTCTGTCCAACAGAGGTGTGGTATATTGATTGGTTCGAATGTTGTTTGGGGCAGTGTACAACTTTTGGCTAAAGTAGAGAAATCAATTGGCTAAAGTAGAGAAATCAATTCCCATCTTTTTCCGTTGAGCCTTTTGATTAACTGAGTGGTAAGTAGTAATGTAATAGAAAAAAATGTTGTGTAATTTGTGAAATAATATCCATGTTTGTTTTAAAATATGTAGGTCTTTATCCAGAAATCCCTGGAGGCACAGAACTGGACTTTTCTTCCCTAAAAGAGGAGGTAAAGCAATATGCATCTAACATGCCTTAATGAACATCCTGTTTATGCTAATAGTCAAATTAGTTGCATCCTTATTTAAGTATTCTTCAGTTGCTTTGTATATTGCAAATGTATTCTGTTTTTGTGTTTACTGCCATAGAAAGATGCATATATGGTGATAATAATTTTGCTATTTCTTTAGGGGGAGTGGCTTCTTCTCTTCAATTACCTCATTCCGTTCTCTGAGTTGCTGGACCAATCTGGACAGATCCTGGAGCATGAAGGCGGCACAGCCAGAGTTAATTTAAGGACTGAACAGGTGCTTTTTTTAATGAAAGGTTTTGTTTCTCAGGTGGACATTGTAATGCTGAGTTGATTGAAGGGATAGTTCACCCAACAATAAAAATTTTGTCATTAATTACCCACCCTTATGTCATTTCAAACCTGTAAGACCATCGTTCCTTTTGGCACACAAATTAAGATATTTTTGATGAAATACAAGAGATTTCTGACCCTGCATAGACATCTACACAACTGACACGTTTAAGGCCCAAAAAGGTAGTAAGGAAATTGTTAAAATTGTCCATGTGACTTCAGTGGTTCAACTGTAATTTTATGAAGCCATGAGAATACTTTTTGTGTGCAAAGAAAACAAAAAAATGTATTTAACAATTTCAGTCTCAGTCACGCTTAATGAAAGAGTACCACATCAGTTGTGGTGTTGTTTATGCAGGGTCAGAAAGCTCTCAGATTTCGTCAAAAATATCTTAATTTGTGGTCCTAAGATGAAGGTCTTACGGGTTTGGAATGACATAAGGATGAGTAATTAATGACAGGATTTGCATTTTTGAGTGAGCTATCCCTTTAAAGGAGAAGACCAGTTCCAAAACAAAGATTCACATATAATGTACTCACCCCCTTGTCATCCAAGATGTTCATGTCTTTCTTTCTTCAGTCGTAAAGAAATTATGTTTTTTGAGGAAAACATTTCTGCATTTTTCTCCATATAATGAACTGCTATGGTGCCCCGATTTTGAAATTCCAAAATGCAATTTAAATGTGGCTTCAAATGATCCCAAATGCGGTTGTAAACGATCCCAGCTGAGGAAGAAGGGTCTTATCTAGAGAAACGATCAGTTATTTTCATTAAAGAAATACAATTTAAATACTTTTTAATCTCAAACGCTCCTTTCTCTCCCTGAACTCTGTGTATTCTGACTCAAGACAGTTAGTGTATGTCGAAAAACTCATATTTTCTCCCTCAACTTCATAAATACGAGCGTTTGACAATAAAAAGTATATAAATTAAATTATTTTTATTAAAATAACCGATCGTTACACTAGATAAGACCCTTCTTTCTTGGCTCGGATCGTTTACAACCACATTTGGTATCATTTGAAGCCGCATTTAAACTGCATTTTGGAAGTTCAAAATCGGGACACCATATCAGTCCATTATATGGAGAAAAATGCTGAATTGTTTTCCTCAAAAACATAATTTCTTTACGACTGAAAAAAGAAAGACATGAACATCTTGGTTGACAAGGGGGTGAGTACATTATATGTGAATCTTTGTTTTGGAAGTGGACTTCTCCTTTAAATATCTTCCTATACTCAACCAGTTATTCTCTCTGCCATCTTGGCTTCATTATTACAGCCATTCGTAACTAAAATGTGTGTCTTTTGTTTCTGTCAGGTGTGCAGATTCTTGGTGTCTCTCAGTAAAGATTTTAGCTCCTACTACAACAGAGTTCACGTCCTTGGGGTAAGATATTATGGATCTGTGTGGTTGTTCGTGAATCAGTCTATGAATTTCAATCAGTATCTGTTTATGTAAGGATATTACAGATTCTATTACACACTTAAAACTGCTTGTTACAATTTAATGTATGATTTAGTGTGTATTGTGCATATTTGTGTGCACATCTGCATTAAGTGATTAATGCGATTTAAACAAGTTCAGGGCCATTAACTTTCCGCTCCTTCCCTTTCTTTCTTTCTTTCTCTCCCTCTCTCTTTAGGAGCCCCTGCCTCATCTTTTTAATCAGATGTTTTGTCGTTTATTGTTGCTGAGAGCATTAAGAGAACTTTACCACAGCGCCCTGGACTCCCTTAACCTTCCCCCAATTCCCCAACTATAGCATCTCCACTGCAGACATTACACACTAACAGCCACAAACTCTCTCCCTTAACAGCCAGCACTCTTTCATTTTCTCAGTTATTACACCTTAGATACCGTCCTCACAGCCATAATTGCCTGACCATCTTGTCCGAATAGTCCAATATTCCTCTTGTCCTTAAAAAAAGACTGTTTTACCATTAATAGCCATAAACAAGGCAGGACAGACCGCAATAAATCTGTCACTGTTCGTCCTTTCATCCAGTAATACTTAGTTTGAAAATTCTCCCCCAAAAATGTCAACAGAAGACGCTTCCTATTACAGTGAAATTATTCTCCTGCACCATATTCTTAGAACCCTGCATGAATATGTATTTATGTCATAATGTTTAATTGGTGTAAGTGCCCAGCTCTGTTTGTTCAACTCTGAGCACGTTTACAGTGCAGCACAGTTGTTCTCAAAGTCTGATAGATAAACACACAATAAAATATCTGTCCCGCAGTGTTTCTGATTAAGAATCATCAGTGGGGTTGGCGATCATTTGGCATTCTTGAAATGTCATGAACTGTGATGCTACTTCCTTTAATATTAAAATAGTCTTATCTGTACCAAATATAAAGTCTTAATTCTCAAGATTCCCTCAGTGTCCTTCGCTGTTTATGCCACTGTAAGTGTACAGGTGTAGTGCTGAGATTCCTCGTGTGCCATACAGAGTTGGAGTTTTCACAGATCTGTGCCATACGCCACACAGTATTCAAAGTCCTGAGTGTAATAAACACATTCAGAGTGACTGTGTAATATTCTCACACTTCAGAGTTTTGTTAGTGGTGATTTCACTCAATGTATTTACAAAACAGCAACCCGCAGAGACTTCAGAATTAAAAGAGTGTCTGCCTCAACCTCTCAGCTGGTTGTTTTTCAAGTGTGCAAATGTTTGACTTTCTTCATCTGTACAAAGGTCTGTTATTTGTTTTAATGATAAGACTTTACAGTAAGGGTTAATTAGTTAATGCATTAGGTAATCCACAATGAACTTTTTTTTTTTTTACTACATTCATTAATCTAGTTTATTATTTATTTATTCACGTTTGCTCATAATACATCAGCCATGTTAATTTGTACAATTTAAAATGTTTTTGTGTAAGATAGATTTCTGTTAGATTAATATTAACCATTAACCATGGTTAATACTTGCAATTGCATAAACTTATTTTAATGTAAAGAATATTGTAGTTTTGTCATTTCAATCATGTTTATTACAAAATATGTTAATACATAATATTTGCCCCATAAAATTGACATTTTTATTTTAATGTGAACATTTTTTTACACACACATACACGTGTGTGTGTGTACTTGTTTTTGCTACATTGTGGGGACCAAATGTCCCCACAAGGATAGTAAAACCTGAAATTTTTGACAATGTTAAAAAAATGTTATTAAAAATAGTAAATGATGTTTATCTGAAAGTGTAACGATGCAAACATGTTTTCTGTAAGGGGTAGGTTTAGGGTTAGGGTTGGGTTAGGGGATAGACAATATCATTTGGTCAGTATAAAATAAAAATATAAATATATATAAAAATCTATAGAAGTCTATGTAAAGTCCCCACAATTCACAAAAACAAATGTGTGTGTGTATATATATATATATATATATATATATATACACACATATATATATACACGCGCACACACAGTACAGGCCAAAAGTTTTCATACACCTTGCATAATATACTAAATATTAATTATTACCAAAATAAGACAGATCATACAAAATGCATGCTATTTTTTTTTTTAGTACTGGCCTGAATAAGATATTTCACATAAAAAAAGTTTACAGTCAAAAGTTTACATATGCTTGATTTTTGTGTATTTGAACCCTTTCCAACAATGATATTTGAGATCCATCTTTTCACACAGAGGACTACTGAGGGGTGTAAACTTTTGAACAGAATTAAGATGTGTACATTTTTCTTATTTTGCCTAAATATCCTTTTTTTTCATGTAGTACTGCCCTTCAAAAGCTACTTGTGTGTTTCCCAGAAGACAAAGTAAGTTAAATTTACCCTGATCTTCAAATTCAAGAAGTTTTTACCCCCCCGGCCCTTAATGCGTTGTTTTTCCTTCTGAAGCATCAGTGAGCGTTTGAACCTTCTGTAATAGTTGCATATGAGTCCCTCAGTTGTCCTCAGTGTGAAAAGATGGATCTCAAAATCATACAGTCATTGTTGGAAAGGGTTCAAATGCACAAAAATGCTAAAAAACAAAAGAATTTATGGGACCTGAAGGACTTTTCTGAAGAACAGCAGGCAGTTTAACTGTTCAGAACAAACAAGGGACTCATGAACAACTATCACTAAACCAAAAAAAATGCTGTGGATCATTCAGGTAACAACATAGAATCAAGTGTGTGTAAACTTTTGAGCAGGGTCATTTTTATAAACTATTATTTTTTATTGTGGACTATATGTGAAATATCTTATTCAGATCAGTACTAAATAAAAAATAACATGCATTTTGTATGATCCCTAATATTTTGGCAAAATAATTTTAACATTTTGCAGATTCTGCAAGGTGTATGTGAACTTTTCAACTGTATATCACAATATTACAGTTTGAACTGTATTTCTGATTAAATAGAACAAAACAAAAAACACTTTCGCCAAACCTTTTGAAATGTTTGTGTATAAAAACAAAAATACAGGGGCATTAGTTCCTCCATATTTAAATGTATTAGGCTTTTTGTCATTCCCAGTTAATACTTGGTTATATATTTGATACTGCATCCAAACTCATCAGTGCATTGTTTAGTTTAGTAAATATTACTTCTGTTTGAGATGGAGCCAGAATTATGACCCAGACAGGCATGACTAAACATCTCATGATCGTTATGAGTGGGCTGACAGCATCTCATCATTTTAGTAAAGTAGGCTATATGTGAAAAATACAGCGCAAGTTGGGAATGTAATGCTCAGCTGCAGGACTGAACATTAATAGCAGCCACATGGCTAGAAAATGGCTCCAGATTTCAGTGCCGTGAGTGCGACAATCGTTGATTCAAACTCTAGAACACTGCCAACCAATCTGTCCAGTGGTAACCACAGATGTCTGCATACTAAGAATGCACATGTAGATATGGACATAACAGGTTTAAGAACATGTAATAGCATCTTTCACCCACTAGAGAGCAATCACAACTCTATCTTTCTGCTAAATCTCGTTCACTCTCTCCCCCTCTTATGTGGTTTAGGGCTGGTTAGGCTGTCAGTCATCACTACTGGGCATCTCTACCTTGAAGACAAAGAGGGAGGAGAGATGAAAGGAGGCAGAGAGAGAGACTAGTGCGTGAAAGGAGTTCAAAGGATGAAGGAGAGTACGCTGTGTAATCGCTACAAGCAAAACTGCTGTCTTTTCAAGAGGTGTGTGTGAGAGCGAGATGAATGAATGAGGTCAGAGGTGCCCATGGGAACTGAATGATTTTTGTAGTTGCCAGGGATAGGAGGAGAGAGAGAGGGAGAAAGGTGGGTGGAGGAGGGGAGGAGATGATAGAGGAGAGTAATATTGATGTATGTTGTTCTTGTTGACTGGCGTGGAACCCTACACAGGAAATAAATAACAGTGTGAGGTGGGTGTGGTTTGTGGAGTGTTGGGAAATGACACATGGAGATAGATTGTTTCTATATCTGAAAGTGTCATTCACTTGCTATCACTTGCTAACACAGCAACCGCCATATATAAGTATAAACTGGCTTTGTCGAATAAATAAAAGGGGCATCTCGCCAGCTGGCTGATAATTTTATTAGTAGGTGCTAATCCACTTTAATCCCCGTTCATTTTCAGTCTGAGCACAACTAACAGGCTTCCAGGAAATCTGAATTCAGTTCAAACATTCTGTTCACACTCGAACAGGATTAATTGTGATTCATATCAGGGTCGAGTCGTCTCATGCCCTTGAGCTGTTGACTGAAGTGTGTTCAACACACGGCTTGTAAGAAGTATACTCTGAACCTCGCTGATTGAATAGTTTGAACGTCCAAAATGCAGTTTAAATGCAGCTTCTAGTGAAACGATCGGTCATTTTCTAAAAAAAAAACAAAAAAAAAAAAATTACAAATTGATATACTTTTTAACCTCAAATGGTCATCTTGTCTAGCTCTGCCATGCGCTTGCATACTCTGTGTAATCCGGGCCAAATACAGTTAAGGTATGTTGGAAAAACTCTCATTTCAAGGGTCAAACTTCCTTTACAAAAAAAAACAGTGATGTAGGATGATTTGTGACCCTGGACCACAAAACCAGTCTTAAGTCGCTGGGGTTTATTTGTATAAAGGGTCACATTTTGAAGTTGGAGTAGAAAATGAGATGGGAGTTTTTCGACCTACCCTAACTGTACCCTTTATGAGTATTTGAGGTAAAAAAGTACATATATATATATATATATATATATATATATATAGAAAATGACCAATCATTTTGCTAGATAAGACCCTTATTCCTTAGCTTGGATTATTTAGAGCCCTTTGAAGCTGCTTTGAAACTGTATTTTGGACATTCAAACTCGCAGGCATTATTGAAGTCCACTATATGGAGATAATTCCTGAAATGTTTTCCTCAAAAAACATAATTTCTTTACGACTGAAGAAAGAAAGGCATGAGCATCTTGGATGACAGCAGTGTGAGTACATTATCTGTGATGTCTGGTTTTGGAAGTGAATTACTCCTTTAACTGTTGAGAGAGACATCAGCTTTCCCGCGAATGGGCGTGGTTTCAGTGCCGACATCAGACACGCCCGTTTTTATCATTTAAATTTCGCTGGGTGGTTAACAATGTTTTTTTGTGGTGTGACAAACTCAGAACACATATGTAACATTGCTTTACACGGACTTTAATATAACTGTTTTTCATTTTATTACATTTTAAAATATAATTTATTTATGTGATGGTAAAAGGGTTTGCACTTACGTCACGGTTTGGTCAGTTAACAGGATGCGTAGCCATATTTGAGATATCTGGATGTAAACAACCGCATGGATTTATGCTGTCTAAGCCACAATAATGTGTGGAAGCTGCTCAATCATATAAGCTATGTTTCCATCAGCCTGTTTTTATGCGCATTTTGAAGTATTGAATGATGGAAACGCCACATTTCAAATAAAAATCCATTAACTCGCCAAAAAGTTTTTACGCTCATTTGAGGTGGTTTTTGACTTGTACAAAAAAGGGTTAATGCGAATAATTGGAGATGGAAACGCATTTGCCGAATAAATTCCTCCATACGCATTAGAAAATGTCATGTGACTTTGCGTTATGGGACGGCAAAACCCGTCTAACCGGTGGACCGATCTCATTCCACAGCATCTGAAATGTTGTTATGGTCATTCTGAAATGCCTGAGCAAAGTCTGTCATCAAAGTATTTCTGTGTAATTGCCTCCCAAAACTGTCTTTCCCAAACAGCAGGCATCAACCTCTGAAAGAAATGATCACATTTATTGTGTTTCATCTGCTTGCTGAGGTGCAAGTAATTTATTGTATATGAAAATTCCTATATTCAGTGCTTTCTCCTACATTTCTTAGTAATACATAGTGTCAGTTTATCAGAAAGTGACGATTTTGTTCTCTTTAACTTGTTAGATGTTTTATGCGATAATCCAATTTTTGCACATAAAAACATTGAAAACGTTGTGTAAACAGTCCCTAAAATTAATAGGTGATAAAGAAACATACAAACAGTATTAATAAAGATATTAGCATAACATTTCACCTATACCTGACAGGAAATGATAAGAACAAACTTGAATGTTGTTTTTCTTGCCCTGAAAATCCTGTTTCAGTTTGGCCAACCACAAACGCCTTCTTTCCTCAAATAGATTTTTCCACATCTTCTCCTTGATTTGTTATAACTTTTGGCAGTCTATAGTACTCCAAATGTTTTCCTGGTCTGACTGATTGGTACAGCCCAAAACATGATAATAATTTACCATTTTCAGCAGCAATAATCAGAAAAATTTGCGAGTTCCTTTCGGTTCAGTGGTATTGTTTACATCCTGTACCGCCAATGTGGCTGATTAATGACGCGTCCTAAAAACACTTGTTTGTCAGCAGCCAATACTCCAGTCTTCAGTATCACATGATCCTTCAGAAATCATTCTAATATGCTGATTTGGTGCTCAAGAAACATACTGTTAATATATAATAATATTGGCACGCATTGCACATAGCAAATTTTTTACTCTTATTATATGCCTTTTTATATTATTACCTTACAAATGTAATTTAAAGGTGATAAATTACATCACCATTTTCACACTTCATTTTTTATATCACTTGTTTAATCCCATCAAATATCAGCCGAGACTGCAGTGTTGCCAAAACAGTCTGCCTCACCGCAGCATCTAATTAAAACAAAACTGGAGTCTGTCAAGCTTCTAGTGGTTCCAAGTGAAGTCCTCTGTGTGTGTGTGTGTGTGTGTGTGTGTGTGTATGCGTGCGTGTGTTCCAACAACATGCTGGGGAAAAAAAAATCCTTCTCAAAGCCTTTGGGTTTCCTCTATCAAACTGAAGCTTAGAGATTGCGGCACCGTATTTGATGTAGATCTCTCAGCTAAAACTTTTGATAGTTTGACAAATTTAGACTAGAGCTGAAATCATTCTTGATGGGTTGAGATCTTAGAGACTGCACAAATCTGTCACTTAAAACTGTGTCAGAACAACCTCATGTGATCTTTCTTTAACCATCAAAAAAGGAAAATAGTAGTAGGCTGTTTATGGAAAAAATGCCTGCTTTATGAATCTGTGTCATACTTTGAATGCATTACTTTGGCATAGTATTACGAACTGAGTTGGTTAAAAATTACTTTCAGATTGAGAGAGAGTTCTGCCGTGGAGACGGGAGTACAGAAGATAGCACAATCCGTAGTGTATTTCACACCCGTCCAAGCTTGTGTATGTGTGCTTTAACAGATAAGGACCTAGTGCAACAGCTTCCTCTTTCTTTCTGTTTCTCTTTCTAGCTTTTTCTGTACCTCTGCTGATAAAAAGTGGTTTGAATTACCTACTAACCATTTTTCTGACTTTTAGTTCCATATGTCAAGTTCACAGGTCTTCCTTCAGAGAGGCCAATCTCCCTGCTTTTCTGAAGATAACAAGTCTTAAAATGAGAGTGTTTTCCCCACAAGACTCAAAAAATGTAAAAGAGATTGCCAGTTATGTGAAAAATAATAAGCAACAGGTGTTCTTCTGACCACCATGATATGCTTGTTGATGGTAATTTGTTTCTTTGAAGCCTTGGGAATTCATGTTTTTTTGTCACAGAGGAACATTTTAAAAATATGTTGTTTTTTTCATGCTACGTCGGAAAGTTTCGATTTTCTGTTTTTGCAGGAAGTCTCTTGCTAATGCTCAACAAGTTGCCATTTATTTGAGTAAAAATAGTTAAAGTCATAATGAAACCAAATACGTCATTTTAATTAAGCCCCATTGTAATATCATGCAATAATGCTCTGTGTGTGTGTGTGTGTGTGTGTTTTATCTAGGCATGGGTCCGTCAGACTTCAGATCCAGCAGCTGGGTGAAAAACTAGCTGGATTGGAGTTTAAGCAGGTCTAAATCCTAAATAAGACAGCTAGATACCTCTCTCATCTGATGCTAATCCACTTTAATCCCAGTTCACTTTCACTCCAAGCACAATTAGAGCAGCCTCCAGTCGATCTGAATTCAGTCCAAGCATTCTATTCACACTCAAACAGGATTAGTTCTGATTCATATCGGGGAAGACTCAAATGAGCTGAGATGCCTATGATGAGCGTGTTTAAAACATGGCTGCTCTATAAAGACATTTTTAATCCATGCTGGAACAAATGTGCTCCTCCTCTTTAGATGTAATAGGATCCAGTAAGATTTGTTCTCATTAATATAATATGACATAATCTTTAGGGTCCTATTACAGGCACATAGCCAGTTTTTTTTCATTAAATTACACCCTTTTTAAGAGCTGGCAGCTGGCTTGGTTTTCAGATGTTTTACTTTTTATGTATGTATTTATGTATGAATATTAATGCCTTTTTGACATTTTATTTGATTTAGGCAAAATGCAGATTCGTGCTGTATTTTTTCATTTCGCTTCTCTAGTTGAAGCGCAGTTTCATATGTGTAGTGTATATATCTACATATAGAATCTGCTGTGTCTGCGCTGTGTCAGTGGTGTGTTTGAATGCTGGGGGAAGGTGATAAAGAAGCAAGAAAATATTTATAGCTGCATTAAAATAATTTTTCTGGCATTTTTATAAATGTCACCCCTCTCTTTTCTATCTCGCTCTCTCGATTTCCCTTCTCCAGACTATTAACTTGTTCATTCCCATGCCTTTTTCTCTTTCCCTCTCTCGTTCCCTCTTTTTTTTTTTCATACTCTCTAATTTTTTTTATTTGCTGATTTGGGTCACTGGCTGACTAAGAGACAACTCACAGCTGGCCTATAAACAACCTTCCCCCTTTCAGCAGCATTAGCTCACACACACAATCTCCTCTCACTCCAGCACTCAGCGGCACAAATCTCTCACCTCATTTGGCATCATTTGTTTACTAGGTCTTTTAAAACGAGCTTTATGAACCACTCTCTTATCCTCTGTTTATATCAAGAAATATTAAATTTTTTTCCATGCTGTTTTGCCTTAAGCTTGCAGTATGAAGAATTAGAGATTTCTCCAAGAAAAGCAGTGCAGTCTGGTAACAGTGCATAAAAAAACATGTGGCTTTTACAAACTCTTTGTGTCAGAGTATTTACAACCTGAAAGAATCACAACTGCTGCAGACACCTTTATTATTTAAATAAATATCAGTGACCAATCATTAAGTCAAGGTGAAGAAAAAGTGGCAAAGCAGTTTAAGCTTATACATTCTCAGGCAGTATTTAAAAAGTCAACTATTGCTTAAAAATTACTATATTTCTTGCTTAAAATGAACCCGAAATAGGTTGAAAAGTAATGTTTATTCATTTGTTGAACATTTATTAATACACTGAATAAATAATAATTAAATCATTAAATAATTAAATTTAAAAAAAGATTGCAAAAAGTTTGCAAAAAAATGCTGGGTTAAAAACAACCCAGCGCTGTGTAAAATATAGACAAACCCAGCGATTGGGTTAATTGCTGGTTTTGACCCAGCAATTAGGATAAATGTTATAATAACCCAACCTTCTCTGACTCTAACCAGCTCAACTATTGCTTAAAAAATGACTATATTTCTTGCTTAAAATGAACCCAAAATAGATTGGAAATTAAAATGTATTAATATATTTAATAAATAAACATTTATTAATAAGTTGAATAAATAATAATTAAATAATAATAATTTTTTAAATCGCTTATTTATAAATGTTCACCTTTTGATTACATTTTAAACAATAGTTGAGTTAAATAAAACAATCCAGAAGGTTGGGTTAAACATTCAACCCAACCACTGGGTTGTTTTTTAAATATTTAGTCAGAAATATACTATTTTAGACTATTTTATAAAATAAAATTTTTAATCCACATTTCTCCATTATGACCCTCCCTTTTTTCAATTCTAAAAATATAGAAACATGTTTTACACTACAAAAAATGCTGGGTTTAACCCAGCGGTCGGGTTAAACGTTTAACTCAACCTTTTGGGTAGTTTTATTTAACTCAGCTATTGCATAACAATTACTATATTTCTTGCATAAAAACGTACATAAAATAAAAAAAATTGAAAATTTGAAAGTTGAAAATTAACATTTATTGATATGTTCAATAAATTAACATTTATTAAGAAGTTGAATAAACTCTACATTTCTTATTAATTAATGTTTGCCTTTTAATTATTGCTGATGCCTCTAGTAATTATGTGTCTGATTTGTAGTTTACAACTTATTTTGGGTTCGTTTTAAGCCAGCCATATAGTAATTTTTCAACAGTAGTTGAGTTAAATAAAACTGGGTTAAACATTTAACCCAGTTGCTGGGTTTATCCATATTTCACCCAGCATTTTTAGAGTGTACTTTATCATTATGCAATAATTCAATTCATCACATTACTGTGATAACTAGTCTTTACCATCCAGCTGTGTTTGTGTGCTCATTTTGTCAGCTCTTTGCAGTTATATTTCTTTGCTATGATTCACCATTTTGTCAGAATAGACTGCGAAGAGCAGACTGCTGTGTTTGTTTATGAAATGGGAGTGATGCATCAGTAATGCGATGATAACACATTTTGAAGGGTACGTGTGCGTGCACGTGGGAGCGGATGGACTAATTCCAACTTTTCGCATATTCCATGTTAACGAACGAGCTCGAGAGCGTTTGGTCTGCTCTAAGAGTCATTCAGAAGTTAAATTACAAGAGCTCCATGTCGAAATCCAATAACCATGCGGCAGATAACGAACATACAGTGTTCATAATCCCATAATCCTCTAAAATTGCTAATGACATCACTATGCTCCCGGGGCAACAGCGGCACAACGAGTTTATGCAGGAGACGGCCAGGAACAGGTCCTGAGGTGGGGGCGTGTCCTGAGCTTGCTTTGCGTTTATGGATTCTGGGTGTGGAAGCCACATTGAATATTCAGGTTCAGCTCACGTGCACATCATTTTAATTAATTCGCGCTCACCAGGCACAGATTTGGTGGGGTAACAATCGCACAACGCTCAGCACACTCCACCCAATTGACACCATATGCCTTCAGTCGGATCTCAAGGGCTCTGTTTGTGTCTTGTGGAGGCGGTAGTATTTTGAGAGGCAGATTAAAGCGCGTGTAGGTGTCAGAGAAAGACAATGCTTGAGATTTGTCTCTGTTGGTATATACAAAGTGATTGTGCATTATTTAAACCTCAAGTCCTGTGTTGTCAGTATGCACCCATGCTTAAAAAAGGACGTGTGCGGTTATCTGCCAGTCCCTCTCTCTTGTGAATATGTATTATTGCCGCCTGCCCGTTCAGGCCCAGCCGTGACAGATGCTCACCAGGCCGAGGCCACCTGCTGCTGCGGCCACAGGGGAGGGGTTAGCGGGGTGAGCGGAGAGGACAGCAGGGTTGCGTATGGGGGGAGGGAAGGGGTTCGCCGGATGCAAGCAATTACAGATCAACAGTGGTGGCGAGACACAAACACAAACCCCTCTTCTTGATGGAACGTACCCCCTACTCTTGCCGTTCCCATGGTAACTCGGAGAATAGCTGCGGCCTTGTAGCTGACAGCTTACCTGAATGTGTATGTGTGTGCTTGTGTGTTAAGGGCCCCCAGGTGTGCTCTGTGAAGTGTGCGCCCCTGTAATACGCAGGCTGGATTTTTGGGGATTACAAATCAGCCCATTAGAGCTCTCACTCTTTGGCTACTCTCTTCTCATCTCGCAACCCGACTGTATAGAACCCGACTGTCTTTTTAGTCTCGCGCAGACAGGCGTCTTATTAATAATTTTGTGCGACGCTATATTTAGTGTGTCAACGTTGATGCAGGCATGAATAAAACAAGATTGCGCTTGATATTAAAGTCCTTCAAAACCCGAACATGGTTCTCGTGGTTTTGGACTAAAGAAATTCATGTGACATTTTTTTTCACTCACTTTGAAATTCAACTTCAAAATCCACAGATACTAGTACCTGTGAGATTGAAGCGATGGATCTCAGCAGTCAGCAGCACACAAAATGAGCCCAGGACACATGAGCGTTGTCTGCAGATCTGAACCGATCAGGTGTTGTATGCTCATTTTTATAGGTTCAGGGATTTTAAAATGAGAAATGTCATTTTTGGGATCACATTGTTGCATCACATTTGATTCAGATTACAAATTTGTTACTGATACAGAATTTTTTTTTTAAATCAATTTTAGTTATATTTAATCCAGGATGTACATCACTGGTTTTGAGGTTTTTGGTAACACTTTAGTTTAGGGAACATTATTCACTATTAACTAGTTGCTTATTAGCATGCATATTGGCTGATTATTAGTACTTATAAAAGACATATTAATTACTTATTCTGCATGATCATTTTCTAGATTTCCTAACCCTACTCAATACCTAAACATTATTCAAAATAACTACCTTACTTATTATGAATAAGCAGTGAATTAGGAGTTTTTTTTGGGTGTCATGACCGAAACATCATCATGTTTCAATAAATCTCATCACACTTGAAATAGTGTTAAAATTGCAAAATAAAATAAAATAAATTTACAAGGTAGATATAAGCAACATTTTAACAGGTCAGTGTAACCCTTCTTATTAAATTATATATTACTGTGTTTCAGTAGTGACAAATTTAGGGACACGAATATTCCAAAACTTTCTGAAAATACAATATGAGAATTAACTAAACAGTTACTTGAAATTTGTACCTTGGTTTATATATTTTAATAAAAAAATTGTGTTGATTTTTTTAAAGGTGTTTTAAGAATGGCCCATTATACATTTGATTGTCCAGAATATTACTCATTTGTAACTGGTTTAGATATTTTAGTACCTTGACTTTATTGCATTCACATTTGATGCAACTTATTACTGGTTAAAGGAGAAGTCCACTTCCAGAACAACAATTTAACAAATAATTTACTCACCCCTTGTCATCCAAGATGTTTATGTAAAGAAATTGTTTTTTGAGAAAACAAATTCAGCATTTTTCTCCTTATAATGGATTGCTATGGTGCCCCAATTTTGAACTTCCAAAAGACAGTTTAAATGCGGCTTCAAACAATCCCAGCCGAGGAAGAAGGGTCTTATCTAGCGAAACAATCGGTTATTTTCATTTTTAAAAATACAGTTTGCATACTTTTTAACTCATGTTCTCATCTTGTCTTCAAAATCATCCTATTTTGTTCCTTTGATCTTATTGGCATGTTCAAAAACTCCCATCAGTGTTGTAGGATGATTTTGAAATGATTTTTATATATGAGGCTGTTTTACCTTTTTTGTTAAGGGTGTTTGAACTGTCTTGATGTTCAGAAAGCAGTGATGTTTATGATTTTGAAAGGCAAGACTTTTGAAGTTGAAGGAGAAAATGAGATGGGAGTTTTTAGATGTACCCTAACTGTCTTGAGCCAGAATAACAAGTTCAAGCAGAGCAAGTCAAGAGGAGAGTCTGAGATTAAAAAGTATTTAAATTGTATTTTTTTAATGAAAATAACTGATCGTTACACTAGATAAGAACCTTCTTCCTTGGCAGGGATCGTTTACAACCGAATTTTGGATCTTTTGAAGCTGCATTTAAACTGCTTTTTGGAAGTTCAAAATCTGGGCACCATATCAGTCCATTATATGGAGAAAAATGCTGAAATGTTTCCCTCAAAAACATAATTTCTTTATGACTGAAGAAAGAAAGACATGAACATCTTGGATGACAAGGGGGTGAGTAAATTATATGTGAATCTTTGTTTTGGAAGTGGTCTTCTTCTTTAAGACATTGTTGTTTTTAAATGTTTTAATCTTTGTTGCGTTCAAATTTGATCCATTTATGCATTTGGCAGATACATACAAATGACTTACAATGTACATTTCATGGTAATCAGACCCATGACCTTGGTGTTAGACTCATGCTCTACTCTTTGAGCTACATACAAATCCTAATAAAATGGTGTATAAAAAGTCTTATCATCATCCACCAGTGTAGGCAGAAATGTAGGCCATATGTGTTTTCATGACATGCAAGAATTTGAATTATGGGCTCGACTTTATTTGGGGAATGATGAGTAACACTAAACATGATAGCTCTTCTCGGAGGCTGTTTGGCGAGCTGGTAAATCGCAGGCAGGCTGATCGGAGTCACCCGTCAGTCTATCAGTCAGGTTTCACAGAGGAAGCTCTCAGTTATGGGAATTCCTCTCCTCCTCACTTAATGTGATTTAGGGCTGCCGTGACTGTGTGATATAATACCATCAAGCGTCTAGACACACACAAGCACACCCGCAGCACTAAAGAGCAGACATGAATCTCATCCTCCACAGTCAACGAGGAAAATTCACAAATCATCTTTTTCTGCTTAGACATCGCTGGTAACTGCACACAGAAAGCACAAGCCCTTTACCACAGCCAGCTCTGCTCAGCTCCGACTAGAGCACGAGAACAGTGGGGCGCGAGCGCAGCTTATCGAGAGAGCGCACGTGAGCGTGTGTGCGCGCGCACAGTATAATTGAGCCGTATGAATTTTTCAACATCCGTGGATTCGTTCCAACCGTGTCAGTGGCAGGCAGACTGTGCGAGACACAGATTGGTTTTTGTAACGCGCAAGTCTATTTCTGACTAAGCGTGGATTTCACATGCGCCACGCGGGGCTGTGACACGCGCCTCTGAAATTCCCCCATATGCAGTGATTTAAAACAGAGGAAAAAACATAGTTAAAAAATGTCTCCATGTCAGACAATGCATTCGAAATGAGATCGTGACTATCGAGTAGGAGGTAAAGCTGGCAGGAGAAAAAAAGTGATTTGCAGTCAATACATTGAATGGGGAAAAATACGCCTCAGGAAATCGTTCAGTGAATAAGACATGACGTCACAGGTGGACACCGACTGATTGTTACAGCTACACACAACCACCATCAGCTCCCAAACCCCCCACTGACCTTATTATACTTTTTTTCCGCACAAAAAAAAATAAATAAATAAAGAATAGGCTGTTTTGACATTTTGTCGAGTAAATATTTAATGTGGTTAATAATGTACGTTTAAAACGGAATAAAATAAACTAAAAATGTAAATTCTTAAAGTTACCCTACTATATGCTGGAGAAAGTTATAATATATTTAAAGCAGTCATAATGTCATGGATATATATATATATATATATATATATATATTATTTATTTTTTATTTTTTTCCCATTATTTTAATATGTTCCTTGAGGTTTACTTATAATGTTAATAAAGTCTTTTGGCACACACACGCAAAAAAACAAAACAAAAAAAAACATAAATATGTGGGGAAAAAAAGTTTATTTCTGACCCTCTCTAAAACGGCCTGATTTAAGGGGCGGGTCCTTTAAGACTTCAGTCAGTAATCAACCACTTTTATGACTGGCTGATATCTTTGCATAGGAAACAGTCTAAACACCCCCTCGCTATTGCATGTGAGTGTTTTGATAACATAATCAAAATTAAATGGTAATTTCCAGACAAAGCATTATGCAATCATTTACTTACAGTTTGTGATGCAGCTGCAGTCAGATCTAGTTCTGCTTCAACTTTCAACAAATGTTTCTTTGTGAACTCTCCATGACACCATGCCTTGTTTATAAAACAAAACGCTCCGAACAATCCTCAGACACAATCTGGGATGTCATTAAGTTCATTAAATCTCATTCAGCATAATCAATTGTGTAATCAAGCAACTAAACGCCAGTGGGCGGGGCCTATGATGAGAAGATGACGATTCGTAGATCTTGCTCTGGAGGTGGTATTTATGCAAATAAATAATTTCTTTAAAAAAAAAAAAGTGTTTGGCGTCACCTGGCACCAACTTGATTAAACAAATGCTGTGTTTATAATGAGGAAGAGGTTTTAAGCTTTGAAATTTGCAGGATGTTTTAATGGTGCAAAGACCTCTTTTATGCCAAAAGATCAATTTGATTTGTCATGACCACTTTAAGTGCCATTATATGATTTTTACTATAAAATAGGCCTACTAAAGTAAATTGAAATTATTGTATGAAAAAATGTTGTTGTATCCATGTTTTGTTAGTGTTTATTAGCACAGGATGCTGTTTTATCATTTTATCTTGGCCACTGTTAATGTAAAATTCACTAATGATAAACTTTGATAGCACTGGCCTTCAGTTACAGGTGTTGTTATGGAAGCATATTTTAAGATACAAAACAATGCATTATGTAATTTGAATGCAATGTATGGATTTATGGAATATTCATTAAATATAAATTCTATTCCATTTCCATGTTCCATATCTAATTTATTCTATTGTTTTCTCTTTGATATTGATAGGATGTATAGCATCTCTCCAGCGGTGGACATGGCGTCATCCGAGTGAGGAAACAGCCTTGCGCACACTGGAACGAACCATTCCCGTCTCTGATAGTGAGAGAGCGAGAGAGCGAGGAGAGAAAGAAAGAAGCGAGAGGGGGAGGAGTGAGGGTAGCACCGGGTTCGCTGTGAGCCATGTTGGATGTGAATGAGAGATGCTGCGCTCGTGCCGCTGCTAGCCGGAGCTCTACCAAACACCGAGAGTAGATGCGAGCTTCCCGGGATCACCGAGCGACCGGGGAGCACGGCGGAAGGAGTCGGGCGGTGGTGGATGAGCTGGCCACTTAGCCGGCGTTTGGAGAGAGAAAGAGAGACACTTCGGTTAAGAGAGAGGGGAGAAAGGGGGGAGAGAGAGAAAGGATTTCACCAGACTAATGGCTGCACTGCTACTGGACTTGGGCTCGCTTTCGCCGCTGTTGTTTCTCCTTCTCCTCAGCTCTTTGTTCACTGTTATCCCGGGGAGTGCAGCAGGGCCGTTCTGCCGCTCCCTGTGCACCCACCCAGCCCCCGGAGACGCTCAAATCACCAGCCTGCCCGACGAAACGCTAACGGGGGCTTTGGCTGGGGGCGACTGGAAGATCCACCCAGCACGGACGGAACGGTCGCGTGGACGGGGATCGCAATGCTTACGGTCCTGTGCACTGGGAACCCCCTCAGGTCCGGATTACCGGAATTCTAGTGCATGGATATCAGAACCGGCGGCGCACACCGGACGCTGTCATCAACAGCCTGTTTGGAGTAACGGTGGCAGTGGAGAGAAGGGCGTTGTTTCTCGTGTTCTCGCCTCTCCGGTTCAGTATGGCAAAAAGAGGACTATACAAAGGACTAGAACGCGCTCGGGGCCACAGACGCGCCTCCGCACGGACAGGGTCATTGCACAAAGCGTGCTGGATAACTGTAGAACCGTGGATAGCAAACCCAGGCCTAACCACTGGCCATGTCACCCAGAACGGGAGTTTGCCGCTGCCAAGACACCAACTCGGCCGTTATTAAAAGCCTATTCTTATTCTAATGTGGTTTCGGACGCCAATAAATTGTACAAAGCGAGAGCGGACCGTCCCCTTTCAGGCCCCCTGAATGTTATCGATCTCACCAGAGAGAGCTGGATCGGGTCAGGCATTAGGAATACCCGCGGGTGCTCGGAACCGTGCGAGTGGCAGCTCTCTCTAGGGCTTGGAAGCGAAGCAAGCAGCTGTCTCGAGTCACACCGGATCACAGGTTGTTCTGAAAGGTATCCAGACTGGCACAGCAGTAACTGGCACCGGTTCAACACCTCTCTGAGGCGCTACGCTGTCTGTGGAAGGCAAGCCAGAGAAAATACAAACACATTTTCAGATAACAACTCAAAAGTAGAATTTGTGCATGCAAAATCTGATCGGAATAGTTCGCAGAAGTCTTCTTGTGCATTCAAACGCACTGCCTGGGTCAGGACGGGGACTCGCTTTGATGACGGAAAGGCTCATTATAGTGGATCAACTGGAATCAGCGCTGCTCAGTTGCATATCGGCGATGTACACAACTCTGACTCATCTGCTACTGGCTCTCCCAGGGGTCATAATGCATCACATATCTACCTCTTAGTCGAGCTTAACTTTCCTAAAGGTTTTCGTGAGTCACACATTCACACACGAGGCACGCAAGAAGATTCAGCACCCGCTCAGTGGACAGCGCCAATCTCCGTGCATGAGTTCCCTTACTCGAGTGACTTTCCTGAAAGTTTGTTGCTGAGGAATCGGAACAGTAACAATAACAACAACTGCGCCAAAAATCCTAATAATAACCTCCACCACAACAACAACAGCAGCCCTGGCGATCAAAATACAAATGAAACCCAAAATGTTTCTGACAGTGAAGAGCGCGACTTTATAAGAGAGCAAAGCTCACGTTATCCCTGCTCCAGTGCGCATGCAGAGTGTGGCGACTATGACAGCTTAACCGCCGATGGGGGAGCCACGCGGCCGCAATTAAAATCCGGTAAACGGGTGTCATTACAAGCTGAGGGTGTCAGTCAGCAAGAGGAGCAGCTGGAAGCCGCGACTGAGTGCGGTAGGAGGGAGGGACAAATAGAGGGCGGGGTGCAAGGGGAGGGAAAGGGGGAGGGTGATAGACAGCCTTTAGAGGGAGAAAGGGAGGAAAGCATGGAGTGGGTGATTGCAGAAGACACAAAGGAAGAGGCAGTGTTAGAAGAGACAAATTTGCTGAGTGAAAAAGAAAAAGGCCAAGGCAATGGCACCTCTCAGTCAGACGGAGAAAGCGATGAAAACAAAGAGGGAACGTGGACTGAACAAAATGAGCTTCAACGTAGTCTAGATGGGGTGGGAAACACACAAAAAGCAAAAGAAGAGCAAGAGTACAACGAAGAGCAGACAGGTGTCCCTCCTGTTGGGCGCTCCCGCAGAGCTGCTAATAGGCAGCCCCATTTCCCCCAGTATAACTACCAGGTTCAGGTTGCTGAGAACCAGCCTCCTGGTACCTCAGTCATAGCTATGACAGCTGAGGACCCTGATGCCAGTGAGGCAGGCCGACTCAGTTACAGCATGGCCCCTTTAATGAACAGCAGGTCCACGGATTACTTTCAAATCGACCCAATTACTGGCCTTCTCACCACCACACACATTCTGGACCGAGAACACATGGACCTGCACTACTTCCGAGTTACTGCCACAGACCACGGCTCACCACGCCTTTCTGGAACAACTATGGTGACCATCACTGTGGCTGATCGTAACGATCACTCTCCTGTGTTTGAGCAAACCGAGTACCGCGAGACCATTCGAGAAAATGTAGAAGAGGGCTATCCTATCCTGCAGCTGCGTGCAACCGATCTCGACTCACCTGCGAATGCTAACATTCGCTACAGATTTATTGGAGAAGGTGCAGCTGTTGCACGCGCTGCGTTTGAGATCGATCCACGGTCAGGGTTGATCACAACACGAGGCATTGTTGACAGAGAAGCAAATGAACGTTATACCTTGTTGGTGGAAGCAAGCGACCAGGGTAGAGAGCCGGGGCCACGGTCGGCTACCGTTAGTGTCCATATCACTGTGTTGGATGAGAACGACAACGTTCCACAATTCAGTCAAAAGCGATATGTGGTTGCAGTTCGAGAAGATGTCCGACCACATTCTGAAATCCTCAGAGTCAGCGCCTCGGATCAGGATAAAGATGGGAATGCTGCTGTGCACTACAACATAATCAGCGGGAACAGCCGAGGACAGTTTGCGATTGACAGCGTTACTGGAGAAATCCAAGTGGTTGCACCACTGGACTTTGAAACAGAACGGGAGTACACGCTACGACTGCGGGCTCAAGACAATGGCCGCCCTCCTCTTTCCAACAACACTGGAATTGTAAGTGTGCAAGTTACTGATGTCAATGATAATCCACCAATCTTTGTCTCCACACCTTTCCAGGCTACAGTGCTGGAGAGCGCTCCAATCGGTCACTCCATTCTACACATACAAGCTATTGATACAGATAACGGCGATAATGCACGCCTAGAATACCGTTTAACGGGAACCGGCACGGATACACCATTTGTTATCAATGCTGCCACTGGTTGGGTCACGGTGAGCTCAGAACTTGACCGTGAATCGGTAGAGCACTACTTCTTTGGTGTTGAAGCTCGAGATTACGGTGCCCCACCTCTTTCCGCCACAGCTAGTGTTACGATCACCGTAATGGATGTTAATGATAACCGACCAGAGTTTCTACAAAAAGAGTATTACGTCAGACTTAATGAAGATGCGGCTGTTGGAACAAGCGTGGTCAGCGTAACCGCAGTTGACCGTGATGTAAATAGCGCTGTCACGTATCAGATCACAGGTGGAAACACACGTAATCGCTTTGCCATTAGCACAGCCGGTGGTGCAGGACTTGTCTCTCTAGCACTGCCTTTGGATTACAAACAGGAGCGTCGCTATGTGTTAACAATCACTGCCTCTGACAGAACTCTCCATGACACCTGTCAGGTGCACATCAATATTACAGATGCCAACACACACCGCCCTGTGTTCCAAAGTGCTCATTATTCAGTAAGTGTGAATGAAGACCGGCCTCCTGGCAGCACTGTGGTGGTCATAAGCGCAACAGATGATGATGTTGGAGAAAACGCCCGCATCACGTACTACCTGGAGGACAACATTCCACAGTTCCGTATCGATCCTGCAAGCGGAGCGATCACACTTCAAGCTGAGCTTGACTACGAAGACCAAATGACTTACACGCTTGCCATCACTGCACGTGACAATGGAATCCCTCAGAAATCTGACACCACTTATGTGGAGGTCAACGTTAATGATGTAAATGACAACGCACCTCAGTTTCTGAGCCCCAGATATCAGGGTGGAGTCAGTGAGGATGCTCCACCTTTCACTAGTGTCTTACAAATCTCCGCTACTGACCGTGATGCTCACGCCAATGGCCGTGTCCAGTATACCTTCCAGAATGGAGAGGACGGTGATGGTGATTTCACCATAGAGCCAACCTCTGGAATAGTCCGGACCGTCAGGAGGCTTGACCGCGAAAGTGTTCCCTTCTACGAGCTGACTGCATTCGCCGTGGATCGCGGTGTTCCGCCTCAGCGTACACCTGTGCACATTCAAGTCAGTGTCATGGATGTCAATGACAATGCTCCAGTGTTTCCAGCTGATGATTTTGAGGTTCTAGTGAAGGAGAATAGTGCCGTCGGGTCCGTCGTAGCTCAAATTACAGCGACTGATCCAGATGAGGGCCCAAATGCTCAGATTATGTATCAGATTGTGGAAGGAAACATTCCAGAGATCTTCCAAATGGACATTTTTTCAGGAGAACTCACTTCTTTAATTGACCTTGATTATGAAACACGGAATGAGTACGTAATTGTTGTCCAGGCCACATCAGCACCACTAGTCAGCCGTGCCACAGTGCGCATCAAACTGGTTGACCAGAATGACAATGGGCCCCAAATGCAAGACTTTCAAATCATCTTTAACAACTTTGTATCTAATCGATCCAACACCTTCCCAAGTGGGGTTATTGGACGAGTTCCAGCTCACGACCCAGATGTTTCGGATCGTCTCTACTACACCATAGACCGCGGGAATGAGCTGCACCTGCTGTTGTTGAACCACACGAGTGGGGAAATCCGGCTCAGCCGGAAACTGGACAACAACCGACCACTGGTGGCCCCGATGGTGGTCACCGTCACTGGTAAGACCAAGATGGGGGAGGAAAAGATGTAAGGGAGAAGGGGAGGCAAAGAGGGAGGGAGAAATGGGGAAATGAGGCAAGGGCTATTAAGGTCATAAGGATGAAATCAAATCAGGTCAAATTGGTTTTGCTAACTCTTTTCTGCAGTGCTCTATTATGAAATATTGCTGAAGGCAATGTGTCAGTATGGAGAGCCTATGTGAGAGGAAAAATAGAAAGAATAGAAGATATCTAAAGAGAAAGCTGACCCTTGACTTGCATTTTTCTCTGTAAAGACATTTAGCGATCAATGTCAATGACTTTATGCTGGAATGATTTCTACTGGCATTAGCAGGTACTGTAACAGGAGTCTGAGTGGTAACATGAGAGAGTGTAAGTGCTGTAGAGAGCGCTGCTTGACCACAATGGCTAATGTTGTTGATTGCATTGCTGGGAAGTGTAGATAATTGTATCTTTTGAAAGGCTATAAATGGTGATTTGTTATTTACAGACAAGGTAACTAAAATGGTAAATTTAACATGATGTGTGGGGCTTTGTGGCTGTGTTGTGTGTATTTATCACTCCTGCTTGACTTAAACAATATTGCTGATTTTGTTCTGTGGTTTTTTGCCTTATCTGGCAGTTTGTGTGTGTGTGTAGGTTGGGGAGTTTGTAAGGCCGCAGTGTTAGACAGCTTAGTTACCCTCTGGTAAAATTCTCTCTTTCTCTCCTCTGAGGAAAGCACACTTCTGTTTCCATCCCCCTTTTGCTCTTCGTTCCTCATTCATTTTTCCCTCCTTGCTTTCCATTGCTCTCATCTTTTTCTGTTGGGTTGAATAGTCTAAATATGTGACCCAGGACCACAAAACCAGTCATAAGGCATAACTGAGATTTGTACATATGTTTTCTATTGATGTATGGTTTGTTAGAATAGGACAGTATTTGGCCGAGACACAACTATTTGAAAATCTGGAATCTGAGGGTGCAAAAAAAAAAAAAAAAAAAAAAAAAAAAAAAGAAATATTGAGAAAATCGCCTTTAAAGTTGTCCAAATAAAGCTCTTAGCAATGCATATTACTAAACAAAAATTAGGTTTTGATATATTTATGGTAGGATTGATCAATTGATGTATTATTGACTATTGCTACAAATAAACCCATGCTACTTATGACTGAGTGGCTTTGAGTTTTGATGTCCTGAGGGAAATGGAAGGTTAAGTTGAAGGAATTTCCTATTAAATAATTCCTTTGTATTCTGCGCTCATCCTAATGAGCGCAGCTCATTGTCTGTAAGATGAGATGACATAGTTTGAAACTCAATGTCGCTTTTATCTTGTTATTCTCCAAGCAAGGCAGATTTGTTTATTTATGTAATTAGTTTATAGTTTAGCTATTCTCTAATGATGTAATGTACAAAAATGCACATTTGAGGTTTAACCAAAACAGTATTGGTCTCAGGGAAATTGCATGAATGCCAAAATGAAAGTGTGTGTACATTGGTAAATGTAGTTTAATAGAGGATTACGGACAGCCCTCTTATCTTGCATGCTTCCTCTCTCTCCCTCTCTCTCTCTCTGTTCTACTTTACTTTGAGTGTAATAGGACGTCCTTAGGGGAAGCCTGGCTTTGGAAACAAACGGAGCACAGTAATCAGCTGTCAAACCAGTGCCCAAGATTTTGTGTGTGTGTTTGGATGGTTTAATATTCGTTCATGCAGGCATCTACAATGTTTATGCCTACATCAGGGCTTGTTTGGGCATATATTAAGTTGTGTTTGTGTGCGTGTGTGTAAGTGTCTGTAGTTGAGTAGCTCTTGGCTGATGGGGGTAGAAATGTATTTCCAGGTGACTAATTTCAGCTATGAAGGGCAAACACATTGAAGCATTTCACTGTTTTTTTTGTGTGCAAAAACACACGAATGGAGGCCCTTGAGACCTTGGGTCTGTTTTGGTCATGCTAGATTTGTAATTTCAGTTTAGAAGCGTGTCAAATGTGTGAGCTGCTGTTGTGAGAATTTGTGAGCATGTGCATATATCAGGTAGTGAAACCTGAAAACCCTATACTGTAGGGACCTTTGAGATCTGTTTGTTTATTTCTTGTTTTTGTGAGCTGGTAGAAGCTATTTGCATGTTTTTCTGCGACCCCTGCTAGAATTGCACAAGACACAGACATACTGTTTTTTTCCAACGATCCCCCTATGAAAAACAAGCCTAAAATAAAGTTCACTTTAGAGTGGGTAAGTGAGCTGGATTATAAAAGATTAAAAGGGTCTGAGAGAGGAATAGAGAGAGATACAATGAAGACAGGAGAAAGGATGGGTTTGGGGAATGTGTAGAGGAAGAAAAAGAAGAAAACAGATTGAGAACGAGCAGATAACAAAACACTCAAGTGGAAAAGAGAAATGGAGGGTGGTGAATGACAGACGAGTGATTGAACAGGAGAAAGAGAAAGAGGAAAAACTCACTGAGTTCAGGTCTTGGCTTTGAATGGCTGAAAGGAAAATTATTTCAGATGAAAGAAATGGAAAATTGCCCTCTTTGAAACCTACCGTACAGCTTTTAATATGCTTTTAAGTTAAAGGCTGTATGTGTGTTTATGTATATGCAGTGGTTCTATTTGTATTTGTGCCTGCACTTATAAATCATCTTCATAACTGGCATTTTGATCTTGTTTTCAAGTAAAATATTGAAACATCTTACTAAACAAGATAATTGCACCTAAAATCTAAATGTAAAAGAAAATAATATATTAGGAAATTGTGCTTTCATTTGTTTTCATTTTACTTATTTATTTATTATTTTAAACAGACACTACCAGTCAAAAGTTTTTGAATTTTAATGTTTTTTAAAGAAGTCTCTTCTGCTCAGCAAGTCTGCATTTATCTGATCCAAAGAACAGCAAAACATTACAATTTTGAAATATTTTTACTATTTAAAATAACTGTTTTCTATTTGAATATATTTTAAAATGTAATTTATTTTTGTGATATCAAAGCTGAAATTTTAGCATCATTACTCAAGTCACATGATCCTAAAGAAAACATTCTAATATTCTGATTTGCTGCTCAAAAACACATTTATTATTATGGTGAAAACTGCTGAGTTGAATTTGTTTGGGTTTCTTTGTTGATGAATGAAAAGTTCATAAGAACAGCATTAATCTGAAATACTAATATTTTGTAACATTCTAAATGTCTTTACCATCACTTTTGATACATTTAAAGCATCTTTGCTAAATAAAAGTATCAACTGCTATAATTTCTTTACCCCCAAAACCATATATATATATATATATATATATATATATATATATATATATATATATATATATATATATATAAACTGACTCCAAGCTTTTGAATGGTATAGTGTATAATGTTACAAAAGATTTTTATTTTTTTATAATAAATAAATTAAATTTATAATACTAATAATAATATTTCTTGAACAGCAAATCTGCATATTAGAATGATTTCTGAAGGATCATGTGACACTAAAAACTGGAGTAATGATGCTGAAAATTTAGTTTTGATCACAGGAATAAATTACATTATAAAATATATTTAAATAGAAAACAGTTATTTAAAATAGTAAAAATATTTCAAAATTGTACTGTTTTTGCTGTACTTTGGATCAAATAAATGCAGGCTTGGTGAGCAGAAAAGACTTATTTAAAAACATTAAAAATCTTGACTGTTAGTATACATTTCATAAATTTTGATGAGGATATAAAATAAATTGAATTCAGAACGTGTTTGCTAAAAACTAGTCTTGTCTAATAAATCTAGTTTTAAGGATATTTGTAGTAAAATATAAAAACTGTAATATCATGAAATATGATCTGAGTTTAAAATAATTGTTTTGTTGTTTAATTTCCAAATGTATTCCTGTGATGCAAATTAGAATTTTTAGCAGCAGTCACATCCTTTAGAAATCATTTTAATATGCTGATTTGGTGCTCAAGAAACATTTATATTATCATTAATATTGGAAACAGTTGCAAACAGAAATCTTTCATAACATTTTAAATATCTTGACTGCCCCCTGATTTTTCATATTCCACTCTTTCCACTGATTGCTGATGTCAGACGTCATAGACACAATTATTAAACAAACACCAAAGCAAACACACACACATATACACACACACAAACTGGTGATTTGACTCTGTGGGTGCCCGAATGTGTTGATTTAATCAGCCTGACTAATAATATTTTCCTGCTGCAAGCAACATTAATCATTTAAATCAATGTTTTGTTTAGTTTTGTTTAGATGTTGAGTAACCATAGTGTGTTGCCCCTGCACTAGTTGTGGCTGTTTGCAATAATTAAGATCATTTACTTGTCATTTTACCATAATTGCTGTTATTTGTTTGGCCTTGGTGATTATTGGAATATGACAGAAAATGATATGCAAGATATTGCTAATTTAATTCTGTTGTGTGTTGCACCATGTGTTTTTTGGTTTAATAGCTTTCTGGTGTGTTACAGAAAAACAGGGACTGTTTTCGGGAGGTCAGTGGGGAGTCACTGCTGTATAATCCCGTAATCAAACCAGCTGCCTCCTCACACCCTTCCCCCGCATCTCCTGTACCTCCCTTTCCCCCTTCACCCTTTCTTTTCATCCGTCTTTTCCTCATCTCAGTCTTTACCCCAAACACACTTTCCCGGATCTCTTGTCTGCTTGATATTGCCTTCATCTTTCTGGCATCTATGTAAACACTGCTGCTTCCCTGCCTCCACCCTTCCTCCTCTAACCCCTTCGCTCTTTCCATTACACTCTCCCTCTCTCCCTCTCTCTCTCTCAAACACACAGGGTGGCATTTCATCAAAGGAGGATATAATCTCCTTAGACACTGAGACATCTAGTGACATTAAAAACTTCAAGCCGTGGCTGTCGTCCTCTTGTAGACGCTCACACGTTGTGCTTGACTTTATTTCTCCAGCTATTATAGCACAACTTGAGTCAAACACTTCAGTGCTGTGGTAAACTGTGCAAATATTTTGAGCTAAACTGTAATTGTACATGCAAACAGTGTTTGGTGTGGTGAGCCAAGCAGGATCATAGGTTCTTTAAAGAGACAGTTCACCCAAAAAGCTAATTCTGTCATATTTACTCCAGACTTAGTGTGATAAACAGACTGAAATTTACTTAAAAAAAATACTGAGTATTTTTCGTCCATTGAGCTGTTAACCATTAGCCAGCTGAACTTGACAGCCGCATCACACCGATTTTTGAATTAAAGGATTCCTGATCATTTACTGACCCCCATGTCATCCAGGATGTTCATGTCTTTCTTTCTTCAGTCAAAAACAAATTAAGGTTTTTGAGGAAAACATTCCAGGATTTTTGTCCATGGATCAATGGGTTGAAGGTCCAAATTGCAGTTTCAGTGCAGCTTCAAGGGGCTCTACATGATCCCAGTCAAGGAATAAGGGTCTAATCCAGTGAAACAATTGGTCATTTTCAGTTTTTTGTAAGGGGGGTTTGACTTTCTTTGCACGTTGCCTTGTAAACACTGAGTTGGTACTTCCGCCTCTGCCGCACTTGACCTTTCCAATGTGACTACGTAATGCGTGAAGTAGTGAACACAAAACTAGTGCAAGACGAGCATTTGTGGTTAAAAATTATATAAATGTTTGTTTTCTTTTTAAAAACATGTGTGATCATTGCGCTATATAAGAACCTAATTCCTCAGCTCGGATCGTGTAGAGCCCTTTGAAGCTGCATTGAAACTGCAGTTTGGACCTTCAACCTGCTGATCCCCATTGAAGTCCACTATATGGAGAAAAATCCTTAAACTCTTAATTTCTTTTCGACTGAACAAAGACATGAATATCTTGGATGACATGGGGGTGAGTAACTAATCAGGAAATTTTAATTCTGGAGTCAACTAATCACTTAATTATTTAGACCAGTTTTGTGACCCAGATCAACTGATTGATTGAATAGATCTTATTTAAAAAAAGGTTAATTCATAAATTGGACAGTACTACTTAATCTCCTATAAAGAAAACGTCATGAAATTTGACCCTGGACCACAAAACAAGTCATAACTAAGGGTCAGTTTTTTGAAATTGTGATTTATACATCATCTGAAATAATAATGACAGCATTTGGCTGAGATACAACTATTTGAAAATCTGGAATCTGAGGGTGCAAAAAAATATAAATATTGAGAAAATCGCCTTTAAAGTTGTCCAAATGAAGTTCTTAGCAATGCGTATTACTAATCAAAAAAATCAGTTTTGATATATTTATGGTAGGAAATGTACAAAATGTCTTTATAGAACATGATCTTTAATTAATATCCTAATGATTTTTGGCATAATAGAAGAATCAATAATTTTGACCCTTACATTGTATTGTTGGCTATTGCTACAAATATACCCATGCAACTTACGACCGGTTTGGTGGTCCAGGGTCACAAATATGGTTAAAAGTTCTAAAATATACAAGCACTAATATACCGTCCCACAGTACCTGAAACACTGTCGCCATAAATTTTACAGTGAATGTTGAAAAATAGCAGGTGTGGTTGAGTCTAAAGAGCATCTTATTTCTGTGTGTGTGTGTGTGTGTGTGTGTGTGTGTGTGAGAGAGATAGAAGTGGGGGGTGGATGGTATATTTTATAGGAAATGCTTATCAGCATGAAAGGTATGACTTTTAAGGCGATGACATTATGATCTAACGTCGCTCTTTCTCCCCTCCCCCATTCATTTTATCTTGTGTGCTTTATTCTTTCCCATCCCTGACTCCTCCTTACCAGCCTCCAGCAGCCTCACCCCTCACCCCATCTCTCTCTCCTGCTCACTGTCTGCTGAATCATTTCCTCTTCTCTGTGTAATTTTCTTTCACTCAATTTAAATCGACTTTAGAGTGACTTGCTGCCAAGACTATATTCATGCACTTCATAGCCAAACCATTTTTAATGTATGCAGGAGAAAATAATTTAGAAAATGGAAAGGCAACTGTGAAAATGTCATCAATGTTGTATAAACAGCATGGATATACTGAATAACATGATTCAGAATTGCTTGGACTGGCATTAGTGGTACTGGAGTATCAAAGATCTTCAAACAGAAACAGCACTCCCACATGCTTCAGTAGTCACTTTAATAATGATAGTGCAATGGTGCGTATTTATGAACTCACAGCCCAAAATGTGGTAAATGGACAAAAATCCACAGCCAATGGCTGTAATATATAAACCCAAACAAACATTAATGTATACAGCTGGATGTAAGTAAATATTTTCTCCTTTCAAATGAAATGCAAGACCAGTATAGGATCATTCAGATTTTATGGCAATGACATGTTTATTTCAATGTAATTTATGAATCATAATAGTATTTGCCTTAAATGTATGCATATTTAAATGTAAAAAATTGTGTTACAATAGTAAATAACAGTATTGAAGGGATAGTCCACCTAAAAATGAAAATTCTGTCGTCATTTACTTGTTTACATGTTGTCCCAAACTTATATCTATTTCTTTCTTCCGCCGAAAAAAAAAAAAGATATTTTGAAGAACCTTGGTAGCCAAACAATTTTATTTCTTGTCCCATTGTATTTTTTTTTGTCCATACAGTGGAAATCAGAACCAAAATAGTTTGGTTATCAACATTTTACTGGATTTTGCCTGAGAAATTTCATAATGCACGGGTAAATGTGAACATATCTTTACACTGAGAAATGTCTTATGAAAATCACCATTTAGAAATACAAAAGAAAAGAAAGAAATGCTCACAAAGCAAGAGGGTAGTAGGTAGTGTGTTTGTTCACAATATCATGAAAATAACATTTTACTACTAAAAATTTGAAAAAAAAAAAAAAAAATTGTATACAAAACAAAATGTCTTCTTTTTTCTTTTGATTTTGGAGTGAAATGTAGCCTAAAATATGAGTCATTTTATTTCACGCTAACAATATATATTAGAATATAGTTGTCATTGCAGTAACACTTTATTTTGATAGTCCACTTTAGACATTCTACTAACAGTAAGTATCTTTGCAAATGCATGTCAACTAGTCATTAGAGTATTAGTAGACTGTCTGCTTAATATCTTCTAACACACTTCTAAACTTTGCATGTACAAGTCAACTTATTCTACTAACCCTAGACCTAACCTAACAGTCTGCTCTGAGAGTTAGAAGACATGTAGTTGCAAATTAATGAGAATTAGTTGACATGTAGTTGCAAAGTAACTTATAGTTAGTAGAATGTCTAAAGTGGACTGTCAAAATAAAGTGTAACCATTATTGCTTTAAATAAGGTCTTTATGATATCAAAATTTTGATACTATAGAAATTTCATAATTGTCACTAGTGTCAATATCACTCATATAATTTAAAAAAAAACTAATACAAGCCTGAATTTAAAAAAAAATCAAGCTCACTGAGGACAAGTAAACAGTCAGCGATTAAATAAAAAATAATTAGTAGCAATAGGACAAAAAATAACTACAGTAGAACAAATAAATAAGAAATGCTACATACATACATAAACTAATCAAAATATAAAACACTGCAGTGTAAAAGTAAATATATGTTTCTACTTAAAGTTACAAAAAGTTAAAGTTACAAGAGTGATTTAGTCAAGAGCAGTGAGAGGTTTTCTGTCTTTTGTTGTTTAATTAACAGGAATGACTTGCAAAGACTGGCTTTTTTACACATACAAGTGTGTGTATTTAACCGTTCGAGGCCTATAAAGCGGCAAAAATAACTCGATACCTTCAAAATCATCTCTGCAATTCTGGTCGAGGTTGCTTTAAATGTTAATGAACTCTGCTCACCCCGCCCCTCTCTTCTCTCTGTGGAGTGACGAGCCTGTTTACTTTAGCCGCATTTAGCCGCTAAACCTGCTAACTAGCACGTTATTAAAAAAGCCGATTGCAAAGATTCATAAAAAAAACCCTTATACTCACTTCTGCTGTAAGTGAAGCTGGATCACGAATGATTTGTGCGAACATAGATGGATATATGTAGATCGGAAGGTGCATTCCCTTCACAAACAAACGTAATCTACTGCATCTTCAGCAGCTTAGATGTCAGGAGTAAATAACGACCACTATGTTCATTATTACATCCAGCAACACAACACCTCAATCGCTCAATCGGAGATATTCTTGTCTAATTTACATCCCTGCTCCAGCATCAAAACAATGGCGATCGGACTGTTACAGCTGATTAAAGGCGGGTATGAGGTAAGACACTCATGTCAATCAACTATCGTGGGAGCAGCCTCTGTCGGTGTGACGCCACGATTTGAAAAAGGGGATATTATTTTTACAAATTAATTAAAAACCACTGCATGGATTTTTATCATTATAGGGTAGATTTGTACATACACTGCCAACACACATTAATGTTCAAACAACGTGTAAAAGTGAACTTTGCATCCGATGACCCTTTTAAATCGCAATGCTTGAAAACTTCAAATAATATGCAAATAATGTGTTTTCATGAACAGAATGACCACATGAGCATGTAACTGAGACAGAGACGATAGTCCTAAATCTCTGCCAGTTGACAAATTTCTACTAGTTAATCATGTCTACCGGTATATCGCCCACCCCTACTACACTCTGTTTAGTCACTGAAACCCTTGAATCTTTTCTTTATTTCTTCCTTTACCCCCTTTGCCTTTCCTACATGCTCTGTTTTCAACTCTCAACTTTTATGTGCGTATTTCCGAAGTTGTGTGTACTATATGTGCGTTTGTGTGTGTATGAGCAAGTACGTGTGCATTTGATGGACACAGATGATTCACTCCGCAGCTTGTTGCTAATTTCACAGTCAGTGAGCTGTAGATGATATCACAGGCCGTACTGACACCAACCCGACTCAGATCACATGTCGAGATGGACTTTTGAAGTAGTACAACTCTCACAGCTACAGCATTAAAGTGATTGAGATTGCTATAGAGTAAAACACAGACTGTGTGACTGTCAGAGTAACTGAAGTGAGCTGCCAGACCTGTTCTTATCACTAAAGTGATTTGTCATACTGCTTTTACACATACTGTGATGCAGGACTAGGCTTGTAGTTTTCAAGTTTATTATTGTTCTCTAACTCACTTTATCTTCCTTTGTCTCTGTCTGTTTCTCAGATGGCATTCACAGCATCAGCGCTCAGTGTGTGTTGCGGGTTCTCATCATTACGGAGGAGATGCTCAGCAGCAGCATCACTGTGCGACTCCAGAACATGTCCCAGGAGCACTTCCTGTCCCCGCTGCTCACCCACTTCCTGGAAGGGGTGTCAGCAGTGCTTTCAGTCTCTCCTGATGATGTGTTTGTGTTCAACGTGCAGCCGGATGCAGATGCAGGAAAGGTGCTCAACGTTAGTTTCTCCGCTGCATTGCCGGGAGGACAGTTTTTCCCATCGGAGGCTCTGGAGGAGCAGCTGTACCTCAACAGACCTAGACTCAACGCCCTCGCACATATGGAGGTAAAACACATAAACACACAATCAGCTGCCTCATAAAGATCATTAGATACAGTTGGGATGCACAGAAATGTCGGTGTTCAGCGTGCTGGTAAAATAACACTACCCTCTAGTGAAGCTATGCTTTGCTCATGTGCTCTGATAATAATAGTTTTCTAGGACTATACATTATTTGATAAATAAAAAAAAATCTGTTAAATCTGATTCTGTTGCATAGAACTGAATAAAAATGCATATTGATATTTAATACTAATATATTTTCTGTTCAATTTTATTGTTTTACTTTGAATAAAAGTGTAGTTATTTAATTGACTTGTATTCTTTAATTCAGTATCATTATTTTTTTTTTAATTAAATTAAATTCTTACAAAATAATTGTATATTATTTAATAAAATAATAAACAATTATTAAAAAGCATTTTCGGTTTTCAGCCAAGTGCATCCAGAATTTCAGTTTTTTTCTAGAATTTTAATTTCGGTACATCCTTAAGATACAGTAAGAAAATATGAAATCTGTAATTTATTCTTGTGATGTCAAAGCTGAATTTTCAGCAGTCATTATTCCAGTCTTCAGTGTCACATGATCCTTCAGAAATCATTCTAATATGCTGATTCGCTGCTAACATTTCTTCTTATTATTAATGTTAAAAACAGTTATGCAGCTTAATATTTTTGGGAAACCATAATATTTTTTCTTTCAGGATTATTTGATTTTATATTATGTAATAAAATAATAAATAATTATTAAAAAAAGCATTTTTAGTTTTTGTTTTTTTGGTCAAGTGCATCCAGAATTTTTGGTTTTGGCTGAAAACAGATACAGTAAGAAAATATTGATTGATTTTATATTTTGTTAAATAAAACAATGGTATTTATACATGTGTTTTAAGCACTATGAGAGCCATTAAAATAAAACAAAATAAATCAATTATCATTTAATTATTAAATTAACTAAAAATTTGTTCGAAAATTTAAAATACAGTAAAAACAGTAATATTGTAAAATATTATTACAGTTTGTCTTCTGTTTTAATATATATTTAAAAATTACATTTACTGTTGAAATGTCAAAGCTGAATTTTCAGCAGTCCATATTCCAGTCTTCAGTGTCACATGATCCTTCAGAAATCATTTTAATATACTGATTTCTTATAATTATCAATGTTGAAACAGTTGTGCAGCTTAATATTTTTGTGGAAACCATGATATGTTTTCTTTCAGGATTATTTAATTAATAGAAAGTTGAAAAGAAATCTTTTGTAGCATTATAAATGTCTTTACTTTTGCTGAATAAAACTTTTTGATAAAAAAAGAAGTTTTGATTAAAAAAAAAAAAACACAACAAAAATTTGCTGACCCAAAATAATCAGAATAAGCTTCTCAAATTGAGAAATAAAAAAATTTATATAAAGCTGTTTATTCAATTCACATTTAAAATATAATTAAAATAAATTCTTAAAACATTTAAATTCAGCATTTAACATTTGTATTGCATTTGTGAATTGAAAAACACAGCTTGGTTAAAATTTTAAATGTAACATTTTAAATCCATTTTTTTTTGTGGCAACACCACAAACAAACATACAGACACACCCATACGACGCTGACTCTGTATTTTGTATTCCGGCAGGTTCTCCCGTTTGATGATAACGTGTGTTTACGTGAGCCATGTCAGAACTACATGAAGTGCATCAGCGTTCTCCGCTTCAACAGCTCCGCTCCCTTTATCGCCTCCCCATCCACACTGTTCCGGCCCATCCATCCCATCACGGGGCTACGCTGCCGCTGCCCTGCCGGATTTACAGGAGATTACTGCGAGATTGAAATAAACCTGTGTTACTCAAACCCCTGCATGAACGGAGGAGTGTGCGCTCGCAGAGAGGGAGGCTACACCTGCATCTGCCGGGAGGATTATACAGGTGAGAATGTGATTGTGTGTTTCGGGAAGACGAATGCGTTATTGTGTCTTTCTAGATGATGGGAAGTCTTGCAAAGACTTGCAAAAGAACGTCTTGTGCACTTTGCAGCTTACTCTGGCCAAGAATCGCCCACTTATGGCTGGTTCACCCTGCCAAAACAGACGGCAACATTTCAAATGTGTACTAAAGTTGGCTGTTGGATGTACAGTAGAATGATGAAAGTAAAAACTGTCATGTACATGCTGCCCAACAGACAGCAACAGACAGGTTGACATGCTGATCCAACAAACCCAACAACCCTTGGCATTTGATGCTTCTTGTGTGGTTAGACAGGAAAGCACAGAAGATCATTTAAAGATTTGATGCTAGGAGTTAGACTGGTTATAGATACAGATTCCTAATCCAATATTATTCTAATTCATGAACTGTCTATACCATTACAAATTTGGTTTGATTCATTTCTGATTCATTTTTGAAGGTTTTTTTTGAAGGTTGAAATTATTTAGGGATCCTTCTTGTTTGGTACAATACCAAAATGTGATATGTAATAATTTTTGTCAAACTATTAGTCTAGTCTGTTTTCAGTTCATAAATGGAATATTGTATTGTGTCTCCTATCCAATTAATCGCAGTAAGCTTTGTGTTCTGTTACTTTTGATATGAAACTAAGTCTTAGATTTCAAATTCTGTCCACTTCATTACAATATTCAATGTATCAAATATATTAAATATATTTAAATATAACAGTTTTTTTTTTTTAAATAGTAAAAATATTTCTCAATATTACTGCTTTTGCTGTATTTTGGATCAAATAAATGCAGGCTTGGTAAGCAGAGGAGACTTCTTTAAAAAGACATTAAAATCTTACTGTTCAAAAACTTTTGACTGGTAGTGTATATCCAAAATAATCAATATTAAACTGAATCGAAACCAAATTGCAAGCTTGTAAAGCATAGTTAAATCAAATCGTGAAATTTGTGCCAAAACCCAGTCCTAATAATTTGTAAAAAATTATTAAAAATTGAGTGACACATGGGCTGCTCTTAAAACAAGAGTCAAAATTTGGATGGTTGTTTCCATGATTTAACTGTCATATGATTTTTTTTTAGGCAATTGGACAACGTAAAGCATCTGACAAAACAAAGAAAAAAAATCAGCAAATGGACAAAGAAAAGCAAATGGCAATAAATGTGTATTTTATCAGCCTAAAATGATTTAATAATTATTTATCAACATTTTAAAACATTTATTGCATAAATAATAATACATTTAAATAATATAAATAAATTATTTATTTATTTATTTTTATGTTTAAATGATTAATTTTACAGCTTATTTCTTAATTTCTAATTTATCACTCCTAGTCCTCCATATATTTGGACTGCAAATATGGGTAAAATAATAGACTTACCTATAAATAGATTAAAAAATGAATAGTCATGGTGTGAGCAATCGATCTTGGGATTTTGAGAATCAGTATTGAGATCTTTCAAGGGAATATCACGATTAATGGGAAAATCAATATTTTAACCCAGCCCTGGCTGTAAACATCTTCAGTGTTTCCAAATCTAGCAACTAGTTCTTCCAAAAACGCACTTTAAAATTATTCAGCAGCCTGCCAATCAAGCAATGCCAGTTTTCTGTGCAATATGCATCAGATGGCCAGTAAGGAGCTGTGAGCGGTCTGTGGGCGCACCATCTGATGCTGAAACTAGCTGAAACTGCCCGCTAACCAGTTTATTTTTTTAGTCTTATGTGTGTGGCCATGGGGGTTAAACAGAACTAAACACTCAGCACTGAAGTCAGTCTGAAGTTAAATGATAAACTCTTAGTAATACAAACGCTGCAGTATGAGAGAAAGTAAAAGAGAGAGCAAAAAAAATCCAACGGAAGGAGGAAAGCAGGGGCAGATGCAGGATCCCCCGAGGGCCGTACCATGTGTGTGGTGGGGGTTGGGTAGAGAGGGTGGTTCAGCCTAAGAGGAGAAGAATAGCTTTGATGAATTAAACATCATTTGAACGAAGGGGAGAGAATACATTACCAAATATTCTGAGGGGATGGAGTGAAAAGGTACAGGGGAGGAGAGCGAAAGAGAGGAGAAGAAAGCGGGAGAAGTGCTCTTAATAGTAAGTCAGGAAGTGAACAGCTGGAGAAAAGAGTGAGAGCAGACACAAATATAAGAGGACAAAAGTATCTAGAGACTGAAGATAGAGACACTAAAGATGGAGAGATATTTACAGAGAGCATTTTAAAGCCTTTCCCTGCTGGATTTTAAGTGATTCGGAGTCAACCGAGAATCAATGGAGATTTGTTTAAGCGTGCGAGTGTGTGTTTTGGAGAGCATGTGTGTAACTAAAAGCTCACCTTTTGTCCTTGTAGAGATAACTGAGTTTGAATGCTCTTAGCGTGCGTGTAGGTGAATTTCTTTGTGTGCCATCACTTGCGTTTGTTGTGGATGTGTAAAGACAGGACTGTTTTTCTCCGTTTATTTTTGGACTTCAAGATGAAAACTTTTACGTCAATAAACACAGAGAGTGTATTTGAGTTTGAACATGTTGTGTTTATGTTGTTTGTGTTTGTGTGTTTCTGGCAGTTCTGGTTGAGGAGTTTAAAGAAATTGCTGAAGGTCTCTGAATGTGTGTCAGTAAGAGCTCTGAGAGCAGGAGCAGTCAGTGTGAAATGTTTTCTCAGAATTGCTTGTGTTCATGTCAGACAGTCCATATGGTTTAACTAGGGCCAGGGGCATACGCTTTGAAATGGGATTATGAGACATGTTGAATAATAATAAAACATTCTAAAATCTGTTTAATTAAATTCAAAGGGCAAATCTTGCAATATTGGAACACTATTATACATTCAGCACCACTACTAACAAGAAACCATGTAATTAACCCTTTGTTACTGCTGCTATGTCCGACAAACCATAGTACTCTCACGCCATACATCATGTTCTCAAACAGTGAAAAATACTGTGAAACTGACAATGTGCCAGCAGACTTGACAGAGCAGGTTTCTTTAGGTATAAAACAAATTTTCAGCTTTCAAATTTTCAAACAATAAATACAGTTTTGTGGCTCTTTACTGTGTCGTGACAGATCACTGTAGCGCCTCAGTTCAAATGGCATGTGAAATTGATCATCTCTTCCTCTTTATTAGTTATAGCGTGAAATAAACATGAATAAACATCAGAAGGTATTGTTTTAACCAAGGAAAGACGCCATAATACACTGTTTTTCAAGTTCAAGTGCATCTACTCTCCTGTCTGGTTTGTTTGTTGGCCTGTCGCTCAAACTCCCTGAAGCGTCAGTTATGCAGAATATACAGGGGTTGGACAGTGAAACTGAAACACCTGGGTTTAGACCACAATTAGTATGCCGTTTGGCCTCCTTTTGCAGCCAATACAGCATTATTTCATCTTGGGAATGACAAATACAAGTCCTGCACAGTAGCCAGAAGGATTTTGAGCCATTCCTTTCGCAGAACAGTGGCTAGGTCGCTATGTGATGTTGGTGTATGAAAACATTTCCTGACTCGCTCCTCCAAAACACCCCAAAGTTCAAAGCTCAATAATATTCAGATCTGGTGACTGTGCAGGCCATGGGAGATGTTTAACTTTACTTTCATGTTCATCAAATCACTCTTGTCACCAGTCTTGCTGTGTGTATTGGTGCATTATCATCCTAATACACGGCACCACCTTCAGGGTACAATGTTTGAGCTATTGGGTGCACAAAGTCAACCTTCACACTCTGCTCTTATTGGTGGAATGTGCGATCAGTAAAGACTGGCCACCAGGCTGCATAAATATAGCCATGAAACCTCCAACACTATATTGGTCAGTGTTTCAGTTTCATTGTCCAACCCCTGTACATACAATTGAAGTCAAAAGTTTACATCCACTTTGCAGAATCTGCAAAATGATAATTATTTTACCAAAATAAGAGGGATCATAAAAAAATACATGTTATTTTTTATTTAGTACTGGCCTGAATAAGACATTTCACATAAAAGACATTTACATATAGTATACATATACTTTTAGAATTTGAAGATCAGGCTAAATTTTACTTATTTTGTTTTCTGGGAAACATGTAAATATCTTCTGTAGCTTCTGAAGGGCAGTACTAAATGAAAAAAATATATATTTAGGCAAAATAAGAAAAATTGTATCTTCAAAATCGTATCGTTCAAAAGTTTTTACCCCCTCGTTCTTAAAGCATGGTTTTTCCTTCTGAAGCATCAGTGAGCATTTGAACCTTCTGTAATAGCTGCATATGAGTCCCTCAGTTGTCCTCAGCGTGAAAAGATGGATCTCAAAATCATACAGTCATTGTTGGAAAGGGTTCAAATACACAAAAATGCTGAAAAAACAAAGAATTTGTGGGGCCCCAAAGTTTTTTTCTTCTGTAGAAGAGCGGGCAGTTTAACTGTTCATGACAAACAAGGGACTCATGAAAAACTATCACTAAATTAAAAAAAAAAAAAACAGCTGTGGATCATTCAGGTAACAAAGTGTAGAATCAAGCATATGTAAACTTTTGAACGAAATCGTTTTTATAAATTCAACGATTATTTTCTCTTGTGGACTATGTAAATGTATTTTTATGTGAAATATCTTATTCAGGTCAGTACTAAATTAAAAAATAACATGCACTTTATATGATCCCTCTTATTGTGGTAAAATAACATTTTGCAGATTCTGCAAGGTGTAGATTCTTCAACTGTACATTTTTGTTTTTCTTAGTTAAAGGCAGATAAAAAGCTTGTCAATAGAGCTATTCAGTTTATAGAGAATGCTGGATGGTGCTACCAGTGTTAATTTTGACTTAAATGCCATTTAGTTTTAGTCATATTTTAGTAATCTGAATCCAGTTTTAGTTGACTAAACATAATAAAACTTTAGTCTACTAAATCTACAGTAGAACTACAATCTAATGGGTTTAGTTAAATTGCAGTGCTGTAATATCTGTCTTTAGTCCAAGCAGACTCTGTTAGATAATTTGATACCTCCTTAGAATCTTGTAGTAAATGAATGTATTTCTTCCTTATGAAGAAAACCCTTCCTGTTTAATAATTTATGATTTTAAAATTCAGCTGATTTGGTATTCAAAGGCCTGTGACCTGCTTATATATTTTTATTCTAGGCACAGCAACTTATTTTATATGTATATTGAATATTCAGTCTGGTGCTGTCGAGAGGAATGTGCTCTAAAATCCTTTTTCCCTTTGCAGGTGATATGTTTGTAAGCTGTGATGAATATGCTAATACATCTCGTTGAATATGCAAATAACTCTAGTCTAAGTAGCCAGTAGGATAAAGGCTGGACTGAGCTTCTCTAAATCCCTAAGTCCATGTGTCTTAAGGGTTTTGTTGTGCGTGTAGCTGGTTTGCAGTGAGCAGTTACTATAGTGTAAACATTAATGGTTTGTTTGCCTGTGGTGTGTCTGTCCATATGTGTGTCCTAAGGCTTTCTGCTGTATGTGTGTGTATTTCTGTGGTGGGTCAGAGTTTGAAGTGCTTGTAAAGGCAGTATTTTCACGCTCCCACTAAAGGGAGACGGAGATGTCTACATGCGTGTCTGTGCCAGAGGTCCGTACACGCATGCACATTAATGTGCTTTATTTAACCGTTGCCAGAGGCTCACCAACACAATGCTGGAACATCACAGTGCCAGAATCTGGCTCACATTTGGCTCAGCATCATAAAGCCTAAGGGCAGGATCTGCTGATGTTTCAAAACCCAAACAACAAGCTGCTTTATGTAGTGTGTGTGTGTGTGTGTGTGTCTGTTATTGGTCCACTGGGACGTTCCTGTCTACAGGTTTTTACAGAGCTTTTACACATTGCTAACAAAATATGTGTGTGCGTAAGCTAGACCCCTGCTGATACTGATGGTACAATTTATAGGAGTTTTATCCAAATGTGTCTTACAGATTGTTTAAAATACAGCCATTAATGTTCAGCTCTTCAGATTCTACATAAAGCTGTGTGAAATGATTTTTGGATCAAGTAAAAATAGATCTTGAAAAAAATGGTTATGAGATTTCGTCCCATTCACTCCCTATTCCCAGCACGCACTAGGACATGAATAATCATTAGGTTTGCATTTTGGAATTTTCACCAGTTTTATTTGCATTTTTGTTGCTGGTTTTGTTGTCACATTTAGTAGCTTGTATTTCTCAACCTGCAAAATCGTTTGTGAGCTTACATTGTGAGAAAGAGGCTTAAGCAAACTAAATGATTTAGGTGGGACATATCATTAAAATTCGACTATTTCCATATTTAAGTGCTATAAATTGGTCCCTGGTGCATCTGCCAACTCATAAAATGTGAAAAAGGACAATCCAGTAACTTTGTTTTGGTAAGCTTTTTCTGCAAGCATGTGAAAAAATGAGATGCTCAGATTTCACTCCCCCATGACATAGGAAAGGGGCCTTATTATAATATTACTGCTACTTAAAGGAGAACTCCACTTCCAGAGCAACAATTTACAAATAATTTACTCACCCCCTTCTCATCCAAGATGTTCATGTCTTTCTTTCTTCAGTTGTAAATAAATCGTTTTTTGAGGAAAACATTTCTGCATTTTTTCTCCATATAATGGACTGCTATGGTGCCCCGATTTTGAACTTCCAAAATGCAGTTTAAATCCGGCTTCAAACGATCCCAAATTCGTTTGTAAATGATCCTGGCCGAGAAAGAAGGGTCTTATCTAGCATAACGATCAGTTATTTTAATAAAAATAATACAATTTATATACTTTTTAATGCCAAACGCTCATCTTGTCTTACTCTGCCTGGACTGTTTTTGTTCCGGTTCATGACAGTTAGGGTATGTCGAAAAACTCCCATCTCATGTTCTCCCTCAACTTCGAAATTTTCCTATATCGCTGTTTTACGTTTTTTGTTAAGAGTGTTTGATCTTCTTTACATGTTCACTTTGCAAAGACTGGGTCGCTACTTCTGCAGCGATGTAGGATGATTTTGAAATGAATTTTGAAGTTGAGGGAGAAAATATGATTGGAGTTTTTCGACATACCCTAACTGTCTTTAACTATAATACACAGAGTTCAGGGAGAGAAAGACAAGACGAGCGTTTAAGATTGAAAAGTATTTAAATTATATTATTTTAATGAAAATAACCGATCATTTCGCTAGATAAGACCCTTCTTCCTCGGCTGGTATCATTTACAATCACATCTGGGATCGTTTGAAGCCACATTTAAACTGAATTTTGAAAGTTCAAAATCAGGGCACCATATCAGTCCATTATATGGAGAAAAATGCAGAAATGTTTTCCTCAAAAAACATAATTTCTTTACAACTGAAGAAAGAAAGACATGAACATCTTGGATGACAAGGGGGTGAGTACATTATATGTGAATCTTTGTTTTGGAAGTGGACTTATCTTTTAATCTGCACTTTTCCACCCACGGCGCCACCATACTGTTTTTGCAAGCGAAAGTTCACGCAAAGCATGCTTACTGTTCTGCCGTTGGCTGCACAGATGAGCATAGAACACTATTTAGAGTCCCAGACTCAGAGGAGACAAGAGAGTATTTATTTATTTACTGTATATTATGCTGCTGCCGCACAGATCTAATATAAACATGCAATTTCTTTCCCAGCTGTTTCCCTTCACAGACGTAACTGACTGTTTTTGTAACTCATGTGTTACTAACTTAATTGTGTGTGTGTTTGGCTGTTTAAGTGCAAAAAGACATGAAAGAGAACTTAGTTTAGTTCTCACATGCCGTGTGACAGCCGCTTTCTGTGTGGGTGCTTCAGATGTGCGCTCACTAAACCATATATCAGAACTTAAACTAATATGGCTTTAAAATGCATTATTTCAGCACGATAGACATGATAACCAAAACCAAACCGATGGTTTTTGGCAGAAAATCTGGGGTATGAGCTGTGAAGGCACAGTCCTATTCTGAAAAAGGGGATACATATTTGTCTAACTAAATAAAAAAATAATTTAAAAACATTACTCTTGTTAAATCCTACAAGTGAATCTAGTAATCAAGTTTTAATGTACAGTATGAAAAATGTGAAAAATTTGTTTTGAGATTTGTTTTTAAAATCTTATATATGTATAATATGTATATCAATGTGTGTATTTTTGTATTTTAAATGTCCCTTTTCTCCGTCTGTCTCAGGCGAGCGTTGTGAGTTCGACCGGCGTGGTGGCCGGTGTGTGGCAGGCGTTTGTCGTAATGGCGGTACATGTCGTGAACTCTCTGGAGGGGGATTCAGGTGTGAGTGTCCTGCAGGAGGTTATGAGAAGCCATATTGCTCTGTCACTACCAGATCCTTCCCGCCAAAATCATTCATGATGTTCCGAGGGCTCCGTCAACGATTCCACCTCTCCATCTCACTGTCGTAAGTGCACACAAGGACACATCTGTTATCTGTCATGTCAAGTCCAAAATTGTGACAGAAACGACCAAGATTTTCTTGCAGTGCGATTTAGGATTTTAAGAGTTTTTTTTTTTTTCTCTGAAAATGGTAATAATATAAAACAGTACCCGCTCTTACCTAGACTTCTAAATATTGAATAATATGTAAATATCATAAATCTTTTTTTCTCCACAGTGTTCTGTTTCTTATATTCTCTCCTCTCTCTCTCATGCTCTCTCTTAAGAAAAGCTCCTTAGCACTCTCTTTCTCTTCTTTCATCTTGTGTTTTTTCCCACTTCCCCTTGTGAGTGCTATTTTCTGGTCATGTGTTTGATGCGATTGGTCAGGGTTTGGTTGCTGTGGCACAGAGGTAATATAATGGTTGTTTGTTGCAATCTCTAGGGTGACTAAAACAGAGCTATTTTATTTATTAACATGGCCAAATATCAACACATCCACAAAGGGCGCAACCTTCTCTCATCTCCCTAGACACACCAGAATATTAAATCCTTTTCTTTCTCTCGGTTAAAGTCTTGCCTCTCTGCACGGAAAGATAACCATTGTGCTACAGTGTGCATTTTACAGACTGACCATGTCCTATAAAAAAACTCTTTTAAATCTAAAAGTCTTTGCTTAGTAGAGCGTAAACAAGGGCCATCCCTCTCACAGCTCAGGCCTTTTGTCAGCTTTTTGTCTGGACCAAAATAAAAGATGTTTAAAGTGAATCTTTTTGGTCTCCAGAAAGGACATGGCAGCTGTAAATTTTTGTCGCAAAAAGAGAAATTATTAACATCTTGCATTAATCCTTAGAGGGTGCTTCACTGTTGAAATATGTCGAGAGTTCATAATTTTGGGTTAGTTCATCCAAAAATGAAAATTCAGTCATTAATTACTCACCCTCATGTTGTTCCAAACCCGTAAGACCTTTGTCTTCAGAACACAAATTAAGATATTTTTGATGAAATCCAAGAGCTCTCTGACCCTCCATAAACAGCAATGTAACTACCACGTTCAAGGCCCAGAAAGGTACCAAGAACATTGACAAAATAGTCCATGTGACATCAGTGGTTCAACCATAATTTTGTGAAGCTACGAGAATACTTTTTGTGTTCAATATTCTTGATACCTTTCTGGGCCTTGAACGTGTCAGTTGTGTTGCTGTCTATGGAGGGTCAAAGAGCTCTTGAATTTCATTCCCTAATGGTTAGGGAGTCAGGCTTGCAACCGAAAGGTTGCGGGTTCGAGTCCCAGGTTTGGCAGGGATTGAAGGTGGGGGGAGTGAATAACCAGCGCCCTCTCCACCCTCTATACCACGACTGAGGTGAGGCCCTTTGAGCAAGGCACTGATCCCCCAACTGCTCCCCGGGCGCTGCAGCGATAGCAATATGGCTGCCCACTGCTCCGGGTGTGTGTTCACGGTGCGTGTGTGCGTGTTTGTTCACTACTCACTACTGTGTGTGTGCACTTGCATGGGTTAAATGCAGAGCACAAATTTCAAGTATGGGTCACCATACTTGGCCACACGTCACATCCTTTCCTTTCCTAATGAAATGATACAATACAATACAATACTTTTTGACTTTGAAAGTTCTAATGGATATTGTTTGTTGAACCACTGCCATCAAAAGATCCCATCTTGACTGGAAGTCATGTGGAATTACTTTAGAGATCATTTTATGCTGAGTGTACTCTTCTCATTTAGCTGACATTACTTTATAAAACACTAAATGGACCTGTAATGAGATCTGATGAGCATTTAATGTGTTTTGTAGGTTTGCCACATTGGAAAGTAATGGTTTGCTCTTCTACAATGGTCGGTTTAATGAGAAGCACGACTTCCTTGCTTTGGAGATACTGGATGGACAAATGGTTCTAAAATACTCCACAGGTAAAAACAAAAGGGAATTTTTGTGTTCAGAAAGTTGAACTAAATCCTGGAGCCATCTATGGTTTTAAAATGGGTAATTCAAGTAATTCTATTTATGTTGTTGTGTACGTTTTGTTCTCTGTAATATAAACTTCTGATCTCTGTATGACCTTTGCACAGGGGAGTCGTCTACTCAGGTGAGTCCATACCTGCCTGGCGGAGTGAGTGATGGCAACTGGCATACCGTTCACATCCATTACTACAACAAGGTGAGAAAGTCCTTTAAAGAAGTAGTTTGCATTCTAGTTTGGTCATTTTTGTGTATTCAGAATGTAGTCGTGTGCTTTGTGTACTTATGATGACTCATTTGTGCTTGTATCTAGCCAAAGCGCAGTGTAAGCGGAGACGTTCAGGGTCCGTCCGATGAGAAGGTTGCTGTCTTGAGTGTAGATGACTGTGACACAGCAGTTTCTCTGAGGTTTGGCGCTCAACTTGGCAACTACAGCTGTGCTGCACAGGGAAGACAGACCAGCAGCAAAAAGTAAGTGTTGGTTTTGCTCAGGAGAACACATTTAGTATCTATCTCATTCTCACATTCTGTATTTTTTCCTCATAGGTCTTTGGATCTGACAGGCCCATTGTTTTTGGGTGGAGTTCCTAACCTGCCTGAGAATTTCCCATTTAGCACAAGAGAATTTATTGGCTGCATGAAAGATCTGCATATTGATAACAGACCAGTGGACATGGCAGGATTCATCGCTAATAACGGCACTTTACCTGGTGTGTATGATTGTTTAGAGTGTGGTTATAATGATGTCCTTTATTTGTGATTGACTCTCATGATGTCAACTTACACTATCATTCAGAAGTTTGAGGTTAGTTTGAAAGAAATTATTAAAAAAATCATTAAAAAGTGAAGTGACAGTGAAGTATTTTACATTAAAAATCTAAATTAAATAAAAATAAATGTAAAATAATAAATGCTGTTCTCTTAAACCTTCTATTCATAAATTCAAAAAAAAAAAAAAAAAGTCACTGTTTCCTAAAACACATTAAGCTGTACGTTGATTTCAGAATGAATAACAATAAGAAATGTTTCTTGAACATCTCAGCTTATTAGAATTTTGATTTATGAAGTATTATGTGACACTGGACTGGAGTAATGATGCTTAAAATTCAGCTGCTGAATATTATATTTTAAATTGTATTGAAATTAGTGCTGTGCTGATTAATTGCATCCAAAAGAAAAGTTTGTGTTTACAAATGTGCGTATGTTTATATGTATGCGTATGCATATGTTTATATGTATATATAAATATACAAACGTACATGTATATACTTAATAAATATTTACACATATATACATATTCATATGTATATATGTGTAAATATTTATTAAGTATATACATGTACGTTTGTATATTTATATATACATATAAACATGCACAGTACATGCACATGTTATTTATACACAAACTTTTATTTTGGATGCAATTAATTGCGATTAATCGATTTGACAGCACCAATTGAAATATAAAACAATTTATTTAAACAATTTTAAAAATTGTAAAAATACTTCACAATATTACTATCTTTTTTTTATCAAATAGATGGTGAGCACAAATGCTTTTTTGTTTTTTTGTCTTACCGACCTCAAACCTAGGTAGCGTATGCTAATTTTAAAAGCATTTGTGATCATTTTGGGTGTTATTGGCTGCTATTATGATGTTTCTTTGATTGGATGCAGTAGTTGTGAGGTAATATTTTGTGTCTTTATTAGGTTGCAGTGCCAAACTGCCTTTCTGTAAATCAAACCCGTGCCAGAATGGCGGCACATGTAGGGTGAGCTGGGAAACGTACTCCTGTGACTGCCCTGTTGGATTTGGAGGGAAGGACTGCAACCTAGGTGAAACCCACATAGTCATTCAAAACAAGCATAATACATGAAATATTTCGCTGTTGATCTTTAAACGAATATTAAATCAGAACGCCAGTGTGAAACAGGAACTATTAGTAAATGTCAATGATGTGATGACATCGCTGATGATGTTATTGTTGGAATGTTTCTTTCACAGTGATGTCCCATCCCCATCGTTTCCTTGGAAACAGTGCGCTGTGGTGGGATCTAAAGAATGAAGTCACCATCACTACACCCTGGTACATGGGGCTGGTGTTCCGCACCAGATCAAAAGAGGGAGTTCTCCTGCAGGCTCAAGCTGGACAAAACACCAACTTGATTTTTCAGGTATACACACTTATGCACACTGAGAGGACAAAACACAAAAAAAGGTTTAACCCTCTAATATTTATAGTCTGTTTCATCTCATTGTTAATGCTATTTTTTTATTTTAGTGAAATAAAGTGAAATGTTTGGCCACCAAAAACATTTTAAAATTAAAGTTTATATTTACATGTAATTTACATTTGATTTTTTATTTACGTTTTAATTAAATTTGATATCAAGATTTACTATAATAACTGTCATGGCTGGCATTTTTTTTATTAGATAATCTTATTTTTGTTACAATGGGCTACTATTTTTTTTCAGAACTATTTTATTTTCTTTTAAATACAGAATATTTACAGAATAACAGAAATTTTCATTAAAGGCACGTAGGCAAACGATTGAAGCCTCCATGAATTATGAACCAAGTTTTTCCTCCAGTGTAAAAGCTGTACTATTCTAACACTCTCTGGCATTTAAGAAAAACCTGGGCTTGGTTGCCTCCAAATATTCCAAGAAATGTCTTAAATCATTAAAAGCCCAGTGAAAGGAAAACATGATCTGTTTTGGAGTAAGAAACAAACATTTTCACTAGAAACACAGTGTTAATAAACTAAAACTAGCTTGACTTCCCAAAGCACTTTGAAGTAGACACTTTTGCGCTGAACTCCAAAGGCTCCAGATGTTTAGACGATCAAGTATAACTCATATATCCCTTGCAAACATTAAATGAAACGAAGTAATTATTAATTATTAAAAACCCTGGTGTTTATGGTGTTCTCATTCCAGGTGGTTTCGGGTCAGTTGGTGTTTTCTGTAGCACGGGGTCCGGTTCGGCCGGTCAGGTTGAGACTGGATCAGGTTCAGGTTTGTGATGGACGCTGGCACGACCTACAGCTCGAGCTCCGCGATGTCAGAAGTGGCAGAGAGACTCGATATATTGCTACAGTCCGACTGGACTTTGGACTGTATCAGGTACACACACACACATACACATAAGTGGTCCTCTAACCCTTATTATATCGCTGACTGACTGTTATAATCCCATGTTGTAATCCATAATCTGGAATATTGGAATATGAGATCCTAATCTTTCTGGATTAAACGACAAATCAGACACAGGTCAATGGTCTAGTGATTAAACACTGACTTACATGGAATATAACTTAATATAACCTCACTTGCTCTCCATCTCTTTCTCTGCCTCTCTTCAAATCTCTCTCTGTCACAGGGAACAGTCATTGTTGGGAATGAGATTAATGGTGTAAAAGTGAAGCATCTGCATGTAGGTGGAGTTTTAGGATCAGGAGAGGTGCAAAATGGAATACGTGGCTGCATTCAGGTGCGTCATTGTGACTTTCAGTCATTTTTACATTTTCTTTTTATAACAACCTGATACGATCTCAACTGTGCTTACCACACTTCTGCAGTCTTCTTTAATGTATGAATTATTGGTAGTTTTAAATTCCTAATGGTGTCATTAGCTTTTAACAAGCAGACAATTAGATGAATAATTAATAAGAACTTAGAGAACAGACATCATTTTAAATTTCCTTCACATGTGCAGTCAGCAAAACATTTACCAAGTATATTTCCATCTATAGTGATTATTATCATTTTCATTTAATTTATTAGAACAAAAGGATATTGCTTTTATTATTACTAATTGTATTAAAAGTGTTATAATATTGATTTTTAGGGCTGCCCTTGACTAAAGATTTTTCTGGTCGACTAGTTTTAAGCGATTAGTCAACTAATTGCATGTTTATTAATAAACAATTCAAATCATAATAATGAGCCTTTAATTGCTTACATAGACTAATAAACACAACCCATAAAGCTTGCCACAGCACACCAGCAGAAGCAATGATTATGAATGTGTCAGGGAAAACAGTAAGGATGCCTCCTTACTTACTTACTCAACATTTTAATAATTTATTGATAAACTAGTGCTTTCTTTGTTTTTGGCTTAAGAGATGAAGCAACACTGTCATCTACGCAGTAGTTAATGCATAATGCATAATCTGAGAATATCTGTTTTTATTATTTGAATTGTTTCATTTGAAAGTAGGCATTTCACTCTCTGTTGCTATATTTTTTTTATGTCTGTGAGGCAGATACACACCATTTTTTTTTTTGTTATTGTTTTTTTTGGCACGCTCAAGTTCACAGAGACCGAGACGGCAAAAAGTGCATCCTGTTTGTGTTCATTATTTTACAAGAGCGCATTGTGAGTTGTTACTGTGAGTGAACACAAATAAACATAGAGTCTTTACAGATTCAAAAGATGTGTTACTCTTTTCTGGGTGACCAAAATGACGGAGTATTTTAAGAGCAAATAACCGCACCAGCGCCTCCATCTGTCATGCAGTAAACATGCTATTATTCAACTTCCACACTCCACAGAAACTTGAATACCGCACATTTTCTAGGTTAACATTAGATTGGGTGTTATAACCATTTAGGGTTGCTACTTCATGCATATTTCAGATGATAAGCCATGTTTGAGGTCAGTGAATGATAGGTGAGCATTTAAATGTCCTGCCCAATGTACTGTAGTACCACGTAGACCAGCCGTTAACAATCTGTCCGTCACGGACTGCGTGACTTTTCTGCAAAGAAGTGACTAATAAAATTTTGGTCAACCAAGCCTCTTCTTGTCAACTATTAGGGGGCAGCCCTATTAATTTTATTAGTAAAAGTAATGCTTTTTAAAAAAAGTCTATGATGCTCATATTTTTTTTGATGTGTCATTAATTGAGATGCAATTCTGTGCTTTATTTTCTGGTATGTAGGGGGTGCGTCTGGGGGTGCGTCCTGATTCCCCTGCTTTGCCCCGCCCTTCCAGAACCATCAAGGTGGAGACTGGCTGTAATGTTGTCAACCCGTGTAGCCCCTCCTCTTGTCCCGCCCACAGCCAGTGCACCGACGAATGGGATCGACACACTTGTGTTTGTGAACCAGGTAAGATGTGAATTTTAATAATTGGATACAAAATGCTTTGTTACACATACAATGGGGTCCAAAACTTTAAGACCATTGGTAAAAATCTAACTAATTTATGTTATCAGCATAAGAATATTAGTGAAAAAAAATTTCAGTATTAGGTGTCTCTTTTGCTTTAATGGCAGCAGTTTTTGAGCTGCATGAACTTTTTTTTACGAGTTTGTGTAAAATTGATGATCATATTTTCCAGTATGATTTGAGAAAGATCCAAAGAGCAGCTTGTGCTTCAGTGAAAGAAGAACATCTTACCATCTGCACAAATTAGTTCACATATTCAATCACAAGTTTCAGATATTTCTTTCTTTTTGTTTTGAAACATTTATTATACTAACATTTTACTTATTTCTAGGTTTAAATTATCATGTATATATATATTTTTCAGTTTTCAGTGTGGTGTCAGACATCTATACAGTATATATGTGTATTAATAATACATAGAGGATGTCAGTGGATTTTAACAGTCTGACAGTTCACCCACATGGAATACATGATGTACATTTACAAGTGCTTGTGTTGGTATGAGCTCCCATCACGTCTAAATGAAGATATAGACTTGTTCACTTCATTATCATACCGTTAGAGTTGCATCAGCCCAGTGTTATTAATAGTGCTATGCAGAAAGTGAAATCAAAGACTCCCCTCATAAACTCTGAATTAATTTCTCAGACCTCCTCCTGGTAGAGTAAACCCACATGTACAACATCTCTCTCTCTCTCACACACACACACACACACACACACACAGACACACACAGAGTGCCTAAATTTAAGAACAGAAATATCTCTCTCCTTCCTTTGTTGTTTGTTAGATTCCCATACATAATTTAACAGTTTTAATAAGTCTCAGTGCTGCAGCCATTCTTATTGAATGTGTGTTGTTTTTCTGAGAACTTTATTGTAATCCTAGTGACTTCTATAGCATTCAAAGCAGTGAAAAGCCTTATCAGAAGAGCTTATAGCTGTATTACTGCATTCCATTTCTGATTAGTGAGCTTTTCTTCATTCATCTTGCACACACTTTTGCACAGCATTTCAAACATCTCCCTGCTGAAAGAGAAGAGAGAGAGAATGGAGTTATTGTGTCTTTTGATCAGTCGTCGTGCAAATGAAGGCTTTTCTATATGACTCTGGGAAAGGAGAGATCAAGGCTACACTGTTTTGTTGGTAGTTTTAAGTAGAGAGGGAAATACTTTCAGTGTGTTTGTTTTCCTGTTTCAGTGTGTTGTACTTTCATGTATGTGAGGTGTGTGATGTCTTTCCCTCAAGCATATTTTGTTTTTGAAGATTTCATTGGGACACATGTTTTGTTTCTTTATTATCTAGGATGATTTCTTTGTATCATACATTTTTATTGCATATTTTTTTCCGCTGAGATCCATTTATAATGTTAGCAGTGTTTTATTTTGCCTTTTGACTCTTTAAATAGGTGTTTTTTTGCTTCTGTGCCTTTAAGCCACCTGAAATGTGTAACAAGCTGAGGGTTTGCTGTCATATCCAATATATCTGGCACTGCCTCATCCTGCATTACATTGTTTTAGGTTCACAAAACAATTCACACTGAAACTTTTTTTCGCATTTTTTTTAGCTCTGAAATATCAAAAGATAACAGAAAATGTGATTTGTCATGATATAATGACACATTTAAAATCTTTCTGTAAATAAACTGCTCCCTCAACACTCCCTCCATCTGCCATTGGTCTGCCAAACAGATAGCCCCGCCCCAAACTCAGTTATTGGTTGAACCAACTCTATAAAAGCACTAGCAGTGTTTATACTTTTCGGTGAAATAAACCTGTAAATGTCTTAGAAAGCACTTTAACATTGAATAAATATTGTGTTGTAACAGTTTATATTTTTCATATACAGGATTCTATGGTAAAAGCTGTATGGATGCATGTCAGCTGAACCCATGTGAGAATCAAGCAAAGTGTCACAGGAAGCCCAGCTCCTCACATGGATATATCTGTGACTGTGAGGACAATCACTATGGACAGTACTGCCAACACAGGTACACATTCATACACACCACATGTGTGCATGATTACATGAGCAAATTTGCACACACATATCACTATTGAATCATACCATGCGCTGAAAAATGTTTTCTTAAATATGTGTTTGTCCTGCTTAGTTTTTCCAATATTTGTTTTCCTGTTTCAATCAGAAATCTAGCCAAATTTAGTCAAGTTTATTTTATTTTATTTTTTGTAAGGCCGTTTTTGCTTGAAAACAAGACAAAAATAATGAAATAAGGATTTCCACCATATACCTCATCTGTCCTGTATCCCAGTTACTTTTATTCTGACTATAATCTCTACATTGACAAGCAAATGTACTTGTAAGAAAATCAGTGAGATATGTTTAAAGACTTTTTTGATGCTTTCAGATTGATGGTTGAATTTGTGTGCACGTGTGAGAGTTTTCTGTTGCACTAATCCAGCATTCAAGCTTATCCGAAAGGCTGGATGTATATGACGAATAATCCTATGTTCATGTTAATGATGCATTCGTCCTGCTTAGCCACATGTGTGTGCTTAAAGTTTGCTGCCTTTGAATAGACAAAAGTAGATTTAAGTTTACTGACAGACTGTGACTCATGTGACCCTAATTCAACCTCTACCTCAAACACACACACGCTCAGACAAATCCTTCACAGCAGCGCCAATCTCATCTGCTCTCTTTTATCTGTTGGCTCCATCTCTCTCTCTCTGTGTGTTACGCTGTCTCGCTCTCATGTCAGATCTGTCCTAGATACATAGGTATTTGATCAAATCTAACTGTGTGTGTGTGTTTGTAGGGTCGAGCAGCAATGTCCGCGGGGCTGGTGGGGCAGCCCGACATGTGGACCCTGCCACTGTGAAGCCAGTAAAGGATTTGACACCGACTGCAATAAGACCACTGGACACTGCCATTGCAAGGTACTGTACATGGATACTGTTATACTTTGTTAAAGGTGACATATCATAAAAATAAAACTTTTTCAGTGTTTAAGTGCTATAATCAGGTTTCCTGGTGCATCTACCAACCCACAAAACGTGAAAAAAGAACAACCTCCAAGCATGTGAATAAACAAGGCACTCAGTTTTTAGGAAGGGGATCTTATCATATTACCGGATCTTATTCTGCATGTTTCCACCCACAGCGCCACCATTGTGTTTTCGCAAGGGGCAACGGTGTACCTGTTCTGACGCCATGGCAAAAGTTGGAGCAAAGCATGTTAACTATTTTATGCTAATGCGAACTAATTATGCTAACTTGTCTTTGGTTGCACTGATAAGCACAGAACACTTTTTGGAGTCCCAACCTCAGAGGAAACAAGAGAGCAGTGGATTTATTGATTTATTTGCTGTATATTATGCTGCCACACAGATGTAATATTAACATGCAATTTCTTTCCCAAAAAATTCTTTAACTCAAGTATTTTTAACATAAAATTGTTTGTAATTTACTGTTTAAGTACAATAAGACATGAAAGAGTTAGTTTAGTATTTACATACCATGTGACAGCCACTTTCTCTACGTTTGTTTCAAATGTGTTTTTTTGGCAGAGTATCTGAGGCATGAGCTGTAAAAGGACAGATCTATTCAAAAAAAGGGGGCGGGGCACAGCAGTTAATTTGCATTTAAAGAGACATGCATGAAAACAGCATGTTTCTACTTCCATTCAAAACAGGCATTTTTAAAAATGTTATAATTAATGATTTGTGGGGTGTTTTGAGCTGAAACTTCAAAAACACATTCTGGGAACACCTGAGACTTATGTTACATCTTGTAAATAGAGGCATAATAGGTCTCCTTTAAATTAATAATTAATCCAAAAAATAGATAAATAAATCAAATCACAGATTCACATCAGAAAGAATCAGAATCAGAAAGAGCTTTTATTGCCAAGTGTGCTTGCGCATACTAGGATTTTTTTTTAGTGTCATTAGCTTCCAGTACACAGAGACAGCAACAACATACAGACAATAATCATAAGATGAGAATAAAATACATGTATGTAAATATAAATAGACAAAACTTAAAAAAATAAGATGAGAATAAAATTCACATATGTAAATATAAATAGACAAAACTTAGAAAAATAAGATGAAAACAAAATTCACATATGTAAATATAAATAGACAAAACTTAGAAAAATAAATTGAGAAATAAATAAATAAGTGGTATGTACAGTTATGTACATGTATAGATGACAGAATAGAATAGAATAGAATAGAATAGAATAGAATAGAATAGAATAGAATAGAAAGAGGTAGAGGTGCAGGGATGTGCTAGGATGGGGGTGGTAACTAATAAATAAAAAGCTATTGCACATTATATTGCACAATGGGAGGAACATTTAACTGTTCATAAGGAGAATTGCCTGGGGGAAAAAACTGTTCTTGTGCCTGGTTGTCCTGGTGTTTGGGGCTCTGTAGCGCCGGCCAGATGGTAAAAGTTCAAAGAGATGATGGCTTGGATGTGAGGGATCCAGAGTGATTTTCTGAGCTCTTTTCCTCACTCTGGATGAATACAGTTCTTGAAGGGTGGCCAGGGGAGCACCAATAATCCTCTCGGCAGTCTGAACTATTCTCTGTAATCTTCTGATGTCTGATTTTGTAGCTGAGCCAAACCAGACAGTTATTGATTCTGCAGAGAACAGACTCGATGATGGCTGAGTAAAACTATTTTAGCAGCTCCTGTGGTAGGTTGAACTTTCTTAGTTGGAGAAGGAAGTACAACCTTTGTTAGGCCTTTTTTACAGTGAAGTTGATGTGAGTGACCCACTACCGTTTAAAAGTTTGGGATTGGGAAGATTTGTTTTGAAAACTGTCTCTTATGCTCACCAAGGCTGTATTTATTTGATCAAAAACAACTGTGAAATATTATTACAATTTAAAACGGTTTTCTATTTTAATATGTTTTAAAATGTTATTTATTCCTGTGATGCAAAGCATCATTACTCCAGTCTTCAGTGTCACATGATCCTTCAGAAATCATTCTAATATGCAGACTTGAAACATTTTCTTATTAAGTGTTGAATCTGTGTTTTAGCTGGTTTGTATGCTGGCTTAGATATTTAAACCCTCTCCTGTAACATAAGACCAAGCAAGCACAAGTCTACTCTATACATCCCATAGGAACACAGTCATACTGTCTCAATATCAAGATCAACAGTCACAGTAAAAGCTGTTCCAACAGTAGGCAGCTTCATAAACATGCAGAGCGTTATGCTCCTCAGAGAAAACTTCATGTTCCTGACCTTCCCAGAGTTTCAGGGGAATACAAAAAAACAGTTTCTCAGGAACAGCCTGGTGAATCTACAATGCATTTTTGCAGTTACATTTACAGTACATTTTATATTTAAAGGGATAGTTCACCCAAAAATGAAAATTCTGTCATTAATTACTCACCCTCATGTCATTCCAAACCTGTAAGACCTTCATTCATTTTTGGAACACAAATTAAGATATGTTTGATCAAATCCGAGAGCACCTACCACATTCAAGGCCCAGAAAGGTAGTAAGAACATTGTTAAAATAGCCCATGTGACATCAGTGGTTCAACCATATTTTTATGAAGCTACGAGAATAGTATTTGTGCGCAAAGAAAACAAAAATAATAGCTTTAGAACACCCATCGAAGACTGACAGGGAGGAGAAGAAATTGTTGAAGTTGTTATTTTTGTTTTCTTTGCACACAAAACGTGTCCTCGTAACTTCACTGACTATTTTAATAATGTCCTTACTAGCTTTCTTGGCCTTCAACACGGTAGTTGCCTTACTGTCTGTGGAGGGTCAGAAAGCTCTTGGATTTCATCAAAAATTTATTAATTTGTGTTCCGAAGATGATTTACTTTTGGGTGAACTATCCCGTTAATAGGCATATTTCCATCTTTCCTTTATTTGCAATTTTATTTTTAAAACGGTATATAGTGTACACAAATTAATGGACAAATTAGTGAGAACAGGAATTGAAAATGCTGCATTGCAGATGCAAACTGGAATTGCGACCATGATTTGGACAACCATAGCTATAGAAATGGCTTATTTTAAATAATGAAGTTGCATAAACTCCTTAATAGCAGCATGTAATTCAACAGTTTTCCTGTACACAGTATTCACAAACAAGCATTTTGCTAGTATGTAGAGGTAATACCTTCCAGTTTTATTCTTTATAGTCAAAAACAAACATATTCTTTTGATTTGGTGCTATATTTAGCAGTAAATGTTCACATATAAATGTACATACAGTATAGCTGGTCTGGGAAGTGTTAATTGGTTTGAGTGTGTGTGTGTGTGTTTAAGTGTAATTAAAAGATTAAAGAAGTGAGTTCTTCACTCTGGGGTGCTATATTAAAGCTTTGCTCACCCTCACGCTGTATATCAGGCTTTTCATTATCCGTATATTACACTCTGATCCCAAAGGAAAACATGAACACACACAGTTTGGCTTTTGAAATATATAAAGGAATTTTGTTTATTATTCCAGCTATGATGTTATAATCACTATGCTTTTTGATTTTTATCAGTTTGTGTTGTAAATGCATGTGTTTGTGTGTGTGTCAGGAGTTTCATTACCGACGGAGGAGCAGTGATGTCTGCCTGCCATGTGATTGCTACCCAGTGGGCTCCTTCTCAAGGTCATGTGACCCTGAGAGCGGCCAGTGCCAGTGCCGACCCGGAGTGATTGGCAGACAGTGTAACATGTGTGACAATCCCTTTGCTGAGGTCACACAAACAGGCTGTGAAGGTACAGTAAATACCTGTTCATCCAACCATTAATCCTTTCATGTTCTCTCCATATTTGTTAATCATTTCTTCACCTGCTTTTCTTAGTAATCTATGATGGTTGTCCGAAGACCATAACATCAGCAATCTGGTGGCCTAGAACAAAGTTCAACCTGCCTGCTGCTGTCCCCTGTCCCAAAGGATCAGTAGGTGAGTGTGTGTATTCACATCTGTGCCTTTTATGTATCTTTTTTGAAGTCCATCTCATGCATTAATTCGTGTGTTGTTTTTTTGAAGGAACTGCGATTCGGCACTGTGATGGAGAGAGAGGATGGCTGGACCCTGATCTGTACAACTGCACCTCTCCTCCTTTTGTGGAGCTAAACACAGCTGTAAGAAACTATACCTCCACATTTACTATCTATTTACTATATTGAGGCCTGTTTCATATTCATATCATTTTTTGTTTAATTCGTTTATTTTTTGCAGAATTTTTTTCTGGGTTACTACATTGAAGATTTTGTAGAGATCCGTGGATATTAAAATTCTATATAATTGGCAAAAATTGTTTTCACGGCTGATAATTTTACTGTATTAAATTTATATTTGAACATTATTAAAATAAATTAAAATGAGCCGTTTTAAATGAATTAAGACATAACATTAAAATGTGCTGTATGAGAAAATGCATATACGATTTGATTTAAGACTGCTGTTAATAGTCTTATTAAATTATTAGTGTATTTTAAAAGATTTATTTTAATTATGTATGACATGTTACTACAGTGAAGATATTTTAAATGTAAAAATAGGGGAAATGCATGCACAATTTATAATATTCAATATTAAACAAAAAATTTCAATATCATCCAACATCTCTGTTATTTATTTTAATAGAGCCCATAAATTAAAAAAGGATTCTTGGGATTTGGTCTTTAAAAATTACTACATAACTCATGTAATAATTATATTCATATAACATCGCAACCAGTCAAAAGTTTATGAACAGTACGTTTATTAATGTTTTTTAAAGAAATCTCTTCTGCTCACCAAGTCTGCATTTATTTGATCCAAAATACAGCAAAAACAGTAAAATTTTGAAATATTTTTGCTATTTAAAATAACTGTTTTCTATTTGAATATATTTTAAAGTATAATTTATTCTTGTGAACAAATTTATACTTTTATTTAGTAAGAATGCTTTAAATTGATATATTTCTATTTCAGATAAATGCTGAAAAAAATCTGAAAAAAAATCTACTTAGCTGTTTTCAACATAATTATAATAATAAATGTTTTTTTGAGCAGCAAGTCAAAATATTAGAATGATTTCTGAAGGATCATGTGACTAAAGTGATGATGCTCAAATTTCAGCTTTGAAATCACAGGAATAAATTGCATTTTACAATATATTCAAATAGAAAACAGTTATTTTAAATAGCAAAAAATATTTCAAAATTTTACTGTTTTTGCTGTACATTGGACCAAATAAATGCAGGCTTGGTGAGCAGAACAGACTTCTTTAAAAAACATTAAAAAACTTACTGTTAAAAAACTTTTAACTGGTAGTGTAGCTACAAACTGTTTAATCGTTGTAAATGAATTGAATATGCATAGCTCATGTTGACACATGATGTGTGAAACAGGTCTAAGATCCATAACTTTCACACAGTATTGGAGCTGCTTGTCTATATTACATAACCATTTTTTCATTGTGTGTGTGTAGCTGGAGGCGTTAGAGAGAAATGAGACTGAACTCAGCACCATCATAGAGAAAAAACTGGCCCATCAGCTGCGTGATGTCACAGAGGCAACAACTCGTCTCTATGGCAATGACCTTCAGATAGCCGAGCGGCTGCTGTCTCGCCTCCTGACCTTTGAGAGCCTCCAGTCAGGCTTCGGTTTGACAGCTACTCAAGATGCACATTTCAATGAGGTGTGCATTCCCTTAGGGAACAGATGAAAGCTGGAAATTTGACATTAAAATTTTATTGTGCTTGACAGGACTAGTTGATTAACGTCTTACTTTGTTCTGTCTCTGTCTGCAGAATGTGTTGCGAGGCTGTAGTGTTTTGTTGGGTCCGGGGAGCGCCGCGTTGTGGAGGGGTCAAAGTTCAGGTCAGACCGGAGCGGCGGGATTGGCCGATCTGTTGGAGCAGTATGCCCGCATACTCGCCCAGAACATGAAACAGACCTACCTCAATCCTGTGGCACTCGTTGCCCCAAATATCGGTCAGCATCAATGCACGACAAACACATATAAAAGAAATAATTACTTTTATTCAGCAGGGATGCATCCAATTGATTTTTACATAATTACAAAAAAATCTATTTCAAATAAATGCTGTTCTTTTGAACTTTCTATTTGTCAAAGAAAATGCAGATCATAATAGCAAGTGTCACTTGTGCACCAAATAAGCATCAGCACATTAAAATGATTCCTGATGGATTTTGAGGGAATGAAAAGAGCCGTGTCAGTTTCAAATTAACTTGACCAACCTCTGAAAATGAATTTCAGATAAGATGACAGATATCTAAAATGTCTTTACTTTAAACAAATCCTATTGAATTATATATTTAATTAATTTAATTTACGTTTTAAATGAGTATTTAAATGATTTGTCTTTTTTTTTTTTAACAGTGATGGGCATAAAACTAAAGGATTAGTTCACTCCAGAATTAAATTTTCCTAATAATTTACTCACCCCACTTGTCATCCAACATGTTCATGTTGTTCTTTCTTTAGTCAGATAGAAATTCAGGTTTTTGTGAAAAACATTCCAGGATTTTTCTCTATATAGTGGACTTCAATGGGGATAAACAGGTTTAAGGTCCGAATTGCAAATTCGATGCAGCTTCAAAGTCTCTAAGCGATCCCAGCTGAGGAATAACGGTCTTATCTAGTGAAAGCAGACCCAGTGTTTACAAAATAAACATGCAAAGAAAGTCAAAAGCCCAACAAAAGATTTCAATATCATCCTAAAACTATGAAAAAACACTCATACAAAAAATACTAAAACTATGTTGCTATATGAGCATTTGTGGGGGTTTTTTTGTTGTTTTTTTTTTAGAAAATGACCGATTGTTTTTCTAGATAAGACCCTTATTCTTCAACTGCAATCGTGTAGAACCCTTTGATGCTGTATTTAAAAATGCAATTTGGATCTTTAACCCGTTGATCCCCATTAAAGTCCACTATACGGAGAAAAATCCTGGAATGTTTTCCTCAGAAACCTTAATTTATTTTTGACTGAAGAAAGAAAGACATGAACATCTTGGATGAAATTATCAGGAAAATTTAACTCAGGAGTGAACTAATCCTTTACTTATAATATATTTGATATATGTTTGTGAATATAAAGTTGCTCCAATCCAGTAAATATTCAATTTTGTATGTGATAAGCCTATCACTTCCACTCTGGAGGAGAGAGAGCGTCTTAGTCAGCTGATGGTGAGAAAAAATAAATATTGGAAATAATCTCTCATGTGCAGTGTGAGGTGAAGTTGAGAAAGATCAATGTGAGACTAACACCTGCAGTGTGTACCTCCGTTAGGATCAGCAGAAAAACTGCAGCACTACTGAGAGCAGATCTATTAAAAGAATCCCGTAGTTCACACAGTGTGTGTTTCTGTTTTGCAGTCATGACTCTGGATCGTGTTGATAACCACACACATGTGCGGCGACGGTTTCCACGCTATCACAGTACTCTGTTCCGAGGTCAAGTGCTTTGGGACGCTCACACACATGTTGTACTGCCCCCTACTGCACTAGTGCCACAGCGCAACTTCAGTAAGTCTTGCATATCATGTACATGCTCTTTAAGCCTACTCATTTGAAACCCATAAGACCTTCGTTCATCTTCAGAACACAAAGTAAGATACTTACTGATGTAATCCGAGAGCTTTTGGTCCCTGCATAGACAGCAGTGCAACAGCCCCAGAAATGTAGTAAAGACATCGATAAAGTAGTCTGTGTGATCATCAGTAGTTCAACCGTAATGTTATAAAGCTACAAGAATTCTTTTTCCTCTCTTCTCACCTTTCTGGGCCTTGAATGTAGTAGTTGCATTGGGTCAGAAATCCATAGGATTTCATCAAAAATATTTAAATTTGTGTTCCGAAGATGAATGAAGGTCTTACGGGTTTGAAGCCACATGATGATGAGTAATTAATAACAGAATTTTCATTTTTGTGTGAACTATCCCTTTAAAAGCATTGAGCAATAAATCTATGTGTTTAGTTTCAGCTCCGTCTCCTGCTGGCCCTGTGAACATGTTGGCCAATCAGACGTTAGAAGCAACAGCAGCGCGGCGTTCTTTGTCACTGCAAGAGGCACCTGTCTCCTTTGTCATCCTCTTCATTTATCGAAGCCTGGGGGCCGCACTTCCCCCTAAATACCACACAGACCGTCGTGGCGTCAGGTGAGAATGTGTTTAATTACAGATAAACAAACACAGTTCACTTGAGAGTCTAGCAATGTGAGTATATGTTAGTGTGATTGTCTTTCTAACAATGTGTACGCATCTCTGCAGGTTACCGAGACACCCTGTGCTGAACTCGCCTGTAGTGAGTGTTTCTGTGTACAATAATCAGACATTCGTGGAAGGGTTTCTGGACACGCCGGTCCTGCTGGAGTTTCGTCTTCTGGAGACCAGCAACCGCAGCAAACCACTGTGTGTGCAATGGAATCACAGCAGCCCGTAAGTCTGTGCGCACTCTTTATTTAAACAATTTCATGTCTCAAGGACAAACAAAACCAGTATTAAAGGGACAGTTTGTCCAAAAATGACAATTCTGTCACTAACTACTCACCCTCATGTCGTTCCAAACCTGTAAGATTTTTGTTCATTTTCAGAACACAAATTAAGATATTTTTGATGAAATCCAAGAGCTTTCTGACCCTGCATAGACAGCAACGCAACTGACACGTTTAAGGCCCAGAAAGGTCGTAAGGACAACGTTAAAATAGTCCATGTGACATCAGTGGTTCAACCATAATTTTCTGAAGCTACAAGAATACTTTTGTGTGCAAATAAAAACAAAAATAACTACTTTATTCAACAATTTCTTCTCTTCCGTGTCAAAAATCCGCATCGGCAAAGATCTTTAGACCCCAAACCTTTGAACGGTAGTCAGTTCAGGGCCTGAGCACTGGTGGTGCGAGGACCCTACTGAAACTGCTCAGTTTGTACTTCTTCTTCTTCTCCAAAATAAATCGCATTTTTAAAGGCCTAAACATACTCAAAAACTCATGAAACTTTGCACACACGCCAAAAGTGTCTCAATAGCGCCACCTATAAAAGGAAAACGAAGTGCCACTCGAGCTATGTTTTACATATATGTACGAAATTCAGTAGACACATGTAACACACCAGTATCTACAAAAAAAGTCCCCTGGTAAGAAGTCAGAAACCCAACAGGAAGTCTGTTATTTTGAATTTTCTCTGCAAGTTTTGCACCATTTTATGCCATTTTCAGGCGTTGTATTAAACAGACTCCTCTTGGAGATTTAAACAGATCAACTCCAAATTTGATCAGTCTAATCTAAAGCCCTTTATGACATTAAATTGCAAAGATCTTGAGATTTTGTGGAAGGGCGTGTCCGTGGCGGCCTGACAAATTTCGATGTTTCGAAATTCCCATGTTTGATAAGAGTCCTGTCCAGAACACATGCCCATATTCAGTTATAGTCATAACGCCACTTACTGGGAACAGGAAGTGACATGTTTTACGCTGTAACAAACTCCTCCTAGAGAGTTAATGGCAACAACATTATATTTGGTCAGTCTAATGTAAAGGCCTTTGCAATGTTAAATTGTGAAGAGCTTGAGTTTTCGTTAAAGGGCGTGTCCGTGGCGCCCTGACAAAGTTGGATGTTTCGCCATAGAAAAAGTAGTTGTAACTCAAGCGTACAATGTCCAATCTGCCACAGACCTCACACGTTTAGTAAGAGTCCTGGCCTGAAGACATTTAAAGGCCAATATTCAGGTATAACCATAGCGCCACCTGTTGGTGACAGGATGTGTCATGCTTTACACTAACTCAAACATACCATGTTTAATCTGCACCAAACTTCATATGTTTGATCAGAGTACTGACCTGAAGACTGAATGCCAATATTCAGTTATAGTCATAGCGCCACCAGCTGGCAAACGGGAGTTTGGCACATATAATAGACTTTGACCTATTCCTCCGATATTTACCACTTTAAATCCATATTCCTCACCGTTTGCTATTTTTGCTAAAACCACCGGGTAGTGGTGAGCCCGGGTGCGAGGGCCCTTTCAATGCTGCTTGCAGCTTTAATTTCCTATTGTAATGACTATCTGGTAAATGCTCTGAATGTGTGTGTTCAGTGTTTCAGCAGGAGGCTGCTGGACTGTGAGGGACTGTAGTGTGGTCTATAGGAACACATCACATGTTCGCTGTCAGTGCCACAGACTGGGAACATTTGGAGTTCTTATGGACAGCTCACAGAGAGAGGTAATGTACATGCGCACACACACAGAACAAAGAACGATCAAGGCCACGTAATTAAAAAGCTATTCTTTACACAGAAAAAAAAAAAATTTTCCATGTTTTTCAAGAATATAATACTACATAGCAACAGGATGTTCCATAGTAACATCTCCTTCAGCTCAAGCACTGTTGCTGATATCTTTTCCCTTCTCTTTCTCTCTCTCTCTCTGTTTGCTAAGCAGCAGTTAGAGGGTGACCTGGAGACCCTCGCCATAGTAACGTACTCCTCGCTCTCAGTTTCCATGGCGGCATTGTTGCTAACAGTGGTGGTTTTATCGTGCCTGAGGGGACTGAAATCAAACACGCGCAGCATTCATTCCAACATGGCTGCCGCTACTCTCCTCTCCCACCTCACATACCTGCTGGGCATCAACCAAACGGAACAACAGGTCAGAGAAGAGAGATGTCTGTGTGTGTCTGAATCTAAACGTGGGTTACCGAGACAGACAAAGAAAGTTTGGGTGGGCTTGAAGACAAAAACACTGTCTGTGGAGTCTCCATGGAGTGCTAAGATTGGAGTCCAAAATAAAAGAAATAGATACAGTACATACATAAATAAACATTAAATTGATCAGAAGTAACATGAAAAGTCATTTATAATTTATTATAAATTTCTATTTCAAATAAATGTGCTTTTTTAACTTTCTATTTATCCTGAATCCTTTCAGGACTTTCGGTATCATGGCTTCCTAAAAATATTAAGCAGCACAACTGGTAATAATCAACACTGATAATAATAAGAAATGTTTCTAGAGCAGTAAATCAACATATTAGAATGATTCCCAAAGGATCATGTGACACTGAAGATTGGAGTAATGGCTGATGAAAATTCAGCTTTGAAATCATAATAAAATAGAAAACAGTTATTTACTAAAATAGAAAACAGTTTTATTTTACAGTTATTTATTACAATGTAATAATATTTCACAATAGTATGCTGATACAATCCAACGTTGATTTAAACAATATAAATCAAAAGTCACACATTTGTAAAATATATAAAATATATATATATATATATATATATATATATATTAAAAATACTAATATTGTAATAATATGATTGTATATAATATAATATAATATTGTAATAAAGATTTTTAATGTTTTTTAAAGAAGTCTCTTCTACTCCCCAAACATGCATTTATTTGCAAAAGCTGTAAAATTTTGAAATATTTTTGCTATTTAAAATAACTGTTTTCTATGTTAATATATTTTAAAATATAATTTATTCCTGTGATCAAAGCTACATTTACATTACATTTACAGCATCATTACTCCAGTCCACAGTGTCACATGATCCTTCAGAAATCATTCTAATCTGCTGATTTGCTGTTCAAGAGACATTTTTTATTATTTGTTGAGTACATTTTGATGATTAGAAAGATCCAAAAATCAGCATTTATCTGAAATAAAAAGCTTTTGCAACATTATATACCATTCAAAAGCTTGGAGTCAGTATCATTTTAGTAATGAATGTATAATATAGTAATGAATACTTTTATTTTTTTAAGGATGTTTCAAATTGACATTTATTTAAGACATTTATAATGTTACAAAAGATTTCTATTTCAGATAAATGCTGTTCTTCTGAACTTTCTATTCATCAAAGAAACCTGAGAAAATTCTAATCAGCTGTTTTCAACATAATAATACAAATAAATGTTTTTTGAGCAGCAAATCAGAATATTAGGATGATTTCTGAAGGATCATGTGACTGGAGTAATGATGCTAAAATTCAGCTTTGAAATCACAGGAATAAATTACATTTTAAAATATATTCTAATAGAAGCAGTTATTTTAAATAATAATGAAAAAAACAATTTTTTGCTATATTTTGGATCAAATAAATGCAGGCTTGGTGCACAGAAGAGACTTCATTTAGAAACATTAAAAATCTTACTGTTCAAAAACTTTTGACTGGTAGTGTATATAGTAAAAAAAACTTAATCATAATAAATTGTTCTTTTGTTTTAAATGTCAAGATCCTACAGCTTAGGAATAGAATATTAAAAATCCCTTTAATGTGGTCTCAGACGTTTGGAGACCACTTCATATTTGAAAGCTTTTATAAAGGCGAGCGTAACAGCAGGTATTAAAGATCATGAATAGTTCAGCAGAAAGTGAGCTGATTGTCAGGATTAAGCACTAGGCATCTTGAATATGATTTGTCATTCAGAAACTGACATTTCGGCCATTAGCACACTATGGTACAAAAACCACTTATACCACATAGTGAGCTGGGAACCAGACATTATTAAACACTTTTCTTGACACAGACGCTCTCTCTGTATCTCTCTCGTCCTCAGACAGACACTCACACATTCATTCTCTTTCTAAAGCAGGTTAACACCATTTTAACAGACATTATTCTCAGGAGTGCAAACCACTCACACTAAAAGCCAGTTCATTAATTTCAACTCCTGGACTGGGATGTGGGTGTGTATGTGATAGAGTATGTGTTCATTCATAATTCATCCTCCCTCTCAAACATTGACTTTGCTTGCGTGTATCGATTTTAGACTTTTAGATTCTCTTTTCAGACACATACTGCAGCATTCAGGAAATGGTGGGAATAAAATTTGAGCTGGATTTGAATTCACAACACCCTGCTGAGCATCACATCTCAATAATTCAGAACACATGTGCAAAGCCACAGTATATCCAACTAATATTTAATGCATTTTGTAATATTTGAAGCCCCTTGTTGTGTATGCATACATGCGATATGCTGGTTTTGTCTTGTCTGTTGTCTAATTGGTACATTCTGTCTGGTTCTCTTTGATTGGTGCAGTTCCTGTGCACGGTGGTTGCGATTCTGCTGCATTACTTCTTCATGTCGGCATTTGCGTGGCTGTTTGTGGAAGCTCTTCATATTTACCGTATGCAAACAGAAGCAAGAAACATCAACTATGGAGCCATGAGATTCTACTATGCTATTGGCTGGGGAGTCCCTGCTATTATTACAGGTATGTACACGCACACACACACAAACACACACATATATATAAATATATATATATATATATATGCTTTCATGCAGATATGCTCTGTGACATATATGTGTGCTGCAGGGCTGGCAGTCGGGTTGGATCCAGAGGGGTACGGCAACCCAGATTTTTGCTGGATCTCCATGTATGATAAGCTCATGTGGAGCTTTGCTGGACCAGTTAGCGTCGTCGTACTGGTATTGTGCTTTTCGGAGTGTTTATGTGTTGTTTGGACCATTTAAAGAATTTGTATATGTCTTTGTAACACTCTTTCTGTGTTTTGGATGTATTTAGTACTGTAAAGATAATCTAAATAGGCAACTCTCTGTTTTACAGATGAATGGTGGGATGTTTTTGATGGTCCTGCGTATGACATGTAACCCCACTCAGAAGGAGATAAAGAAGCTGCCCGTGATGTGAGTACAACATGCATGTGTTCAGGAACATTCAATGTGGAAGACAGAACCTTATCATCATGAATATTATTTAGGTGAACCCAAAAAATGACAATTCTGTCATTATTTACTCACCTTCATTTTTTCCCAAACCTGTATTCATCTCTTTTATATGCTAAAAACAAAAGAAGATATTTTAAAACCAAAGTGAGCATTTTGTCTTTACACTCCAACCAAAAATGATTATTTTATATTGTTACTACAATATTTGAATAATACTATTATATTGTATTACACTACCAGTCAAAAGTTTTTGAACAGTAAGATTTTGAATGTTTTTTAAGTCCCTTCTGTTTAAGCCTGCATTTATTTGATAGTAAAAACAGTACAATTTTGAAATATTTTTACTATTTAAAATAACTGTTTTCTATTTTAATCAGTTTTAAAATGTAATTTATTCCTGTGAATTTAAAGAATTTTTAGCATCATTACTTTAGTCACATGATCCTTCAGAAATCATTCTAATATTCTGATTTGCTGCTTTAAAAAACATAAAATAATACCAAACCCCCAAAAAATAATATGTTATGAAATGTTATATGTTATAATGTTACAAAAGCTTTTTATATAAGATAAATGCTGATCTTTGGATCTTTTTATTCATCAAAGAATCCTGAAAAAATGTATTCAACTGTTTTAAATTTGCTAATAATAATATTAATAGGGATCATGTGACACTGAAGACTGGAGTAATGATGCTAAAAATGTGGCTTTGACCACAGGAATAAATTACATTTTAAAATATATTGAAATAGAAAGCAGTTATTTTTAAATAGTAAAAATATTTCACAATATTACTGCTTTTGCTGTGTTTTGGATCAAGTTAATGCAGACTTGGAGAGCAGAAGATGTTTCTTTAAAAACAATAAAAAATCGTACTGTTCAAAAACTTTTGACTTGTAGTTTATATTATATTATTACTGATATTTATTTTTAAAAAATTGTTTGTTATAATGGTTATAATGGTGCTGTGGTTATAATAGTCATAATGTTTTTCTAGTTACAATTCATTTTCCGCGCAGAAGTTTTGACTCTAAATTAATTATTTGTATTCTATTTTTCTCTCTCTATCATTCAGTTCTACTATCCGCAGTGCCTTCCTCCTATTATTATTGAGTACATGTGTTTGGTTGTTTGGTCTTATGGCTGTTAATAACAGTGTCCTGGCATTCCACTACCTGTTTATTGTCCTCTGTTGCGTACAGGTAAGTGTGTACTGGCTCTTACTCAATTCTTTTGTGTGTGTGTGTGTGTGTGTGTGTGTGTGTGTGTGTGTGTGTTTGTGTGTGTTGAGTTTGTCATTGTCATGTTTGCATTTTTTTACACACTACACTTTCATATTAGTAATGTGTAATGTAGTACATATATATATAGAATGTAATAGTGTAGTATGTAGTCTGTGTAGTGTAGTATAATGTTATTCTCCTGTTTTCGTGTCTCAGGGATTGGCTGTACTGTTGGTTTTTACTCTCCTGAACTCTGAGGTGCAGGAGGCCTATAAACTGGCATGTCTGGGCAAGAAAAGCCCCAGTGAAGAACCTCCCAGACCTCCACAGATCACTGTTAGTGAACACAAACATACATATTAACACATGACCCCCACCACATGCACAGTTACACACACGCATCTTTAACACAAACCCATATTTGACCTCATGGGGTGAAAATAAGCATGTGGATTTGTAACCTGCTGTATGTGTGCAGGGCCAAAACCCGTACAACAGCGCCTCCCTGCTGGAGCAGAGCGGATTACATCGGATCACACTCGGTACTTCAACCATTTCATCGGTCAGCAGTGCCAGGTCTGTCAACACAACAACAGGACAATTCTTAAAATGATTTATACATCAAAATAAACACACTTAAAAATAAAGAAAAATATTGGTAACACTTCAAGGTTTGATGAACTAACAGTGAACAACTTGTTTTTTTACTGTGCTGTGTTATCAGTTTCAAATAAATGCTGTTTTTACACACCAAAATAAATGTCAAATGAGCAAAAATCAGAAATTAAGCTTTGCCATCGCAAGAATAAAATACATTTTAAAATATATTCAAATAGAAAAATCTGGAAGCCTGTTTCCACTATGAATTACAAAAAAGGTAATTGCGACTTTTTATCTCACAATTCTGACTTTTTTTCTCGTAACTGCGAGTTTAGATCTCACAATTTGGATATTTTTTCATAGAATTGCCTGATAGAAACTCGCAATTCTGAGAAAAAAAAAGTTGCAGTTCTGAGAAATAAAATCAGAATTGCGAGAACAGCGAATTTGTTCACTGAAAAAGTCAGAATTGGGAGTTTCTGTCTCACAATTGTGAGTTTATATCACTGAGAAGTGACTTTTGTGTGAGATATAAACTCGCATTTGTCAGTTGTAAAGTCCATTTCTGAGGGGGAAAAAGGATTTACATGTTCTCAGAATTGCGAGTTTATATCACACAATTTTGAGTTAATAACTTGCAATGTTAAATTTATATCATGCAATTCTGAGCAAAAATGTCATAATTGCAAGATGTTAAAAAAAATGTAGAATTTTGAGATAAAAACTTTTTATAAAATTGTATTCAGTGGCGGAAACGGCCTTACATAAACAATTATACAAATCGTAATAATATTTCATAATATTACTGTATTTACTGTATTTTTGTTCAAATAAAAGCACCCTTGGTGAGCATAAAAGACAATTTTTAAAAACATAAATATATAAATAAAACATATATAATATATAAATATATATACATAAATATATATAAATACTTTTGAACAGAGTATTTTGTAATAAGACAAATGCTAAATAAATTAAGGTTCTATTACAGAAGGTTCAAACGCTCACTGCGCTTCAGAAGGAAAAATGATGCATTAAGAGCAGGGGGTGAAAACTTTTGGAATTTGAAGATGAGGTTAAATTTAACTTATTTTGTCTTCTGGGAAACATGCAAGTATCTTCTGTAGCTTCTAAAGGACAGTACTAAATTAATATATATATATATATATATATATATATGTTTAGGCAAAATAAGAAAAATGTACACATTTTCATTCTGTTCAAAAGTTTATACCCCTAGCTCTTAATGCATAGTTTTTCCTTCAGGAGCATCAGTGAGTGTTTGAACCTTCTGTAATAATTGCATATGAGATCCTCAGCTGTCCTCAGTGTGAAAAGATGGATCTCAAAATCATACTGTCATTGTTGGAAAGGGCTCAAATACACAAAATGCTGGAAATCCAAAGAATTTGTGGGACCTGAAGGATTTTTGTGAAGAACAGCAGGCAGTTTAACTGTTCAGGAAAAACAGGGGACTCAGGAACAACTATAACTAAACAAAAAAAAATGTGTGAAATGACCTCAACTGTAATTTGTATGCTGAACTGTGAAAACACATTTTAAAAAGTTGTAGGCATTTTTGTTGACTACCTGTGTACAGTATGTATCTGTATGTAGCAAACTGAAAGCCTGAAAGTTGACACGTATGCTTTTCTCAGGGAAAATCTCTTGGCACGGCAGACTCTAGAACACACGCTTGGTCACACAGGGGCCACTGACCTGGACGTGGCAATGTTTCACCGCAACGGAGGTACACTAACACACAATAACCTGCATGCATGTACGTATTCACACTTACACACACTCCTTACCTGCTTGCTAGTCATTCTTGTAAAATTCTAGTGTTTGTGACCATGTCTTGTCAGAATTAGTGTCATTTAGTTTATCTATTCATTTCTCTGTCTGTCAGGTGAGGACTCAGACTCAGACTCTGATCTCTCACTGGAAGAGGAGAGGAGTTTGTCTATCCCTTCATCAGAGAGCGAGGACAACGTGCGCCTGCGTGGACGCATCCAGCGACGCTTCAAACGGACCGGTCATGGTGAACGTTTACTCACAGAACCCAGCCACAACGGTGGAAAAGGTACTAATATTATTGTTGCAGTTCTCTGTATCATTGGTACTGAAGCCTAAGGAGTGCAGAAACTTTAGTTTTGTGATACCCAACTGTTAGTGTATGGAATTGTTTATGCGTCAGATCTGGATGGCAATGACCTGCTCTCCTATTGGCCAGCGCTGGAAGGCTGCGAGGCACACTCACTGCAGAAATGGGGCTCAGAGCGCCGCCTAGGGGGTGACTACAGCAAGGACGCAGCTAATAACAACCAGCCAGACGCAGCGCTGACCAGCGGAGATGAGAACGGACTCACACACAGACACCGCAAGGGTGAGGCACACATTCATTTAAAACGTTATCCAATATTGGTCAATAATGATCATTATGATATTTAATTGTGCAAGCTTATTCCTTCTGTTTTTGCATTTAGATGACTTCTGCCATATTAAAATTCTGTCTTTAATTACTCACCCTCATGTCGTTCCAAACCCAGACCTTCGTCTATCTTTGAAACACAAATTAAGATATTTTTGAGGAAATCCAAGAGCTTTCTGTGTCAGATTTCATTAAAAATATCGTATATTACAGTTGAACCACTGATTTCACATGGACTATTTTATCAACGTCCTTACTACCTTTCTGGGCCTCAAATGTGGTAGTACCGTTGCAGAAAGTGCTCGGATTTCATAAAAAATATCTTAATTTGTGTTCTGAAGATGAACAGAGATCTTATGGGTTTGGAGCGACATTAATAACAGAACTTTAACTAAAATTAAAATAGAAACAGGAAATATAAAAATAAAAACTAATTCAAATTATTAATAGTATCAGTGATACTAAAATAAGACTGTCTGATATTAAATATTAGATTTTTTTTTAAGACTTATTTTCCTTATTTTTATTTTTAGATTACCTTTCCATCATCTAACACTTAAAGTTATAATTTAAAATGTATTAATACTTTTAAACGTAATCAGTTGCAAATCTCAATATCCATTTTTCATACTGTAAATTAACATAAATTCACTTTTTAAATAATTGTTTTTGGATGTTTATTTTATTTTTTATTATTAATAAAATAATTGTTTTCATTAATTTTTATTAAGATATATATTAATAAAATAATTGCAAATAATTGTAATAATTTATTGTTTTGCGTTTTAGTATTTTACAGTATTTTTAATATATATATATATATATATATATATAATTGTAAATGATTCTAATAATTTAAAATGATTGATTTTGGCTTTTAGTGTTTTACAGTATTTTTAATTTAATTTATATGTTTCATTTATATAAATTATACATTAATAAAATAATAGTGTTTTCATTTAATTTTTATTAGAATATATTTTATTTACATATTACTTATAAAACTGTAAATATGCCTTTACATGAAAATAGTGCTGTTTTAATGTATTGCAGGATTTTAATATTGTGCATACCAAACCCCTTTGCATCCATTTCTCAGGAATCCTGAAGAATCGTCTGGGCTGCCCTCCTGCTCTGCAGGGCCTGTCTGCCGTAGGGCGCGCTCCAAGCGAGATGTCTTGGTACAGGACGTCCACGTTGGGTCATCGAGGCGTCCCAGCCGCGTCCTACGGTCGTATGTACTCCGGTACTGGCTCACTGTCCCAACCCGCTTCCCGATACTCTTCCCGCGAACACCTGGATTCCCTTGCGCGACGACAGCGTTCACGTGACAACCTCGACCTGTTGCCAAGACGTCGCGAGCTTGGTGCCGAACACCTGGGTGGGTCGAGAGAGAGGCTTGGCCCTGTTCACAGCATCCATGCCTCCAGGGAAGATTTGGTGGGAAGGGGTGGCATAGTGGGTTTAATGGGAGCAGAGGGATCATTAAGCGGTTCGAGAACGCAGCTTAACACTCTAACAAGGCAACAGGCCTCTCGGGAGCACCTCGGAGGGGCTCTAATGAGCAGTCGGTCCAGGGAGCAGTTGGAATCTAACGGCGCGCAGCCCTGCAGGGAGTGGCTGAGAACCCTGCCACCCCGACAGCTCTCACATCCTGAGCCACACCCACCCTCCTCACCCCCTCCACCAATCACAGAGGAACCCCAGGAAACCCTTCCCTCTCGGCGTGGCCGCCTAGACTCCGCCCCCCCATGTAGGTACCCACCATCTGCAGCTGCACCAGGAGCTCCGTCCAGTCGCCCGCCCTCTAGTGAACACCTGGATATCCTCTCCTCCATACTCGCCTCCTTCAGCTCCTCTGTCTTAACCCCGCCCCCTAACCCTGTCTCTGCCTCAGCAGGCCCCTCCCCTTCCCCGCCTCCTCTCTCTGCAACCTCTCAGAGCGTCTCTGAAGTGTCACCTGACTCTGAGTAAGTCCAGCCCCTGTTTTGTCTCCATTTGTAGTCCTTGTTTGTTTCATTGTCATCCTTGGTTCTGTTCAGTTACACAATGTCAAAGCTGCTCTTTTCCATACAACAAAATGCATGGTGATCAGTTGCAAATATTGTGTGGTTTACAGCTACAATAATAATAATACTTTTTAATTTTAATTTTTATATTTGTGATCAACATGAAAAGTGCTATTAAAAACCTAAATAATATATATATATATATATAAATTAGAAAATATAAGTGTTTGTGGGTATAAAATTATTTTAAAAATGTTAAAATTATTATTATTATTATTATTATTATTAGTTTTGTATTAAAATAATACTAATTAATAATTATATAAATAATAATACTTTTTTTCAACATGAAAATTAAATAAAATATGACATTCCAAACACATGAATTGTGATTTCTAGTTAGTTAATCATGATCAGTAGCAAATTTTGTGTGGTGTACAAAAACAATAAAAATATATAATTTTTTACTTTTTAATGTATTTTTTTTTTAAATTTTGAAAATAAAGACATCCTAAAAATATAAATATATAAATTAGAAAATATAAGTGTATGTGTGGGTATAAATTATGAATATAATTAAATATATATTATTTTATCAGTTTTTAATTAAAATAATACTATTTAATAATTATATAAATAATGTATTTTTGTTTTTAATTTTTTGTATTTTTTGATCAACATGAAAATTGTTACAAAATATTAAAAAAAACATTTCAAACATATGATTGAATCAATTAATTAATCGTGATTTCTAATTAATTAACTTTTATGTGGTTTACAACTACAATAAAAATAATACTTTTTAGCTTTTTATTTATTTATTTATTTTACAAGTGATCAACATGAAAATTGCTATTAAAAATAAAAAACATCCTAAAGAATATAAATATATAAATTAGAAAATATAAGTGTGTGTGGGTATAGAATTATTCAAATATTTAAAATGTATATTATTTTATTAGTTTTAATTAAAATAATACTAATAATTAATTATATAAATAATACAAATTTTTTGTCAGTATGAAACTGGTTATAAAATATATATATATAAAAAAAACAATCCAAATGAAAGAATGAATTAATTAATTAATTATGATTTCTAATTAATAAATTATTTTGTGTGGTTTACAACAACAATAAAAATAATTCTATAATACAATAATAACTGTAGTTGTGTGTGTGTGTGTATATATATATATATATACTTATATATATTTTTTTTTACAAGTGATCGACATGAATATTTGCTATTAAAAATAAAAACATCATAAACAACATAAATATAGAAATTAGAAAATATAAAATATGTGTGTGGGTGTAAAAGAGTTAAACATTTTTTTAAAATAGTATTTTATTCATTTTATATTAAAATACTATTAATTATTAATAATAATAATAGTAATATAAATAATAACACTGTATTTCTTTGTTTTTAATTTTTTGATCAACATGAAAATTGTTATAAATTATTTAAAAAATTCCAAAATATGAATAAATTAATTTTATTAATTAATGTATTAATTGTATGTGTGTGTATAATTTGATATATTATTATTATTATTATTATTATTAAATAATATTATTACTTAAATGAAAATGACAATTTTTGTTTTAGTTTTTTCTTTTCTTTTCTGTTTCTTTTTTAAAAGTAATCAAGATGATATAAAGAAGCAATCTAAATATACAAATGAAAGATATAAATGTGTATAAATATATATCTCACCCAGAGCACTAAGTGAGCTAAGACTGCTAATTATTAATTTTCCTGTTCTGTCTTTTCGTTTTTCTCGTTGCAGAGTTAACAGAACTGATGGACAATCTTGATGATTCCTTCGCAGCCCCATAATGCACCTCTGCAGATGGGCTCAAGAATCACAGGACATAGCCAACCGGAGCAATCAGGACTCCTGTGTAGGACATAAGAGTGAAGATGTTCATCAAGGGCTTGAGATATCACCCTCCTGAGAACAGACAGGAAATCAAACCAGAGAAGGTGATGATTTCTACGATTTTCATGTATCCAAACTACAAACCTCAGATTTCAGACCAACAGCTGAGACGACTGCTCAGAGACACAGAGAGAGCGAGAGAGAGAAAAAACTGTACAGAACATTTTTATACGTTTTGTATCTTTTTCATCAAAGATCAAAGAAAAATCTCTAGTGATGTTTTTGAAGATTGTGTGGATATGTGTTTAAGTGGGTAGGATCGAAAATCATTCTCAAACCCATTCCGAGCCAAAACAGTCCCAAACAACATTCCCACTCCAGTCTTTCCATTCCAACCTGTATTTATGCAACAAGCCACGCCCACTGATAGACAAGAGGGAGTCTATGAAGAACAGGATTGGTCCGTGTAAATGCAAAACTTATTGGCCCAAGCATGGGATTGGTGGGAAACTCCAGAGACAGTGATTGTAATTATGTTTGGACCGTAATGATTGTCAATCAATGGATTGTTTTCAGACAAGTGACTTGATTGGAAGACTTTAGGTTGGTCTAAACACATTTCTTCAACAAACTCCAACAAACTAATGCTTGAATGAGATGCCTGAGTATTTTTGGCCAAACTGCTCTAAAATAATATTGAAGCATGTGTTGAAGTTTGTTGCAGCTTTGTCAAGAGGCCTTTTATTCATTTGTGACTAGCCTACAAGCATATTCAAGACTTCGTAGCATAATTAATATCCAGGCTTATCATAATCCATAAGATCCAAATCAGCTATTCAGGAGGAAATATTTAATCCATCTTTGATTTCTTTTCTAACAAAGAGCGCATATCTAAATATCAGTCATTATTGTCTCTGTGGAGTATTAAATAATCTTAGTGCTTCAGAGGAAGGAGCTAAATACGGTCATTGAGGTAAGCTCATCTTAAAATATCAAGCTCCAGTTTAAAAGGGAAATCATGCTTCATCATATGCTTCATCATATGACTTTATCTCTTTAGTCATTTGCAGTATTACCATGAATTTTGCCAAAAAGAGTGCCCTACGTCCTTCCTTTTATACCTCTTACCTGTCATAAAGTGCTCCAGTACTTTTTCTATTCATGCTTTTATAGTTTATTGCATAACTTTATCTTGTACAGACATTAAATTAATTTATTTTATTTATTAATATTTATTCAAATTCATTTCTCTATCATAATCAGTGCTGGACTGTTTCTATAGAGCGTATGCGAGTTTTTTGTTTTGATTTATTTATTTATTTATTTTTTTTATAAGAGCGAGATTTCATCTGTTTCAAATGCTTTATGTGTGAAACTTTTGTACATGTACTGTCTGATAAGTCCCCTTCTCTTCTGTTCACAATACATTCTGGGAAAAAGAAATGTCCTCTGTCCATCAGAGAGAGACAGCGGTGGAAGACAATGATTGGGTGGGAGAGAGAGAAAAGGGGAATGTATAATGGCTCAACATGTTTATTGTGGGACATGTTGTATCCCTTTTACTTATGGGGGTTTTCAGTAAAGAAAAAAAATCCGCTACCAATGGGCAATGAAAGGGAGACCCGTTGGGCGTCAATAAAAGAGTTATTGCTACCATGCCTCCTGTTTTTTTTTCCCCCCCAATATTCAAGACAAACACTTCTGTGGTTTAAAAAATGTAACTTGTTCATCACATTACACATCTTTCTAAATTTCAGTCAAATCAAATGTAAATTACATCTAATCTGCTTTTACAGTTCTCACTAGTTTAATTCAGTCTAACATTCTGTTTCACTGATTTACAGTCTACATTTGAAATCATCTTTTACTCACCCTCATGTTGTTTCAAACCTGTATGACTTTATTTCTCGCAACATAGAACGTATATGATTTTAGAACATTATGAGGGTAAGAAAATGACCATTTCCATTTAATCCACCTTTTTTTCTGAACGCGCAAGTCTCGTCTGACTGGAATGATGCTTTACATTTCCGGTCTCTGGTGTTTCTAGTCAAATTAACGTATTTTCCGAGCAGATAATATAACGTTAAAGCTGTGAAAATGGTTTTATAATGCACACGGCGCCATAGTTTTATCACTTCACAGTGTCGCAATGAGCGTCTTTTTGCATTAACTCACCTGTCATAGTTTAATGAGTGGGCAATGACGCGACGCGACGCGACGTTAGCTGCATTGTAAACAGAGGGGACATAGTGAGGCGAAGTTTGCAGGATTTTGTCCACGAAATGATCAGCGCACATATTACTTTACACAGTATTTTAATGTAGGCTCTTTAAGTCACGGTCGTTATCTCATACAGTGCCGGACACCGATATATTTGCTGGTGCGCAAAACACTTAGCTTAAACAGGAATTCCTTAAGTTTATTGCTGTTATTGTGGAAGCCAAAAACTACGACGGCGTTTTAGTGCCACCTTAAAAAAAAATAAAATCTAAGATTACGAGATTAAACTCGTAATATTTCGAGAATAAACTCGAAACTACGAGAATAAACTCGAAACTACGAGAATAAAGTCGAAATGTTACGAGAATAAAGTCGAAATGTTACGAGAATAAAGTCGAAATCTTATGAGAATAAAGTCGAAATGTTACGAGAATAAAGTCGTAGTAATACGAGATTAAAATCGTAGTATTTTGAAAAAAAAAAAAGTCAAAAATTACGAAAATAAAGTCGTATTTTTACGTGAATGTATTGTACGCTTCCATCCACAGCACAAACCGACTGAAGCTGTCAATGCAACCATTAATTGCAATGCCGTACGGCTTGAGTTTATCATATGAATCCATATGCCACAATGCGTTGGGACCCCGGCTGAAGTACTGAGCGCGCCGGTGTTCAACTCCTTCAGGATCGATTGCTTTATTTGATCATCATCCTCATAAGCCGCTTTTCCACTGTCGTGCCGAACGGTTCTTAGAACGCTGTCCGTCTCCGTTGTCATGCACATCCCCTCAGCATTTGTTGGTAACCTTATACCTGTCGTCGCCTTCTGTTTATTTTATTTTTTTATACGTTGTTTATAGTTGTGTCCTTTTTTTCTGTTATTTAACGAAGTCCCAAAAACAGAAATATCTGATCATCATCCATATCTCTGTTTATATTACAATTGCGTTACCAAGGCAACGACCAACGCATTTGTATTTACATTCCAAAGAGTTCCGTTATCAGCACCATAGTGGAAAATGAAACCGTATCCGTGCTGACTGGCCCGGATCGGCACGGAACGGAACGGTTAAGCGAAGAGAACGGTTCGGGCCGATAGTGGAAAAGCGGCTAAAGTCTCTTGAGAAACAACATATCCTCTTTGAGTAGCACGCAGATGTAACCATCGATATCCGTGGAGTCGACCACTGGTCGCAAAAGAGGCAATTTCCTCAATGTCTGTCTGATTTTTTCTTCTGAATAAATTAAGTTTCCTACATGACCGCTGCAGTGTCCTTGTACTAATTATAAGTCCGTGCTGATGCGCCAAAAGACAAAGAATTTCCTTATTGCTAAATCCTAACCTAAAGTAGGACTTAACCAGATCCTCCACATCCATAGTTTCTCGCAATTCTGTGATTTTTCTCGAAACATTTCGACTTTTTTCTCGTAACATTTCGAGTTTATTCTCGAAATATTACGAGTTTAATCTCGTAATCTTAGATTTTTTTTTTAAGGTGGCACTAAAAAAACAGTACAGTCGTAAAAAACAGTACAGCTTAACCCAGCAAAATTTTTATATTTGGTTATATTGAAAAAGTTTGTTTAATTAATAGAGTGTTTTCAGGACGTCGAGTCATCGTTCGGCCATATTGGCGGCATTGAACTAAACAGTGCCACTGTACCGAACGAAACTCGCATAATTTTTTTGATTATTGCTACTGAAAATGTCAATTACTTTCATGTTTGGGGCTGTACTAATTGGTCAGACCGGGAACAACGTTTAGAGTACTATAGAGTGACAAAAGTTATAACAAATCAGGAAGAAGAGTCTAAAAGACTGTCTGACGAACAAAAGGCGTTTGTGGTTGGCCACAACTGAACCAGGATTTTCCCGGGCAGGAATCTTGACAACATTTGTGTTCTTTTTTATAATTTCCGGTCAGGTAGGTGAAATACTAGGCTAATATCTTAATTAGTTCTGCTTGTATGTATCTTCATCACCTGTTAACTTTAGTTTGTCAAAATCTTGCGCCCTTTCCTGCTTACTAAGTCCTCCTCTATATGATTTAGCAGCTTCCACACATATTTTCCATGGTTTAGACAGCATAAATTAGCAAAACAACATATTTAGTAGTACATTAACATGCAGTCCATGCTGTTGTTTACATCTGAGTAACGCCAACATGGCTGTGCATCCAGGTAACTGACCAATTTGTGACACAAGTGCAAACCCTCTATTCAGTTGTTCCTTTTTTTTCACCCCTATTAACATGGATTTCTGTGGAGAACAGAACAAGAAAGCATCCAAACAGAAATTAGAGAATTTATCGTGGCGGATTATCGGATTATTCTGAAAAAAGGTGGATATCTTTAAGATTTTTCATATTTTGAAAAAGAACAGATGGCTCTGTTCCCAAACACCGTATACTAAGACAAGTAAATGAACAGCACTGAACTTAACACTGAAGCTAAATTCACCACTCTATGAGTAGGAAGTCCATTTAAAAGAAGCACTTATTTACCTGAAAAACCTGCATAGTATAAAAAGAGCTACAGTGAACTGAATCAAAAGATTGGTCCTGAAGACATTGTCCTAAAACAGTCAGAAGTGATGGATCCAAGGATAGATTGCGGACTGGCAGTGTCCTCTGAAATGTTTTCCACACATTGTGCTCTTTCTCATATTTGCAGTGTAATTTCTTACCACACTGATTTGTAATGTAATGTTTGATGCTGTTTACATTGTAATGTAAATAGCATCAAACAGAGGCCTTGGAGAACCTTAATCAATCCTTGGTTTGACCCACAAGCATTAAATTAAAATGCTATACAGTAACATTAGAAATCTCATTTCAGTTCATTTCCTCTTCTCATCAAGCACAAGTATCACGACTAAATATCACCTCAGTGCGCAATTCTGGCCTGATTGTAAGGGTTTTGGGACAAAAGAGAAGAAATTGTTGAAAAAAAGTTGTTATTTTTGTTTTCTTTGCACGCAAAACGTATTCTCGTAGCTTCATAAAATGAAGGTTAAACCACTGATGTCACATGGACAGTTTTAACGATGTCCTTATTATCTTTCTGGGCCTGGAACGTGGTGGTTGCATTACTGTCTATGCAGGGTCTCAGATTTCATCAAAAATATCTTATTTGTGTTTGAATATGAATGAGGGTCTTACGGGTTTGGAACGACATGAGGGTGAGTAATTAATGACAGAATTTTCTATTTTGGGTGAACTTTCTCTTTAATTTCTGTTATCATTTACTTCTCCTCTTGTCACTACAAACATGTAAACATGTATGACTTACTTTCTTCTTCTGAACACAAAATCAGATATTTTTAGAATATTTAAACTGTTTTCCATACAATGAAAGTCAATGGGTTCTAAAACAACACTGTTCCAATTCTATTGCATGAACAAAATGAACACGGCACTTTTTTTTCTTTTTTGTCTTTTGTGTTTCAATTATAAACTTACATTTTCAGGCAAACTAGCCCTTTAACTATCCCACATTTGACTGAATCGAACGCAGCAGCATCAGTGTTGATGAGAGAGAGCATGAAAGGAAATGAGATTTTTATCGGCTATTGAAACAAAGCCTGCTTAAGTGAATTCCCCCCTCCATATGATACACATGGTACATTCCTAAACACCAATTAAGTTTAGTCCACAATAAAAAAATATTGTTTTGTAAATAAACAGCATTGCTAGAATAAAAAATGACTTTCAAAAAGAAAGCAAACATAGCTAAGACGTCATAAACATCTGAGTTTATGCCTGTAGATGATCGTTTTCCTCGCTGTCGCTACTGGAAGGTGGATGATCTGTGCCGATCTTCCGTAGTTTGGCTTGATAATATCTCTTCTTGGCCCGCGCCGCCTTCTCTTTCTGTCTCACTGCTTTCCTCTTCTCCTCCCACACACACTGCTGCAGCAGTAACAGACTCATCGTTTGCTGATGCTCCAGCTCAAACACTTCCTGTCGACGTGCCTCCCATTTTGAGTCTGAGGTATAAGAGTCCATCAGCGTTAATGAATTCTCAGCTGATCCTCCGGCAGGTGCACGAGGCACCGCAGGCTCTCTGTGTGGGGTATCAAAGTTTGCACCCCTTGTCCCTGATCCCAGCCCTGAGGTGCTTCCTGCGTGGGTTGAGTAGATGTGGGAGGGACGGCTGGACCTGGAAGAGACTGAATGTGAGTGGAGAGGAGAGGAGGCAGAGCCAGGAGGAATCCCAGAGTTAACAGGAGGACGAGTTGGTGAGACCAATCCAAGTTCAATGGCTAAGTTCTCCTTGCTGTCTACTTCCTGTAAAGCTTCATTATTGGGGTACATTTATGTAATAAGGCTTAAAATGGCATGTTATATTGAGAATATAACATACATGCATTGTACATGTAGTGAACACAGGAAATACACTACCAGTCAAAAGTTTTTGAACAGTAAGATTTTTAATGTTTTTAAAAAAAGTCTCTTTTGTTCACTTAGCCTACATTTATTTGATCCAAAATACAGCAAAAGCAGTAGTAAATATTTTTACTACTTAAACTAACTGCTTTTTATTTAGATATATTTTAAAATGTAATTTATTCCTGTGGTTAAAGCTAAATTTTCAGCATCTTTACTCCAGTCTTTAGTGTCACACGATCTTTCAGAAATCATTCTAATATGCTGGTTTGCTGTACAAGAAACATTTTTTATTATTATTATCAATATTTAAAACAGCTGAGTATATTTTTTTCAGGATTCTTTGATGAATAGAAAGATCCAAAGATCAGCATTTATCTGAAATAAAAAGCTTTTGTAACATTATACACTATACCATTCAAAAGCTTGGAGTATAATTTGATTTATTTTTTAAAAGACATTATAGAAATGAACATTTTTATTTAGAAACCATGTTTTAAACACATAATACATTTTTACAAATCAGAATATTAGAATGATTTCTGAAGGAACATGTCACTGGAGTAATGATGCTAAAAATTCAGCTTTGAAATCAGGAATAAAATAAATTAGGAATAAATGACAAAAAAAGGAATAAATTACATTTTCAAATATATTAAAATAGAAAAAAGTTATTTTAGATAGTAAAAATACTTCAAAATTGTACTGTTTTTGTTGTACTTGGAATCAAATAAATGCAGGCTTGGTGAGCAGAAGAGAATTCTTTAAAAAACGTTTTAAAAACTTAGTGTTCAAAAACTTTTGACTGGTATAGTGAATGCAAAACTGGTGAAAATGTATAAGCCTAGTGTAAGAAACAGTGAATATTATAAAAATTAATTACCTTTTTTAAAAACTTTATATTTGTATTTATGTATATTATATATCTGCTTATATTATATTATATTATTTTATATTATATTATATTAATTATATTATATCTTTACTGACACTTTTTAATCAAAAAATCAAAATCAAATCAAATAAAAAATCTTACCCAAAACCTGGTTACATATACAGTATGCAATTCTAAATTAATATTATAATACTTATAAATTAATAAATATATTAATATGCAATTCTAAATTAATATTATAATATTTATAAATTAATAAATATATTCATATTACATTTTCACCAGAGTTTCAAGGTAACTACATTTCCTATGTGTACTGCATGTGAAATGTTAACCTATACATTATAACATAATGGTCCAAGCAAGTACACTTTCCATGCCACAAGACAGTTAATCATATTTTTGTAATAAAATCTGCAATATAAAAGAAAACGTTTAGCTCAAGAGGTACTTTAGTAATCCTTTTAAGGCCGATTTCAGTCTTACATCATTTTGACTGTGGTCAGCATCTTCATGCTCACTCCCATTAGTGCCTGAAAGCCCCATCACTACAAGAGAGAGAATGACTCAATTAATCTCCTTCCTTGTATAATTACAGAGCTGACAGCTGGAAAGAGTGGTAGTATTTCATCCTGAAAAAGAGATGACATGACTATTAATTACCTGCTCCAGGTGAGCCACCCCTAACCGAGGCGTAGCTGCCATCTCCATCTACCTCTTCCAGACAGGAGATCAGGTTTGGTACCAGTGCAATCACTTCTCTCTGCACCTGACAAGAACCACACTGTGTGTTACTTGAATTTTCAAAGCATATAACTGAATTATAGGCACAAAAGAAAGACCTCAATTTACCTGAGTGAGGGCAGACACAGGAAGCCCAGCTGCCTGCTGTTCCTGTCGCTTCTGCAGCGCTACACGACATTCCACCTTCAGCCGTTTCCACAGTGTCTTCAGAGACCCGATGCTGCTGGGGGGTCGACTAGGGAACGCCGCATTAAAGGCCTGAGCCAGCTCCGCCCATACAGCGTTCCGGTGCACAGTAGTGTTGGTGTCTTTCCGAAAGTCCTGGACTGTGTCCACCACCGCATGGATTCTCCGAAGCAGGAAAAGCTTCTGCTCCAGAGTGAAGTTTGGCATGCGGTATGTCATGGTGGTCAGCATGAGTGTATTTGTGTGTGACTGGGTAAGAAGGCTTTTATTGAGGTACTATTTGTTACTTCATTTATAGAAAATCTATTTGTATCTATAACAGAACAGTCTAGTTTGTCTACTTTTACATGGTAACATTTGCAGTATCACAGTGTCAGTTTTGGAGTTTTACACTCCAGCATTACAGAAAGTGAGGTTGGTTTGGTGTCGTCATGTGCAGCACACATCCAGAGTTTCAGTTGCAGTGATATGTTAAATTCTGGATGCCACAGGTAAACTGCTTGATCATCGGTGTTCGAGGAAAATGTATTCGGGATCCTCCTGATGCACAAGGGGTCACCAGCCACACTTGTGGAGTCTGTAATTCAACAGACAAAAAGCAAAATGAAGGGAAAATGCTGTTTTTGGATCCTAATACACTCTTAAAAATAAAGGTGCTTCACAAGAGAAGATCCTTTTTATGTCTAAATGGTTCCATAAAGAACCTTTAACATCTGAAGAACCTTTCTGTTTCACAAAAGGTTCTTAGTGGTGAAAGAAGGTTCTTCAGATTATAAAAAGGTAAAAAAGAGATGGTTCTTTAATGAACCTTTGACTAAATGGTTCTTTGTGGAACCAAAAATGGTTTTTGTATGTCATCGCTGTGAAGAACCTTTTAAAGCACCTTTATGTTTAAGAGTGTATGTGACACTGGACCACAAAACCAGTAGCCAATTAGCACTGGAATATATGTAGCAAAAGCCAACAAAACATTATATGGGTCAAAATGATTGATTTTTCTTTTCCATTAAGATATTTGGTAAATGTTCTACCATAAATATATCAAAATGTAATTTTTTATTAGTAATATACATTGCCAAGAACATAATTTGGACACATTTAAAGGTGATATTCTCAGTATTTTGATTTTTTTGCACCCTCAGATTTGAGATTTTCAAATAGTTGTATCGTGGCCAAAAAATTCCTATCCAATTTCGAAGAAAAAAAAAGACCTTTATGACTGGTTTTGTGGTCCAGGGTCACATATCTGTTCTTCCTCTTGGAAGAATTAATGAAACATTTGATCTTCGGGGAGAAAGCCTCATGTGCTCCATTAATTGATTTCTGAGAGTCGGTTCTTTTGAACAGTTCGTTCCAAAGAACCGGTGATTAAAAACAGTTCAGCAATTCTTCTATATCATAACGTCGTCAATAATACGTAGTAATTGCTGTTATATTTTTTTGCGATTACGTTTTGTTGATAAAGGCGTTTATTGTAATTTCATTTTTTTACAGTCGTTATGCAGCTAATAATACATTTTTGAAAACGTATTTAGAATTTAAATATATTGTGCATTTACATTGTTGTATCTTGGCTTTTGCATGTTTTGTAATTGTTGCATTTGATAAATTATATTTAATGTCACCAACTCTGTTGCGAATGTTGATAAATCTGTCTAAAAACAAAATACTATTTTTAATTTTATTTATAACAGTTCTGTTATTTAGTTATAAAACTGAATAAATGAACCAAAACCCTAGGTTCATTTCAAATGTTTTCATCCTCAACTCTCTCATCGGTTCTCGGCTAATTCAGTTCGTTTCGAGAAAGAATCGTTCAGTCCGGTTTGGTGAACTAGTTGAACGACTCATTGCAACGGTCAGACTCAACAATTCGTTCCGGAATCGCATCGCTAGTAAATGCAAGAATGAACAAAGAAGAAACAAGCTTTCAAAATCACCGATCCGCCTAATATTTCAGGTGCAGGTGAAACGGGCTGCATTTTATTATTATTAATATTATTATTATGGATCAGCTGTTCTCGTTAGCCACAGCGCTAAACCCGAGCATCGCACTATACAGAAGTGAACCTGAGCTGCGATTTAAGACTATAGCTAGAGCTCACTGTTCTTAATGAACCTCTCATGCATTTACACAGCATATTATGACAAACTGATATTGTGTTATTTATATTAACCCTACTTACATGCAAGCATCAGTCTGACGATTTTATCCCGAAAATATTACACTTTGTCCCCACCCCCTGGGTTTAAGCGGTCCGTAAGAAATTTAAACAACAGACTGGAGACACATGCGCAAAATGACGCTCCGGGCGTAAAAAAAAGGCAGTTCACTGGTTTGTGCATTTTATATGATTTGTATACCATTCTCTTGAGATCCACTCAACACATATGGTTTGTGCATCAGGCAAAATGCACAAATCAACGCGTTTTAACAGTAGAAAGCGCAGGACTCGTTTCATCCAATTGAGTGCGAGTGTGGTGCGGTCTGTGCAGTATTGAACAGCGCGATTGGACGCTGCGCGGTGTCAACGAGGAAGCGACAACACATGCATGCAGCACAAAACATGCTGGAGCTAAGATGAAAGAAAATACAGCACTTTTACATTTCACTTTCTCTCAGAATAAACACACGATCTCTGCAGGAGACGCGTAAGTCAAACTGAACTTAACAGGGTTGTTGTTACGAGGAGAAACATGCAGAATCAAACAGTAAATTCATTTGATGGTAGCTGTGTCCTGTTGACAGATGACTGACGTTTATTCTTTCAATAAATGGGTTGGTAAATCCTTAGACTTTATGGTAGTTGTCCTTTGTAACATTAGGCTGGTCATTAGTATATAGTGCAGGTCATGACCACATTGCGGTATTTTATAAATGACTCAGAAAAGTTAGAAACCAAATGTTCCAAAACACAACTACCAGTTTAATATGATTTTTCAAACAAGGCGAGGTTAGTCCTGGGTTGAATTATTCAAATAATGGTTTTTGTTTACATGACATTGACTTAATCCAGATCAGGGATTCTCACACTTTCTGTCAGCCGAACCTCTTTGACCTAAAGTATTTATCTGAAGGTACCAATGAGATTTTTACGTTAATATTAAAATTATTTAACCATTTACATGTTTATGGTTCTCTGATATTAGTTGAATTAAAATGACGTGCAGGTAAACATACTAAAATGTTATGTTTTTTAGTCAAGGCTTTATTAAATTGTTGTTTTTATTAAGAAAAAAAAATATATATACACCTTTTTCTTTAACATGGAAAAAAACCTATAGGTAAGACTTCCGGTTCATTATTCACTATAGAAAAATAACGAGAAGAATAATAGTGTGCAGTAAATGCTAAAATGTCTGCAATACAAACCAGTGTGTTCATAATTAAGATAATACATAAAAAAAATATGGTAAGACACACCAATTTGCAGTATGGAGCAGCAAAATGAGCTGTTTTGTACAGTTAAAAATAGCTGGATGCAGATGAGACCAGAAGCCACCCCCATAAAATTTACAAATGGCCTCACCCATTCTTATGGGAAGAAAAAGGTGGATATTAAAAATCCCCCACACTTCATCACAAAATATTTTAATATAACATATATATATATATATTATACAATATAAAAATGTAATGTATTTTTCCAACATATATTTTAATCAAATACAATACTAATGTGATTCAAGTTTAAGTAGTGTGTTGGATTTTTTTTTTTTTTTCCTAAAATATTTTTCTAGTTTATTTTGTATTTTCATATTACAGAAATATGAATGATTCAAGTGTGCACAGCATTAGATATATTTATTTATTAGAATGTTTTTAAAATTATTCATTTTAATTATACATATTAATGTTTAATTAACTAATAGCTCACAAACAGTTCCTTTGTGAACCCCAGCATTGAAAATTAGGAGGATGTTTAAAATTGTAAAAGCAATACCCTCATGCAATTATTTCTGCTGCAATATTACAAACATGTTAAATATCACTGTGGTAATGTATGTATATATTATGCAACGTAGGGATTTGGAGTAACATGGGGACACAATACGTTTTAGAGCATCTTTGTGAAAACAAACCTGAAAAGAGATGTGAGATTTTGGGGAGAAAAATGAGAGATTCTTAGTGCATTCCAGTGAATTATTCACGGGATATATTGTAAATTAAATTGTTAAATCAGGGGAGCAGACCACAAATGCACAGCAAATAGCAAGTGTAATGTTATTCTCCTGCTGTCTGAAAATAGAACATGAAGACAAATATATAGCTCATTCAGTCAAACTGGCAGAAAAGGATTATTTGTAGCACAACTTTTTGATTCGTTTCAGTCTTTCTGAGTGGAACTTCCCCAAAGTATGCTTTTTAGACAATTGCAAACAGTATGCATTTAAGTCAGTTTCATTTACTTGACAATAGAGAATAACAGAGTTTTTGTTCTGCTCTAAAAGTATTCAGCCTGCTGTTCAGACCGCTTGAGATGGCATCTCCTGTAGAGTCTGCTGAGATGAGGAGCGCTGTGCTTGTTGCTCCAGTGACTGCGCTGGAATTCCTGGGGGAGGATTTCTTGCTGACAGGTGACTGACATTCATTCTGTTAATGAACAGGTAGAAAAATATCAAAATAAAAATCCATGTTTTATTCAAATATGTAGGCTATGACTCATGGTGAGGTTTTTTTTCTGCTGGAAGAGTTAAATAGGCCAAGTTCTGTAAACCTGGCAAAGAGGATCTGAGTTTTCTTCCTCTGCTGAATTTCCTTCTTTTACTAATAGAAAAAAATGTGCTGGGGAAATGCGTAAATTTATCTCAGTATCCATAATGTGTATTTGTGTATTTATCTCTATGAACATTTCCATATTCATATTCATTTAATAAATTCTTTACTGTTAATTGTGTCATTTTGTAGGTGAGGGACCAATCCTCTCTGTGTACAGTCTTCAGGCATCTCCTAAAGAATGTGCATCTTTAGATGTTCTCCACAATTACCGTATCCATGGGATTCGACCTAGTAGAAAACATCTGTTTGGAGAAAGCCAGTTCAACAACGTAATCTCATCTGAAAGTTCTTTGAATAACAACAAGGAGGACATCATTATTTTTGGAGGAAAAGGAGTTCGGCTCGTCAGCTTCAATACTGGAGGACGATGCCTAGAGCTCGTTGGCCCTCTATTGGAGCTTCAAGACTGGGTGCTGGACATTCATTGGCTGAAAGGACAACCACACCCACTGTTAGGCGTATCTTTGGCTCACAATGCCGTGCTCCTCCTAGATGCAAAATCTGGTAACGTTCTATCCTTCTACTCTTGCATAGAGACCTGTCTTCTCTACTCAGCACTTATGGTTGGTCCAAATTGGGACTCTTTAGTGCTGGTTGGTGGGACTGTTTTCAATCAGCTTGTGCTGTGGAGGCCCACGGGGACCAAACCTGATGGCCAGTCCCAGGTGGAGAGACGTCTGCTGGGCCATAGTGGAGTCATTTTCAGCCTTTGCTACCTTCAGAAATCTGGGTGGCTGGCATCTGCTTCAGATGACCGCAGTGTTCGATTGTGGAGCGTCGGCACGCTAGGTGGAGATGCAGGTTGTGGAGAGGAATCGCCAACATGTCTTCGGGTGCTTTATGGGCACCAGGCACGGGTCTTCTGTGTCAGGCTTGCGGAAAACCGCGTATTCAGTGCAGGAGAAGATGGCGCGTGCTTGCTCTGGGAATGGGGAGGTGAAGGAAAGGTGGGACGTACATTGAGAGGGCATAGGTCAGGTGGAGTGAGGGCTCTGGCTGTCAGTGAGGGAAGTATAGAATGTGAGGAGGGATGGATGGCTACTGGAGGTGCAGATGGTGGAATAAGAGTATGGAGAGTTTCAGAGGAGAAGAAAGACAGTGAGGAAACTGAGACTCAGTTGGATCTGGGGTTTAAAGGGCAGGGTTGTCCCAAAGTGGTCCGATTAGTGGGTGAGGGTGAATCGAATACAGTTCTGGTCTGTACTGATCAAGGAGAGGTGTGCCTTAGTCAGGGTGACACCTGGGATGTCATTTGGCAAGGGGGAGCAGAATTCCAGTCCTACTGTGTGATGGAGATCACAAGCATCCAAGTCCATAATTCAGACTGCATTGTGTGGTTGTGTGCAGTGGGTAATCTGAACGGAGGTGTCCAGGTGTTTCTTGTAGGGAAACCAGAAGTGGGAGTCTTGCTAAGGGCTGGTGAGGGTAAAGTTCACTCTGTACTTTGGGTCAAGGGACTGTTTGAAGGGTCCTGGAGTTGGTGTCTTCTTGCATCCGGCTCAGAGGGACTGGTTTACCGATGGACAATAAAAGTGATAGAGGATGAATCAGGCCTGCATATCCAAGAGGAAACTCTTCTTCCATTCCTGCTGCCACCCTGTGCCAAACGCTGGCTGACTGCTGCAGTTACCTTGTCACAGAGAGAGGGGTTGTACCTCTGTGGTGACAGGAGAGGGTCACTCCTTCTCTACACTGAAAGAGAAGAGAATGACAAAAGAAATGAAGAAAGAACAGACTTAAAATATCAAGAACCTGAAAACAAGCAAACGGACCATGGTGGTCCTTTGTCTCCGATCAGTACTCTTTATGGAGTCCATGGAAAGCAAGGTGTGACTTCTGTGTGTGAATATCAAAACTTGTGTTACAGTACAGGTCGAGACGGATCTGTAAGAATACTAACCGTTGAAGAAAACGCCTTGAAGGTGCGTAGAGTTCAACGAGCCTGCAAAGGCATGGAGTGGCTAGAGAAAGTTCTGTTTCTGGGCTCGGATGGATCAGAGGTACAGGGAAAGTTGCTGAATGAGAGAATCGAGAAGAGGAAGATCGATCGAGAGAGTGCAAGCGTAGCTGAAACTCGGTTTGTAATTGCTGGCTTCCACTCAGTCCACTTCGTTATATGGGACCCTCACAGACAAGAGAAGCTTTTATCAGTTGCCTGTGGAGGCGGCCATCGATCCTGGGCCTACAAACGGCCAATACACACCAACGCAGATCCTCAAGCACATACACTTGGACAAGGTACCCTTGTGTTCATCAAGCATGGAGCTGTCATGGCATCACGTTCATTAGCATCCACAGAAACCGACATGAATGGACACACCCTGAAAGAGGGACTACATGGACGAGGCATCAGCAGCGTTTGTCATCTTGGTAGTCTGTCCAAGACTGGACAGTTGCCAGAACTTTGGGAAGTTTTTGTTACTGGAGGGGAGGATACCACAGTAGGTGTACTTGCCATCAGTCCACAGAGTGGAACTGTTAAAGTGCTTTCAGTTCTAACAGACCATATCTCGAATGTTCGTGCTCTGGCTGCAATTAGAAGAGGAGAAACAAAAGGGAGAGATGAGGAGACGGATACTTTCTCTGTCTCTTCCTTGGTGTTCTCTGCGGGTGGCCGGGCCCAGCTGCAGTGTTACCAGCTCCTGATTCGTTTGGATGAGCAGCAGGGTCAGCCAGTCTGTCAGGTCACTCAAATAGCTGGCCATCGATTGGATGAACAGTGGGAGCGGAAGCGGAACCGACACAAGACTGTCAAAATGGACCCTGAGACAAGGTGTGTGTGAATGTATCTGTTAAAATATTCTCTACTTTACACATTTGGATCTAGAGTCAGGAAAGTCATTTTTAGTATCTTAAAGGGATTGTTCACCCAAAAAGAAAATTCTGTCATCATTTACTTACCTTGAAGTTCCAGAAGAAGATATTTCGAAAAATCTCTCAATGATGTTTTTTTCTTACCTATACTATGAAAGTCAACTGGGTCCAATGTTGTTCGATGGTTGGGTGTAGCTGTTTTGAAGATCTCTAACCACCAGAGGGCGGACAATACAATGTACCCCCGTCCCATTGTAACTCTGCTTTTCTAACAGAGAGATTATGGGTTTATTGTGCAAATGCTTTCTCATGTTTGCAGGTACATGTCTATGGCTGTGGTGCATAATGGGACTGATAGTGTCCTGCTGGCTCTGGGCTGTAGTGATGGTGCAGTAAGGTAACTTGGTTTGAGATGGTGAAAAATGTGTTTCAAGTTTTTACATTATACGATTAACGTATGACTGTGTGTTTTCATTTGTAGGCTTTTCAGAGTGAATGAGAGCAGTAAGAGTGTTGACATGCTTTGGGAGTGTTTTTATCATCAGAGGTGTGTGCTCAGCGTCGCCACCTACGAGCTGGAGGAGTCCCAGGATAGAAAGTAAGCCACGTTTATGCTTTTATGCATTTATCAAACTTTTGTTCCATATTTTAAAATGTAATTTCTTAGACTTATTTTCCTTTGTCCTCTTTCTGTCTTAGGCTTTTGTTGCTATTCAGTGCCACTACAGATGGTTGTATATCTGTGTGGGATTTAACAGCAGTTTTGAACAGTAAGGCTAGTGTCAGCTGGCAGGGTGAGTCATACATACACCATACACATAAACACTTGAGGTTTTTTTAAATGACGCGATTTTTTTTATGTTTGTGCAAATGTGTGCTTGTTATGCTGTAGTTAAGAAGAACCTAAATGTTTTATGTTATTTGTTTGCATTTGTTAAAAGGGATTGTTCCCTCAGAAATGAAAACATCTTGTTCTAGACCTGTTGCCGAAAATGTGTTTATTAATAATATGTAGTGACCAAGGTCCAAAAATGACACTGCATTTGCTTTGACTCAAAAATTTTATCATTTTTATTTGATTACAAACCCAAGACAAAAACTGACTGAATCCATGCCAGAACCTGCAGTTTTGGGTGCCATCAGGCTTGAATCTGGATATAGAACTGTAAAATGTTTATGCTAATAACAATTTATCCTGTCTGTGCTTCAGGTCCATCAGCCCCGTTCTTTTCCATGCCTGTCCATCAAAGTGGAGTCAATACGCTCGCCTTATCACCTAGGAGAGAGATGAGGCAAATGGAGGAAAGTGTTATCTCATTGGCCAGTGGTGGAGATGATGGACAGCTGTCTCTACTGCATATTAAGATAGATCAGAAAGAGCAAAAGAATGGAGGTCCGTCTCTACAACTCCTTGCTCATTGGTCGGTGCCCCTGGCACACTCTTCCCCTCTCACAGGGTTATGCTTACTAAACCCCACCCTACTGTTGTCCACCTCACCGGACCAGCGCTTGTGTTTGTGGAGTGTGAACAGTGACGGACTCCGCCCACTGAAGGTGCTGTTCTCACACACTGCAGATGCAGCAGGGTTGTGGGCATGGCTTGGACAAGAGGGAGGGGCCTGGGTGGTTGTTTGTGGGCAGGGCCTACAGTTGTTTCAGTTAACGGAAAGAGAGATGGATGAACTGAATGAAACTGTTAAGAGGACAGTAAAAGAAGAGGAGAGAAAGAAAGTAATATTTCCACATCATGTTTCAAGGATAAAACACTGACTTTAATTTGTGATTTATAAATTAAGACGGCAAAGATTTTTGATTGCAAAGTTTGAGTTTTTCAAATAAAGATCTTTTTCTAATATATAATGTTTTTACTGTGTCAGGTAAAACATCTGGCGAAGACATTTTTATGTTTATTTTATTTTTATTTTATGTGACCCTGGACCACAAAACCAGTCGTAAGGGTCAATTTTTTGAAATTGAGTTTTATACATCACCTGAAAGCTTTCCATTGGTGTATGGTTTGTTAGGATAGGATGATATTTAACCGAGATACTGTACAACTATTTGAAAATCTGGAGTCTGAGGGTGCAAAAAAAAATCTAAATATTGAGGAAAAGTTCTTAGCAATGCATATTATTAATCAAAAATTAAGTTTTGATATATTTATGATAGGAAATCTACAAAATATCTTAATGGAACATGATCTTTACTTAATATCCTAATGATTTTTGGCATAAAAGAATACAATGTGTGTATATATATGTATGCTTTTTGATAGGCTAGTATATATAATAATGTTGATATAAATTAAAATATTGGGGAAAAAATAGAAAAATTAAAAGTATTAAAAGCTTAAACTGAAATAAAAAAGTAAAGCTATATAAAATAACTAATACAAATGACAAAAGAACATAAAAATGACAAAATAAAAATTAAAATATCAAAATAAAAGCCAATTTAATGAAAAAAGCCTATTTATTTATTCGCTGTCAAATCGGTTAATTGCATCCAAAATAAAAGTTTGTTTACATAATGTGTGTGTACTTTGCATATTTATGTGTATAAAAATATATATATATATATATATATATATATATAGTGTACATGTATATGTGTGTGTGTACTGTGTAGTATATACACAGTACACACACATTATATAAATATTATGTAAACTTGAACTTTTTTCGACTAATCAATTACACTAATATATATATATATATATATATATATGTGTATATATTGTAGTATTTTAACACGGTTCAGTGTGTTACCATTATGGGTTTAATGGTTAGCATAATGGGTTTAATCTTTACTATTATTTTATAATATGAAAAATACTAAAAGTATAGAATGAGCTGGTGTGTCTAAACTTTTAAATAGTGCCAAAAATGAATTTCCGTCTGTTTGTGCGTGCATGTGTGTGAGTGGCTCATGGTTTGAAGAGTCATGCACGTATAATGTATCAGTGTTTTTCTGGGCTACAGGCCAGCAGGTGTGTGTGGGTGGGTGAGTGAGAGAGAGAGAGAGGGTACAAAGTGTGTTAGGGGGGGCTCTGGCTGTGCAACTAAGTATAAATATTTCACCCCCTTCTCCAGTTCCCTTTTGTTCATCATCATAGTGGCTCAATGGCCAACCCCTTCAATCCACAGCTGAACGAATGAAAGCGAGAGAGGAAAGAAATAGAAAGCATGTGAGGAAGAGACAGATAGAAAAGCCCCATTTGGGTTTGCAGAATGTAAAAAAAGGAATAAAAATCTATTCATTTTTAAAACTGATTCTGTGATTTGAAAAGAAGACAAAATGTGAAAAGAAGAGGATAAAAAATTAACGTGAGTATAAAAAAACATTTCAGCATTAGCAAAGTGAATTTGTGTGTTGTGAGACTTGATGTGTTTGAAAGGAGTCACAGTGTGTGTGTTCTGATTTTTGGAAAAAGGATGTCACGATTCAGAGAAGCCTTTAAAGAGGATGAATCTGGAAAGAAGAACCCTAAGATGCCTCAAAAACGAAAGAAAAAAGAGGCTGAAGATAAGGTATGGCTGTTCCACAAAAATTAACTACAGTAAGTGGATTGAATATACAGTGCAATATAGAATACACTGTTTGAACACTTATGTGTGTGGTATCACTATACAGGGCAATGCAGTGATGTCAAAGGATAGGCTCCCTCTGATTGGTTCATCAAGCAGTAAAGCTGCAGGTACTTTTATAGTCTATATAGAATCAAAAGTGCATTGTTCTATGACAAGGTGTCATATATTGGCTTATTTAAACTGGAAATCAGATGTTTTATGAATCAGACTTAAAGAGATAGTTCACTCAAAAATGAAAAATTTGTTGTTAATTACTCACCCTTATAAAATTTACATATGAACCACTGGACTATTTTAACAATGTCTTTACCACCTTTCTGGGCCTTGAATGCGGTAGTTGCATTGCTGTCTATGCAGGGTCAGAAAGCTCTCAGATTTCATCCAAATCTTAATTTATGTTCTGAAGATGAATGAAGGTCTTACGGGTTTGAAACGACATGAGGGTAAGTAATTAATGACAGAATTTTCATTTTGATTTTGTCCCTTTAAGGGGTCATTGCATGTGAAGCAATGCTAAACAGTCCTGATATGTGACATATAAACTGTGTGTTTACATTGATCTTTGTTCCTCCTGTCTACACAATGATACCTGAGCTCATCAATAGACAATAGAAATTTAGGAGGTGCTAAATTAATTAACTGCTATTGTCCAAACATTCGACTTTGTAATGTGACTTGTTAGGTGAGAGGATAATGGGAACTGAACATGTGTGTGAGATAAAGTTAATTAAGGGGGATTTAGAAATTAATGAGATTATGTTTCCTAGAGCAAAACATGTAACTGATTATGTTTATAAAGTAAGAAGATATAAAGTCACAAATCCAAGAAAGTCACAATTGTGAGAAAAATGTGCAAATACAAGATGTAAAATTATGAAAAAGTTGTATATAAATTTAATAGCTGAATTATAAGATACAAAATCACAAATATAAAATAAATTAAAGATACACTACCAGTCAAAAGTTTCTGAACAGTAAGATTTGTAATGTTTTTACAGAAGACTTTTCTGCTCAGTAAGCCTGCTTTTATTTGATCCAAAAATCAAATAAAATTTTATTATTTAAAATAACTGTTTACTATTTGAATGTTTTAAAATGTAATTTATTTCTGTCATCAAAGCTAAATTTTCAGTGTCATTACACCACTCTTCAGTGTCACATGATTCTTGAGAAATTATTCTAATATGCTGATTTGCTGTTTAAGAAAGATTTTTATTATTACTATTATTATTAATATTTAAAACAGAGCAGTACTTTTTTCAGGATTCTTTGATGAATTAGAAAAATCAGCATTTATCAAAAAAAAAAAAACAAAAAAAAAAAAACTTTTGTAACATTATACAGGGGGTGGGGTGGTGGTGTTTAATTTATAGAAATTAATACTTTTATTTAGCAAGGATGCTTTAAATTAATCAAAAGTGATGATAAAGACATTTATAATGATGCAAAAGATTTTTTATTTCAAATAAATGCTGTTCTTCTGAACTTTCAGTTCATCAAAGAAACCTAGAAAATTCTCCTCAGCTGTTTTCAAAATGCTAATAAATGTTTTTGATCAGCAAATCAGATTTCTGAAGGATCATGTTGAGTAATGATGCCAACAAAATTCAGCTATGAAATCACAGGAATAAATTACAATTTAAAATATATTCAAATAGAAAACAGTTACTTTAAATAGAAAAAATATTTCAAAATTGAACTGTTTTTGCTGTACGTTGGATCAAATAAATGCAGGCTTGGTGAGCTAAAAAGACTTCTTAAAAAAACATTAAAAACTTTCTGTTCAAAAACTTTTGACAGGTAGTATATATTTGTAATATATAAAGTCAGAAATATGAGAAATAGTTTAAATGATATAAAGTTGCAGTTAAATCACAGTAATAAAATATAAAGTTGCATTTGCAAGAAAGTTGCACTAATGAGACTCAATATAGATATATAGTCTCCAATTACAAAATAATATTGTTGCAGCTAAGTATTAAAGTCTAATTTTTTAATCTAAAGGAGAAACAAGCTTCAATACAATTCTGATTCTTATATTTTTTCATCTATTCTGTTTTTAGCGAGGCCCTCTTTGTCCACTCCTCAGGCAGAAACGAGAAAACGCGGCCATCCTCCCATCTCATCTGTGGCCCCTGACAGCATGACACCCTGGGAAGGCTCCTCCCACTCTGAGTCCTCCTTTACCAGTTTCCCCCCTCCGCTTTCACCCCTTCCTCTTGCCCATTCAAAGCCAATCCCAGCACCAGATCCTCCACCCCCACCTCCTCAAATCAAAACTGAACCTAAAAATAGCCAGAGTGCCAGAGTAAAACGCAAACCGCTCCCACCAAGACACCCCCCTAGACCTCCCCGTTTACCCCCCCTGAGACAAGTCACAAATCTTAGCTTTTCTCGTAGTTTCACGTTTTCGTTTTTTGAGCTGCCAGTTCACCAGTCTGCACGGAGCAGAGCGGAGCGCCTCAGAGATCTCACTGTGTTGCTGAGGCAGTTTCAGTACTGAGGAAAAACAGGGTAGGGGAGAGTGGGGTAAGTTGAGCCAGTGGGAAAGTTGACCCACCCACTGTATCTTGGCAACTCTACACTTTTACTGAGACTTTACCATGTGTTTTGGAATCACACATAATTTCTGACGGACTGTGAAAAGGAGAAACACATGGGAGGAGTGGAAGGCACCCTTTTACTCTAAAAACTGTTTTCGACTTGTCTAAGTAAATTTTTAGTATAATAGATGTAATGGCTGTTACATCAAAGCAAATGTATCCAGGTCTAAAAAAATGTATGATGCGTACTGGTGATTTAGCAACATATAAAACCATGCAAATCGTTTAGCTAAATATTAGCCTGAATTGGTAAGCTAGCTAGTTTTTCCAAAATGCCAACTATGGGGCAAAGTGAGCCAAATGCTGTGGGGTAAGTTGAGCCAGCACTTTCACTTACCCCTCCATAAGGCACTGAAGTTAAGTTAAATCTCAGAAGTATAAACTATTATTTTAATGTGATATTATGCAGCTGGTTTAGTTTATCATATATCTACATATCATTTATAGTTTATGTGTTAGGGACAGTGTACAAGTGCACCAAATCCCTCTGTGAGAACCAGAAGATGCTTTTCATCACATAATCAAATATAGTGGACATTGCAGAAAAGCTACCATGCCAAGAATCTTTTGACTAAAATGTTTTTTTTTTAGTTTCAGTGACATTGTAGTCTCTGCTATTCCTTAACGTGGAGAACGATTTTTATCTTTATCGTTATCTTTATAGTTATCGTCCTTGGTGTGAACAGGCTTTAAAGGAGAAGTCCACTTCCAGAACAATTTACAAATAATTTACTCCCCCCTTGTCATCCACGATGTTCATGTCTTTCTGTCTTCAGTCGTAAAGAAATTGTTTTTTGAGGAAAACATTCCAGCATTTTTCTCCATATAATGAACTGCTATGGTGCCGCGATTTTGAACTTCTAAAATGCAGTTTAAATGTGGCCTCAAATGATCCCAAATGCGGTTGCAAACGATCCCAGCCGAGGAAGAAGTACAATTTAAATACATTTTTATTCTCAAACGCTCGTCTTGCCTTGCAGTCCTCTGTGAGCACTGTGTGTATTCTGGCTCAAGACAGTTAGGGTATGTAGAAAAACTCTGACCGTATTTTCTCCCTCAACCTCAAAAATCATTTCAAAATCATCCTACATCGCTGCAGAAGTTCAGACCCAGTCTTTGCAAAATGAACATGCAAAGAAGATCAAACACCCTTAACAAAAAAAGGTAAAACAGTGATATAGGATGATTTTGAAGTTGAGGGAGAACATGAGATGGGAGTTTTTCGTTATACCCTAACTGTCATGAACCGGAACAAAAACAGTCCAGGCAGAGTAAGACAAGATGAGTGTTTGACATTAAAAAGTATAGAAATTGTATTATTTTTATGAAAATAACCGATCGTTTCGCTAGATAAGACCCTTCTTCTTCGGCTGGAATCGATTACAACTGCATTTGGGATCGTTTGAAGCCGCATTTAAAATGTATTTTGGAAGTTTAAAATCGGGGCACCATAGCAGTTCATTATATGGAGAAAAATCCTGAAATGTTTTCCTCAAAAAACATAATTTCTTTACGACTGAAGAAAGAAAAACTTTAACATTGTGGGTGACAAATGGGGTGAGTAAATTATATGTAAATCATTCTGGAGTAGGTATTTAATTTCAAAAAGTAATTACTTAACTAGTAAGTATTTTTAAAATTCATATTGATTCATTTTTAATGCATTATTTAATTCGTATACCATTAATGTTTAACTTTAAATTTGTAGTGAACTATATACAAGTATCTAAATAATTCACCCCGTGTAGGCTGTTTGTGTCTGAGCTTATTTATTTATTTATTTTAATGACTTTCTGCCCTTGCTATAAAAGTACTAAAATTTGTTACTCTAGTAATTTTTATAATAAATCGAAAAGCAGTAGGTGAAAAAACTATGAGAGTTGAAATGGCAGCTGCAGCCAATGCGTGATCGTCTGCTGCCATCTTCTGGTTAAGGGTAATTTCATGTCATTTTAATCTTAAAAAGTCGTTGTTTTCCGTAAAAAAAAAAAAAAAGAAAAAAAAAACATTTTTTTCATTTCATCTTTATGAATGGAAAGCGAATCTTTGAAGTCAATTTTACTGTACAGCTGTAGAGTTTAAAAATAATAAATAATAAATAAAATATTACAAGATTTTAAAAATATGTTCATGACTATGAGGGCAAGTTATGATCAAGAATACTATGAAGATGTCCTTGAAGAGAAGCATCCCTAGCTTGCTAACGTTAAATTAAACAGTTATGACAGTGTTTAGCTGTAGCATTTAAATGTACAACTAAGTGTCTGTGTGCTCTCTGGGATTGCCAAGCTCAGAATTTAAATTTTATGTTGTTGAAAAATATGAAACTGAATGTTAATGCTGCTATCATTATTTACAATGTTGCAAAAATATTTTTTTCAGTTTCTGATAAGAACGAGGCAGGAGAGCAGAGCTACACCGGAAATTTGCGAGCTGGTATATCATTTTGCAGAAGTTCTAAAGCACGTCCGTCACGTCAGTATTTGACGCTCAAGAATCATTAATTATCAGTGTGGAAAACACTGTTTAAAAAACTTTCTATATATAGTGACCAGTAAAGTAATGGAAAATCCCCAACTTGTGTTCGCTGTTTTTGTTACCTTTTTTAAGGCTGTTATATGTATATTTAGAGTGTGTGTGGGTGTGATTTTGTACAACCTTCTGATTTTAAGCAGTGCTGACACTTATACAAACCAATAAAACACAGAGTTGGAGACAATAACCATGGTGTTTATTATGTAAGATAGAGGCAGCATTATAAATCTGACCTTTAATCAACAGAAAGCAATGAAAATAGTTCAGGAGAGAAATTCAGCTGAGAAACGACCCACAGGTGGCCTGAGGTTTTGTTGAGCTAGTCAGGTCATGTGCACAGGGATAATAAAGAGATTTCCTCTGGACATATGCAACAGAATTTGATGAATTCTCTACAAAAGGTAAGAAAAATAATTGATGATAAGCTTATTTCCAATTTTATTGCACACTCACATGTGCAGTCACATTCCCTCACGTGTGCTGCTATCAAAGTCTGCTGACAGAGGCAGAAGAGCTTTGATGTGTTATCAATTTTGCCTGTTGATGTCTTAACACTTAAGAAACCGAATCCTTTAATCTTGATCAGATATTTTACAAGCTTTAAACAGTGCAGAAAATGAAAAGTGCAGAAAAGCAGAAAATGTCCTTTAGGTTTATATATGGCTTCAAAAATAGAACAACATATTCTGGTGTTTTACCGTCTTGTGTTAAGTTTTATTCATGTATAGATAAATATATAAATAAAACATTGCATATAGACTGATGTATGTCTTTTATAACTTCAGCTTGTGCTATATAGGGTCAAAGGTCAGTTTCTGCACAGCATATACGCATTATTTGTTGTAAAATGGCTCTGCACCATCATTATCTGGAAAACATTATTAAAGTGCTACAGTAAAAATAGACACAGGTCTGTTTAGTACAAGCCGTCCATTACGTGATCTTAAGTAATATGATCTCTGTACTCAGGAGTGGTAGATTAAAGTCTTTTAACCTTTGGTCAGAGTGAAGCCAATGAAAGACTTCCTGTACTGATCTGGCGATAAATGTTGGTAAACTTCTCAGACAATAAATAACTCTTTAGTGGCCTGTAGGAGAAGTGAATGATAAATCTGTCTCTATCCAATTATAGATGTCTAATTTAATTGTTTTAGCTACTGTGTTTGCTTGTGAGAATGATAATAGACGGGTTGCTCCAAGTTCAAAGCCAAGTCACAGCAGCCTCACACATGGAAAACATAATCATACTCTGGTTTAGGATTGTGCTTGTTTTAGCCACCTTTTTCTCCTTTTTTACAGATGGACAATCGAAGTTGTTCAGAGAGTGAGAATTTCAATCCCAATCCTGTTTATGGTCTGAACGAAGAACAGCTAGATATCCTGGGGCAGCACAGGTCGAAGGTGCATCGGACAATTTGGGAAAAGCTGAAGGAGGAGCGCTGGTGAGTGTGGGAGCTTATTTAAGAAGCATAATTGTGATCATAAACGCAGTGTCCATGCTAAATATACACATTGACCCCCATATGTTTCTGTTTTTGTGCTTCAGGTGTTCAGGTGCAAGACTGAAGAGTTGCTTTCTGTCTGTTGCACCTCTCTTGTCATGGCTGCCACAGTACTCTCTCAGAAAAAACGCTATTGGAGATCTGATATCGGGAATCAGTGTGGGAATCATGCATCTGCCACAAGGTTTAAGACAAGCTTCTGTATGACGACTTTATTATAAAGTATAAAGAATTTATGTTGGTGCAGGTGTAAACATCAATCAAATTAGATTTTTAGGCTTCTCTGAGAGTGTAGACATTTGAAGTGTTTGTGATGTGAGCGGTTGGTTATGATTTTCATCATCCTGTTTCTCATCTGAGACACCTACAGATCTGTATTATCAACTGGCAGCCGCTAATTTTCTTCACAATGCACTGTGATTCAAACCAGACAGATAAAGTGGATGAAATGACTAATTCTATTGTACAGAACTGCACACATTCTTCTACACACAAATTACTCATTTTCTGACTTTTTGCTTTCTGAAGGGATGGCTAATGCTTTGCTGGCTGCAGTTCCTCCAGTGTTTGGGCTGTATTCGTCCTTCTATCCTGTTCTCATCTACTTCTTGTTTGGAACATCTAGACACATATCTGTGGGTAAGTACACACACAAACATGTCAGTCCATCAGTGTATGGATTTTTGTAAATAGTGAAAAATATATATTTTTTTTCAGACAAGCTGTTGTTTTAATAAACATAAAATAAAATAAATTCTAACAAAAAAATGTATAAATGAAATAACAATAGACAAATAAAACATTGATGAAAATAATGACAATAAATAAAAATAATGAAAATAAAACATTAATGTAAATAATGAAAAAAAAATTTCAGATGAACTGTTGTTTTAGTGAACATAAAATAAAATATATAAAATGAAAATAAATGACAATAATAAAACATTAAATAATGACCAAGAATTAATTAAATATTAAATTATATTATTATTAAATATAAAATAATTAAATGATAATTAAAATACGAAACAAAATCTAAAATATATTAAATTAAAATTTATGAAATAAATTAATGAAAACCATAAACCACTATACAACATTAAAATAAAAAAGTAAACATTCTATAATAAATAATTCAGAATAATAAATAATTTATATAATTTAAATATAAAATGAAGTATAATACACATAACTAAATAAAATATATGTAAAACAATAGTAAATAGTTAAAATAAAATGCAATATAAAATAAAATGTGTAAAATAAATTAATAAATTAAAATATACAATTGCATAAAGTAAATATATATGGTAAAATTGAGTATGTACAAAATAATCATTCATTAATTAAATAAATCATTAAAATAAAATGAAATTTAAAATATATAATATACACAAAAAAAATTATAAAAATTTAAAACATATATTAAACATTATTTAATATATTACCTCTGTTCTCATTTGTGACCCTGGAATACAAAACCAGTCATAGGGTCAATTTGTTTAAATTGAAATTTATGCATTTATGCTTTCCATTGATGTATGGTTTATTAGGATAGGACAATGTTTGGCTGAGAAAAGTTGAAATATTGAGAAAATCGCCTTCAAAGTTGTTCAAATGAAGTTCTTAGCGATACTAATAAAAAAAATATTTTTTGACATATTTACGGTGGGAAATGTACAAAATATCTTTATGGAACATGATCCTTACTTACTATCCTAATGATTTTTGGCATAAAAAAACACAATAATTTTGACCCATACAGTTTATTTTTGCCTATTGCTACAACTATACCCGTGCTACTTATGACTGGTTTTGTGGTCCTGGGTCACATTTGATTGAAAGGTTACATCTGATTGGCTAATGGTCTCTCTAATCCACAGGTACTTTTTCTGTCCTTTCCATCATGGTCGGTACAGTGGCTGGTGATGTTGTATCGGCGAGCAGCGGAGCAGAGAGTGATGAGGCTGAAAACGCTAGAGCTGCCTTTGCAGCTCAGTTGACCATTCTGTGTGGACTAATACAGGTAATACACACACAAGCTGCATTAATTCTGTATTTGTGTGTATTGGTGTATAAATCTCTCTCCCTATAGATTCTGCTGTATGTGCTGCGTTGTGGAGGGGTTTGTCGGTGGTTATCTCAGCCGTTGGTCAGTGGATACACTACAGCAGCTGCTGTCCATGTAACTGTTCACCAGCTCCCTTTACTGATGGGCATCTCCATAGTCAGACACAGAGGAGTTTTTGCTGTGTTCTTGGTGAGAATAAGCAAAGTGTGATTTATCTCTGTGGCACTTTGTTCATGTCAGATGTTAAATGTACATTTGTGTGTCCACCAGATGTTTTCAAACATTGTGACTGGAGTCAGGAGAGTGTTACTGGCGACACTGGTTTTGTCCCTTGTCTCCCTGGTGATACTTGTTGGTGGAAAGATGGTGAACTCACGCTGGAGCACTCGATTTCCTATTCCATGGGAGTTGGTATTGGTGCGCACATGCAAAAACAGGGTTTTATGTTACATTTTTAAACATTTTGGTTGTATTTGTGTGTTTTTTAAATTTTCAGTTTAGTCTTTAATACGTCATATTTAATACAGGCAGGTTTCAAGTTTTATAGTATTATAAAAAAAAAACACAATTTGTGGACATTTTTATTTAATTGCAGTTAGTTTTGAAATTTTAAAATGTACTTTAGGGCCCAGTTGAGTTTTTTTTTTTTTTTTTTTTTTTTTTTTTTTTTTATTAATGCCAATGCTTTCTTGCCAACAAAATGTGTTTCACTTTGACACAATGTTCAGTTTGAGTTAAAGGGGTCATCGGATGCTAAATTCACTTTTACATGCTGTTTAAACATTAATGTGTGTTGGCAGTGTATGTACAAATCTACCCTATAATGATAAAAATCCATGCAGTGGTTTTTAATTAATATTAATCTTTAAAAATAATATCCCCGTTGTTGTGTCACACCCATTATTGCATTATGTTCGTGCGAATCATTCGTGATCCAGCTTCACTTACAGCAGAAGGGAGTATAAGGGTTTTTTTATGAATCTTTGTGATCGCCTTTCCTAATAATGTGCTAGTTAGCAAGTTTAGTGGCTACATGCGGCTAAAGTAAACAGGTTCGTCACTCCACAGAGAGAAGAGAGGGGCGGGGTGAGCAGAGCTCATTTGCATTTAAAGCAGCCTCAACCAGAATGAATCATATCAACTTGTGGAAAATGGGCATCTGATGACCCCTCTAAGAGTGTGTACAAAATGCATTTACGTGGACGGCGCTATTGTTAATAGTTCTAGACCTTGAGTTGTTTGTAACGTGGAAGTGGAGTTGAGCGCGAGCGCCAATATCGGAGAGACTGGAGTTGGATCCTATTATTATTTGCATGCGAGTAGTGCTCTCAGGTCAAAGAGGGAACGAAGCGCTTCAATTCGGGGAAGCCAGATGTGGGAGGGGTGGGTTGACTTTGTTCTAAGTCCAAAAGAGTTCTACATGTTGATGTTTTGTGTTTTTTTTTCTTCATGGGGTTTTATTTCATCTTTATTTGTTCCAGAGATCGGTGACTAATATTAATGGGGAAGTTATTACATTGGCTTCTTGGAATGTAAGAGGGCTTGGTCATGTAATTAAAAGGAATAGGGTGTTTGCACATTTGAAATCACTCAAGGCTAATATAATATTTCTTCAAGAAACTCACCTTAGTGTAACTCATCAATGTAGACTGAGGACCAACTGGATATCTCAGGTTTACCAGGCCCCATTCAATGCCAAAGCTAGAGGTGTTGATGTTCTTTTTCGTAAGAATGTTTTTTCCCACTTACAGCAATGGTTGCTGATCCTCAGGAAAGATATATAATGGTATCTGGACATATTAATTATGTCCCTATAACTTTGCATAATATATATGGCCCCAATTTTGATGATTCAGATTTTTTTTTTATCAAAATCTTTAATGTAATTCCAGACGCAAATTCTACAAACCGTACAATGGGTGGAGATTTTAATTGTTACTTAGATCTGTATATGGACAGACTTTCCTCAAAACCACCACCACCCACAGTTATTTCAACACAAACACTTCACAATTTAATCAAATCTAGAAATTTGGTTGATATTTGGAGACTTCAACATCCAACAGACAGAGATTACTCACTTTACTCTCATGTTCATACACTAGAATTGATTCTTTTTTGGTAACATCTGAATTGATTTCTAACATTAGTAATACTAAATATCATAATATATGAAGTAATATTGGATCATATCCCAGTCATACTCCAACTTGAACATATTTTGCCAAAGCGAAATTACTGTTGCCGTTTCAACCCAATGAGTTTTTTACAACTAAGGACAATGGAGAGGTTTCAGATTCAATCCTATGGGATACTTTTAAAGCTGTAATGCGAGGTCATATCATATCATTTGAGTCATCCAAAAAACGTGCTTTGAATAGTTGCCTTTGGGAGAAACACTACCAGTATACGAACAAGCATATAGAGTGTCACTTTCAAATCCTGATTACAATAAAATTTTATCTTGAATAGACAAATAATTAACCTTCTTCCAAACTTAAACAGAAAAAAGTCTGAGCTAGAATCCGAACTCTCAGTCAAAGAATTATTAAAGCAATCCATGCTTTTCCATCTGGAAAAGCTGCAGGCCCAGATGGGTTCGGCTGTGAATTTTTGGTAAGAGACTGGCCCCTTATATGCTGAGAATGCTACAGGATTTAATCCAGAAGAATAAACCTACTGATTCTTTATATGATGCAAATATCTGTGTAATTTTTTTAAAAAAAGGAAAGCCTGAGACCGATCCAGCTAAGTATAGACCCATTGTCCTCTTTGATCAGTTCATATGCTGATGATCTTTTACTATGTGTTATGGATCCTGTTGTTTCAGTCTCTAAAATTTTAAATTACATTGACACTTTTAGCAAACTGTCAGGATACTCAATTAATTGGAATAAATGTGAATTTATGCCCCTCACAAATAATTCAAGCGTTACCTTTATGAATAATATACCATTTAAAATAATGAAGGATCACTTTACATATCTTGGCCTAAAAATTCAAAAGAACCCAGAATATTTGTTTAAATTAAATATTTTAGACATAATTAACAGTCAAATTAAACATTGAAACATCCTTTATCACTAATCGCCCGTGTGAATGTGATAAAGATGGTTGTTCTACTTAAGTTTTTATATCTCTTCCAAAATTTCTGATTTATATACCAGCAACTTTTTTTAAACAACTTGATTCAATAATTCAATTATTCAATTATTCTTTCATTTGTATGGAACTATAAAATACCTTTAGTCATAGCAAAAGCCCACTTACAAAAATCTACTGATTGTGGAGGTCTTGGCCTTCCCATTTTTAAGCATTATTGAGCATTATTGTTGGACGGCAAATGCCAAGGCTCTCACTTTCTCACTATCCAGGTTTTTTTTTTTTTTTTGTCTGTCTGTGGGTGTAAATATGTATATTTTGTTATCCTATGTTGGTTAGTGTTTTTTTTTTTTTTGCATTTGTGTTAATATAACTTCTAAAACTTTAAATAAAATAAAAAAATAACTTTAACTTAAACAGCATGGTTACCTTTTTTAAGATATTCTGTGCAACAGTTTTTCTTTCTTCATGTTCCTAGATTATCGTTGCCACTCTGTCATCAGTGCAGTTTGATCTGTCCGGTCAGTATGGAATACAGATTGTTGGACCCATACCAACCGGGTCAGCAGAGTGTTGGATTTTCTTTAAAAACCAATTAGCAGTCTGTATTTACGTGCTAAAACTAATTCTCTCTCATTTTGTCCCATTTTCTCTTCCTTTGTTTACCTCTAAGTCTCTCACCTCCCTCCCTTCCATCATTTTCTGTCTCTCAGGAGCTGTTGTTGACAGCTCTTGCGTTGGCAGTGGTGGGCTATGGTTTCCAGGCTTCATTGAGCATGATGTTTGCTCATAAACATGGGTACCCCTTTCATAGCAACCAGGTAACAAGCAATTTATGTAACTTGAACATTTTGTTCACTTATAAATACCCACTTTGCAGCATTCCCTTCATTTGAACATAAACAGTGTCTTTTTCATATAGGAGCTGTTGGCTATGGGTCTGTGCAACTCCATCGGCGGGATGTTTCAGTGCTTTCCAGTAAGCGGATCCATGTCTCGCAGTACAGTACAGGAAAGTACAGGAGGACAAACTCAGGTGTGAACACCTGCTGGTTAATAAAACAACCTCATGTTACAGTTACATGTACATGCACAACATGTGGTACATGTATAACAGTTCACTCCCTGTGTACTTGTGAATCTCATAACCTGGGAGGATTTCATTGAATGTTTTCACAGAAAATAGTTATACTGCTATTTAGGCAGTGGCCACAAGAAGACATTTAACATTTCAAGAACTTGTACAGTTGAGGTCAAATGTTTACATCCCCATTTCAGAATATGCAAAATGTTAATTATTTTACCAAGCTAAGAGGGATCATACAAAATGCATGTTATTGTATATTTGTACTGACCTGAATAAGATATTTCACATGAAAGACATTTACATGTAGTCCACAAGCGAAAATAATAATGAATTTGTTCAAAAGTTAATACTTCATATTGTGTTGTTACCTGAATGATCCACAGCTGTTTTTTTTTTTGTTTAGTGATAGTTGTTCATGAGTTGTTCTGAACAGTTATTCTGCCTGCTGTTTCTCAGAAAAGTCCATCAAGTCCCACAAATTCTTTGGGTTTTCAGCATTTTTGTGTATTTGAACCCACAATGACTATATGATTTTGAGACCCATCTTTTTACACTGAGGACAACTGAGGGACTCATGCAACTATCACAGAAGGTTCAAACACTTACTGGTGCTCCAGAAGGAAAAACGATGCATTAAGAGCCATGGGGTGAAAACTTTTGAACAGAATTAAGATATGTACATTTTTCTTATTTTGCACAAATATCATATTTCTTCATTTAGTACTGCCCTTCAGAGGCTACAGAAGATAGTTACATGTTTCCCAGAAGACAAAATAAGTTGAGTTTACCCTGATCTTCAAATTAATGCTTTTTTTTTTTTTTTTTTTTTTTTAGAGCATCAGTGAGTGTTGGAACCTTCTGTAATAGTTGCATATGAGTCCCTCAGTTGTCCTCAGTGTGAAAAGATGGATCTCAAAATCATACAGTCATTGTTGGAAAGGGCTCAAATACACAAAATGCTGGAAAACCAAAGAATTTGTGGGACCTGAAGGATTTTTCTGAAGAACAGCAGGCAGTTTAACTGTTCAGGACAAACAAGGGACTTGTTTGAGCAACTATCACTAAACAAAAAAACAAACACAGCTGTGGATCATTCAGGTAACAACACAGTATAAAGAATCAAGTGTGTGTAAATTTTTGAACGGGTAATTTTTTATAAATTTAACTTTTATTTTCTCTTATGGACTATATGCAAACATCTTTGTGTGAAATATCTTATTCAGGTCAGTACTAAATTAAAAAATAACATGTATTTTGTATGATTCCTCTAATTTTGTTGCAATAATTAACATTTTGCAGATTCTGAAAGGATGATGTAAACTTTTGACCTCAAATGTATATACTGACATTTGAAGAGCCTATAGATAAAAATATATATATAAAACTATTTGTATTAATTATTTAAATTAAAAAAGCTAAATTGTGGTTGAACTGAAACAATTGTGCTGTAAGAACGTGTGATTATTATTATGACACAGGTCATTAACATCTTTATAACTCTTATCAGAAAAATGATAAGCAAACTGATAAATTGTAAACCACACACATAAAAGAAACTGATTTTTCAAAACAATGAAGGTTTGGTGTGGTGCACTGTAGTAAGGGTTTGACCTCTCTCTTTCTTTCAGGTTTCTTCTCTGGTGTCTGCGTTAATAATTCTTTTGATCTTGTTGAAGTTTGGCCCCCTTTTTCAGCAGTTACCAAAGGTCCTAGTATCACCTTCAAAAACAAATTATATATTATTAGGATATAACATAATAAAGTGGTTTTATAAAGTGCTTGTGTGTGTGCGTTTCAGACAGTTTTGGCTGTCATTATTTTAGTGAATCTCCAAGGGGTTTTTGCACAAGTCAAAGATGTGCCTAAACTTTGGAATACAGACCGCTTGGACCTGGTAAGAGAAACCAGTCCATTCATCCTTGCATAACTGAAGATGTACAACATGTTTCTGGATCAAAACCCAGTTCCATAAAGGCCTCTCATCCAGGGTGTTACCTGTGTGTGTTTCCCACTGAGACTGCAGGTGGTGTGGGTAGTGACCCTGCTCAGTGCCCTGGTGTTTAACCTGGACCTGGGGCTTGGCATTGCAATTGTTTTCTCTCTGTTTACCATCGTGTTCAGGACACAGCAGTGAGTCTTCTGCATTGTCCAATATTTATCTACGATATCTCCCTTTATTTTTCTTTCAATACCTCGCTTTCTCATACTAACTCTTTAATCTTTTTCTAAATTTCTCAGGCCCAGATCTGCCATTCTTGGGCATATTGCTGGCACAGACTGTTACAGGGATCTGGAGAAATACTCAAAGGTAATATATGTACACACAATCCAGCTATAAACCAGCCTAAGCTGTGTTTTGAAATGTGGTTAAACATCTGAAGCATTCTCTCAGCTTAACCAAAGTGGTCTACCAGCCAGATGTTTTTCAGCTGAGCAGCCACCCAAACTAGCTAATGACCATAAATTACCCACAACTTAATACCGAAAAGTTTGGAATAATTAAAAGAATAGTTCACCCAAAAATGAAAATTAATTACTCACCCTCATGTCGTTCCAAACCTGTAAGACCATCATTCTTGTTCGGAAAATGAATTAAGATATTTTTAATGAAATCTAAGGGCTAACTGACCCTGCATAGACAGCAATGTTCAAGGCCCAAAAAGGTAGTAAAGACACTGATAAAGTTGTCCATGTGACATCAGTCGTTCATGCTTGCGTTGTGTGTTCTCGTGAATGCACGTCTACTGACGCATAAGAATAAATTGTTGAATAAAGTCGTTATTTTTGTTTTCTCGTAGCTTCATAACATTACGGTTGAAACGCAGATGTCACATGAACTATTTTAACAATGTCCATACTACCTACCCTTGAACGTGGTAATTAAATTGCTATCTATATCTTAATCTAATCTTATCTCATCTTATATCTTATCGAAATATCTTAACATCTTATGGGTTTGGAATGACATGAGAGTAAGTAATGAAAGGATTTTCTTTTTTGGGTGAACTGTCTCTTTAATAATTTTTTGAATGTTTTTTTTTTTGTTTTGTTTGATAATTGCAAACATTTTTGTAACAGGTTTTCTTAACTCTTATGTTTAAATATGCGAATGATCCAAGTGAAATATGTGCTAATTTGCATAAATCTCTAGTACACAAATCTTTACACTGGATTAAGTCAGTTTCAAAATTCTTGTTTAATTTTTTCTTTTACATATTAGAGTCGAATGTTTTTACAAAGGGAATTTTGGGTGTCTCATTTTGTCACTCCATAATTCAGAAAAAAACAAAACAGACAGAAAACTGTTTTTTTTTTTTTTTTTTTTTTTTTTTTTTTTTTTTTTACAGTTTTTTGGGGAATAAAATATTGTGTAAAATCAAGCAAATTATATATGAACAAATCCCTCTGTAAAAACCTTAAGGATACAGACAGGAATAAAAATGTAAAGTTTGGTGTGTGAAAGTGCTACTGAAGTGGAGATCCCAAAATCTCAAACTTGACGGGTGCATGAAAAAATAGCGTTTTTGCCTGCAGTGTTTCCCTTTAATCATAAAAATAGTAAAAATGGCAATATTATTACGATTTAAAATATTTTTTTATATTTTAATACATTTTAAGATGTAATTTATTTCTGTGATGCCAAAGAAGAATTTATTAATATATTTATGGTAACACTTTATTTTACGGTCTCATCTTTAATTTAAAAATGTTAGTATTTATTACATATAATAAAGTATATTACATATTATAATATATTACATATACCGTATAGTAGAAGTATTACATGTAGTGCATATACAGGGGTTGGACAATGAAACTGAAACACTGGCCAATATAGTGTTGGAGGTTTCATGGCTATATTTATGCAGCCTGGTGGCCAGTCTTTACTGATCGCACATTCCACCAATAAGAGCAGAGTGTGAAGGTTGACTTTGTGCACCCAATAGCTCAAACATTGTACCCTGAAGGTGGTGCCGTGTATTAGGATGATAATGCACCAATACACACAGCAAGACTGGTGACAAGAGTGATTTGATGAACATGAAAGTAAAGTTAAACATCTCCCATGGCCTGCACAGTCACCAGATCTGAATATTATTGAGCCACTTTGGGGTGTTTTGGAGGAGCGAGTCAGGAAATGTTTTCATACACCAACATCACATAGTGACCTGGCCACTGTTCTGCGAAAGGAATGGCTCAAAATCCTTCTGGCTACTGTGCAGGACTTGTATTTGTCATTCCCAAGATGAAATAATGCTGTATTGGCTGCAAAAGGAGGCCAAACGGCATACTAATTGTGGTCTAAACCCAGGTGTTTCAGTTTCACTGTCCAACCCCTGTATATATATATATATATATATATATACCTGAATTCTTGTGTTGGTTCAGGTACGCCAGGTCCCTGGAGTGACTGTGTTTTCCTTTTGTAATCCAATTTACTACGCCAATGCAAACCAGACCTTCACGTCACTTAAACAGGTACAACCTCTATTACAGTTCCCTGCTTTCCATTCACTGAGTTACATTTTATTATTCTTTTGTACATGCAGGCAGTCAGTAACGACATTAATGAGAATCCTGAAGTAAGTCCTCCAGTCCAGCAGGGGCCTCAGAGTGCACAGCACTGCGTTATTCTGGAGCTCAGTGGAGTCACCTTCATGGACTCAGTGGCCATGGGCTCATTCAAATCAGTTGGTGGCACAGAACACACTCACACATGTACTCACACGTAGAAATGTTGATATTTGACCAGAGATGTACAGAAATAGGTTATCTATTACTGGCTCTCATTAACTCCTAACCAATAAATGGCAGTTTAGATTCTGCTTGTCACCGTGATGGTGTTTAAATATAAACATGCGTGTCTTACCGCTCTCTCTGGGTCACAGGTGCTGCAGGAATTTGAGAACACGCAGATCTTGTTTTTCTTTGCTGCATGTCCAGGTTACGCATCTCACACGGTTTCAAATATTGTGTCATGATTTGAGGCATTTTATTTTAATATGTAACTTTTAAAAGGATAGTTCATCCGCAAGTTCATATTTACTGTGTTTCTTGTGTTTGCCTCTAGATGGTTTACTGTCTCAAATGAAGAATCATGGATTTGTTCCAGATTTTCTGTCTCTTTCTTCTTTTTTCCCTTCAGTGCATCATGCAGTCCTGCACTACCAGGGGTTACAGGTGTGTGTGTGTGTGTGTGTGTGTTTACTTAAGTGATATTATATCTGTGTCTTTTCTGTTCTGATTGAATTACTCATCTATTTATAGAGCACAGGCGCAGATGTTACAGAGCTGTGACCTGTAGTGACCTCACTTCCTGAATGATGAACTCAGCAAATACATGAACCCAACTGAGCTTTAGAAGTAACACTTCTAAAAAGAATGGAAAATGAATATATGAACTTCCCAATTTTGATTTATTGATGTGGAGCAACTTTGTGCATACATCTGGATTTGAGGTGATGTTTGGCAACAGATGCTTGTTTATCGACTATTGAATGTTAAAATAAACACTGACACCAGTATCATATGACAATGACTTCAGCTTTTACCTCTGTATTTTGTTTCATTTACTTGCTTGTTGTTCATTTGCTCTACTTTTAAAGGGATAGTTCACCCAGAAATGACCCACCCTCATGTCGTTCCAAACCCATAAGACCTTCGTTCATCGAAATTTTTGATGAAATCCGAGAGCTTTCTGACCCTGCATAGACAGCAACGCAACTGATACATTCAAGGCCCAAAAAAGTAGCAAGGTCATCCTTAAAATAGTCCATTTGACATCAGTGGTTCAACCTTAATTTTAAGAATACCAGAATACTTTGTGTGCAATGAAATCAAAAATAATGACTTCATTCAACAATTCTTTCTTTAGTGTTGAATAAAGTCAATATTTTTGTTTGCACACAGAAAGTATTCTCATAACTATCCCTTTAAATCAAAATTTTCGTCATTATTAGACTTTTTAAAATTGTTTAAACAACGCTCAAAAATAAAGACAAAAATGATAGACAAAAATGAGAGCATGCAAGATAAAGAATCCAGGTAGTAAAAATATTTAACATAATTGCTTTACTGCTTATTCATATTTTAAAAAAGGCTAAATCAAAGTCATGCGGTGCAACCAGAAAAGTCATGTGGTGCAACCAACATGCAGAAAAAGGCAAAAATGATATAATAGAGACCTTGCAGACCCTCTCGACTGTGTCAAGGTCAGTAAGACCATAGATATGTACACATGAGATGCCTCATTAAAGAGGTAGTTCACACAAAAATGACGATTCTGTCATTAATTACTCACCTTCATGTAGTTACAAACCCATAAAACCTTTGTTCATCTTCAAAACACAAATTAAGATATTTTTGATGAAATCTGAGAGCTTTCTGACCCTGTATAGACAGCAACGCAACTGACACATTCAAGGCCCAGAAAAGTAGTAAGGTCATCCTTAAAATAGTCCATTTGACATCAGTGGTTAAATTGTAATTTTATGAAGAATACAAGAATACTTTGTGTGCAAAGAAATCAAAAATAATGGCTTCTGCTTTGATATCTGCTAGATTTATAACATATATTTCATGTTACAGACCAATTTGGTTTGGATTAAAAATGTAGTAAAATATATAATAAGGACAATAATTCTTAACACTCCGTTCAACACTGACAACACAGAATCCAACAGAATCACAAAGAACTGTTTGACAACAGCCAAAGTGCACCAGCTCGTACAATTCAGTTAGTATACATGAAGCTCACACATGTGCATTGCTAAAATGTTGAATTGGACCATAAATGATATTAGAAGAGACTTTGTTCTTTGAGCATGTGTCTGGGAGAGGCTACATTATTTTTAGTATTCTCATACCATAAGCTTTCATTGTGTAAAACTGATTATAATGACAGACTAACCCTGACTTTACAGAAACAGAAAACTTTTTTTTGGTATTTTTGGTTAAATAAAATCGTACTCCAATTGAGGATGTTCCAAAATTTCGCCAAAGGAATGTTTGGTCAGTATTACCTCATTTTTGGGACGGTGATTATCCCCAAGCTGTAGTTAATGAATGTATGTCTAGTTAAAATACAAACAGTCATGATTACATGGCATGATTACAATTGCATATACAGGTCTGTATATTTTCTGAGATATAGATGGATCAAAACAAACACCTTAGAGATCATGTAGCATCTACTGTTCACAATTCACTCACGCAAAAAGTGCATGCTTCTGCAGAATGAACATGTTTTCTATCTAATCAGGCTAAGATAAGGTGGCGCAGGTTTCAAGTGTGAAAGTTTCTGACATTGAATCAGAAGAAAACCCCCACCCCCCCTCTCTTTTGGGACTTTGCTCCCCATATGGAGACATTACAATTCTATCAGCGAGTGTGTGAATGGATCAGACGGGTATCAGAAAGGGCAGGATACACATTAACACAAAGCCAGGGACATTAATAAATCCACAGCTGTCCAGAGCTTCATTGCATGAGCAGCAGACCTGTGGAGCTCTCACTTCAAAACACTGGAGAACATCTGCACAACTGTTCTGGGTCTGTTTGCATGGACATTAAGGACTGAATTTTCATTGTAAGGACAGATTAATGCACTGGACTTGATCTGAACAGTGAACAATTTGATAAAGTTTCAGGATCACATTTAAGCTGAGAGAGGATTCAAAATGGAAGAAGAGATGCAAGACAGAGATCTCAGGAAAAGGATGCCTTATACCATACAGAGAGATGTACTGGACGAACTCGGTGTCGACCAAGTTGCTCAGAAATCAGATGTCAAGATTTCAGCAAAAGAAAAACTCAAAGATGCTGCCAGGTGTGTCATTATGGCCTTTACTTGATGTTTGAGAACTTAATGTTGTTGTTGTTTTTCATTTGTACCCGCAGATTATTTGAAACACAAAATCTCTGTTTTGTCCTAATTTGGCTTTAATGTGAAAACGTGTAGAAATGACAAATTTCACTTGTCTTTGGCTAGTAAAGTTTACAAATATTAATAAAGAAATGGCAAATAACACTGAATGTGAAATTCTAAGTAGAAATTTTCTTGTAAAACATATTTCAGTTATCTTGAACTTAACAACATGAACTCCGCAGCTGTGTCAAACCTAATGATCATGTGTTCAGCATGAACTGAGAATGATCCAAATAGCATTTTGTGCTTTAATGGATGCAACAACATCTTATGAAAGGCAGTTATCTTGTTCTTTTCTGTGTTTAATAATTTTCTTTTCTTTCTTTGTTCATCAGGTGTACAGGCCCGAGGTTTAAGAGCTGTTTCTTCTCATTTGTTCCAGTCTTTTCATGGCTGCCACGATACCCGTTTCGAGAAAACGCTATTGGAGATCTAATATCAGGAATCAGTGTGGGAATCATGCACCTGCCACAAGGTCCATCACGAACACTGTATTACCAAAGCACACACATTAGCCTACTTAAGACAGACCTAAACAAATACACAACCAAACATGCACATGTAACATAGAGTGTGTTTTGTATAGGTATGGCATATGCTTTGCTGGCTGCAGTCCCTCCTGTTTTTGGTCTGTATTCTTCCTTCTACCCCATTCTCATCTACTTCATATTTGGAACATCCAAACACATCTCTGTGGGTAAGTATACACACCTCCCTTTGATTTCTATTCCCTATGCCTATTTCCCAAAGGCATAGTTGGTAAAAAATTAAAATCATGTCATTTACTCACCCTCATTTTATTCTAAATAAATAAATAAGTAAATATAAAGTCAGTGTAAAGCAAACTTAAATATGTGCTCTGAGCCTGATAACCTTATATTTAGCCCCTGGAATGCGAACTGTACCATGGGAACCCCGCCAAAAATTGTGCATTTTGCCCCCTGGGGGCCCCACCTCAAAACACGATTTGGCTAGTTTTGGACACGTAGTTCTTGGAACGTAGGGTTCTTTAGAACTTCGCATAATGATAAGCCAGCTCGTAACTTCCATGTAGCTCATTTTATAAATTTATATGTGATTTATATAGGTGGAGACTTTTGAGACTCCTCTCCTGCATCCTTCTTATCAGAAACTGAGAAAAATAATAATTGCAACATCATAAATAATGATAGCGGCATGAACATTCACTTTCATATTTTTTAACAACATATAATTTAAAATAAAATGCTGAGCCTGGTAATCCCAGGAGAGTACCTAGACATGTATTTGTACATTTAAATGCTACAGCTAAACACCGTCATAACTGTTTAATCTAACATTAGCTAGAGATGCTTCTCTTCAAGGACATCTTAATAGTATTCTTGATAATCAATAACTTGCCTTTATAGTCATGAACACATTTTTAAAACCATGTAATATTTTAAAGCCTTTCAACTCTATAGCTGTGCAGTAAAATTCACTTCAAAGAAAATTCACTTTTCATTCATAAACACAATGTGAAAAAATGTCTTTGTGGAAAACAACGACTTTTTAAGATGAAAATGACATGAAATTACCCTTAACATGAAGATGGCAGTAGAGGATCACTCACTGGCTGCAGCTGCCATTTCTACGCCCTAGTGTTTTCAAGTCTTGCTTTTCGATTTATTATAAAATTACTATTATAACACATTTTAGTACTTTTACCACACTGAAGTATATAGTATAGTAAGAAGTCTTTAAAATAAATAAATAAATAAGTTCAGATACAAACAGCCTATAAGGGTGAATTATTTAAATTCTTATATATAGTTCACTGCAAATTAAATAAGTTAAACATTAATGGTATAAGAATTAAATAATGCATTCAATATGAATCAGTATGAATTCAAAATATTTTAGATCTAATTTGTTAACTACATCTTTTAAGTTTTATCTTGAACTGTAAAAGCTATTAAATAGCCTATGTTCAACCCAAACTTGTTACTGGTGTAATTTTGTTACTCTGAATTTAGTCTGAATCATTTAATGCACAGCTCTATTTTTGCAATAAATGGTATACATTTCAGTCTTTTTGCACATAAAATTGTTGTATGACTTGAAATATAAATCAGCATAGTTGTATGGACTACTGTTGTGATGCTTGTATTCAGCTTTTTTGAGTGATTGACAGCCTATCCTCGTAATTTACTTTGTTGTTACAGAATGAGTGAGAAAATAATGATAGATTTTTCATTTTTAATAGTCAAATTGTCATATTTTCTAACCTCTCTGCCTACAGGTACGTATGCAGTTATGAGCGTTATGATTGGCAGCGTGACAGAGCGTTTGGCTCCAGACTCGGACTTCATGTTACCAGGCAATGACACCAACAGCACCATCATAGACATTGCCAGTCGTGATGCTGAGAGGGTCAAGATTGCAGCCACTGTGACTTTCTTATCAGGCATTTTCCAGGTAGGATTATTTCTAAGTGTATGTGGCTTTGAAGTTGTGTATGTGACTAAGTGTGTGGTGTCTGTGTGCGTAGTTGCTCCTCGGCTTGGTTCGTTTCGGTTTTGTGGTGACGTATCTCTCAGAGCCATTGGTGAGAGCTTATACAACAGGGGCCGCCATTCATGTTATTGTCTCCCAGCTCAAATATTCCTTTGGCATCAGTCCACAGCGGTACAGCGGACCTTTGTCTCTTATATATGTGAGTAAGAACACACGCACACAGTCCCAAACATTTATTAGGACTATCCTGAACTGATTATGCAAAAGGCCACAGACAAGGACACATAATCACACCTATGTGTAATTTGTGTTTAGTGCCCCCTAGTGGTTGGGGTTATGATTTGCACTAGGCAAGCTGCAGATGATTTAATACAGTTTTCTCTATTTTTTCTTTCTCTCTCCAGACAGTCATACATATTTGCGCATTGCTTGGAAAGACTAATATTGGTACTTTGGTAGTTAGCATTGTAACCATCGTTGGTCTGATCATTGCAAAGGAACTTAGTGCCTTGGCAGCACGCAAAATCCCTGTTCCGATTCCTGTTGAGCTGATCACTGTGAGTTACTTACTTACACGTTTACATACACGTTTACTATGGACGTACATAGACTTATGCATAATCATTTTAAAAAAATTATTTACTTACAATAAAATGTAGGTTTTTTTTATTCTATCAAAGCCTATTTCTGCCATTAAATAAAAAATAAAAAAGGTAATTCCAACTTTTTATCTCACAGTTCTGACTTTTTTCTCACAATTGTGACTTCACATCTCGCAATTCTAAGTTTTTTTTCTCAGAATTGTGAGAAATAAACTCACAATTGCAAGTTATAAAGTCAGAATTGTGGTATATAAACTTGCAATTCGGAGAAAAAAGTTATAGAAAATATAAGTCTTTCTTCCCCTCAGAACTGGACTTTATAACTCACAATTGCGAGTTGCTATCATGCATTTCTTAAAAAAAAGTCAGAATTGCCTGTTTTTGTCTTGCAATTCAGACTTTATAACTCGGAATTGCATGCAGTTCTAAAAAAAAGTCAGAATTGCCTGTTTATAAATTGCAATTCTGATTTTTCTCACAATTCCAAGTTTATGTCCTGCAATTCTGACCTTATATCTCGCAGTTCTGACTTTATGTCTCACAATTGCGAGTTTATATCTTGCAATTCTGACTTTATGTCTCACAATTGCGAGTTTATATCTTGCAATTCTGACTTTGTCTCACAATTGCGAGTTTATATCTTGCAATTCTGACTTTATTTCTCACAATTGCAAGTTTATATCATGCAATTAAAAATAAAAAGTTAGAATTGCCTGTTTATACCTCGCAATTCTGACTTTTTCACCTAATTGTGAGTTTATATCCTACAATTCTGACTATATATCTCACAATTCTGACTTTAGAACTCACAATTGTGAGTTTATATCATGCAATTTCAAAAAAAGTCAGAATTGCCTGTTTATATCTTGCAATTCTGACTTTATTTCTCACAATTGGGAGTTTATATCATGCAATTCTAAAAAAAAAAAGTCAGAATTGCCTGTTTAGGTCTTGCGATTCTGATTTTATTTCTCACAGTTGTGAGTTTATATCATGCAATTCTAAAAAAAAGTCAGAATTGCCTGTTTATATCTAGCAATTCTTACTTTTTATTGTAATTGCGAGTTTATATCCTACAATTCTGACATTATAACTCACAATTGTGAGTTTTTATCATGCAATTCTAAAAAAAAATTGCCTGTTTATATCTTGCAGTGACTTAATTCCTCACAGCTGCAAATTCTGAGAAAACAGTGTGTGAATTGCGAGATGTAAACTGGCAATTGCAAGAAAGAAAAGTCAAGAATCATGTGATTAAAAAGTCACAATTCCTTTTTTTAATTCAGTGGCGGAAACAGGCTTCCATAAGTTTTGTTTGCACTTTCTGTCTTGAGGTAATGTAACATATTGCTTCTTAAATCTTTCGTCTTGTTTGTGTGTATAGATTATTATTGCTACTGTGGTATCGTGGCAGATGGATTTGAAGACAGAATACGGTGTTGAAGTGGTTGGACAAATCCCATCAGGGTGAGTCCGACACACAACTATGAAACACAAATACAACTGTGCAGCACTAGCATAGAATGTATATATCATGGTCATGGTTAAAGCTACAAAACACAACCACAGCATCATAGTACATCTTTAAGCTCAAATAATCATGTGAATCTTAATTCCACATTTTAGTCTGCAGGCTCCTGTGGCACCAGCTGTCTCACTGTTGGGTTCAATGATCGGTGATGCTTTTGCACTGGCTGTTGTTGGTTATGGTATTGCTATCTCACTGGGTCGAATTTTCGCCCTCAAATATGCCTACAAAGTCGATAGTAACCAGGTATGAGACTCTAAATGCCTGAATGTGTATATACAGTTTGCAAGCACACATTAAATTGATCAATAGTGACAGTGATGCAATTTGTTCTTTGCTAAGTTGCTGAATGTAATTGATCCGAGCCATATTGTTTTCCAAGTTTGGAATTTTTTTTTTGTTTGAACAACTTATATTTTTCTCCTACTGTCTGCTGTCTGGATCAGGAGCTCATAGCGTTGGGTCTGTCAAACTCCATTGGAGGCTTATTCAACTGCTTTGCTATCAGCTGCTCTATGTCTCGCAGCATGGTGCAGGTCAGCACAGGGGGGAAGTCACAGGTGAGAACTGACATCATTTTCACCATTCCATTCATAACTTCATTTTCACCATTCTTTCGCTGGCTTGTTCTGAATAGATAAATGGTGAGTTCTTTAGTTTTTTTGGGTGAAAGTTCAAATCTCTCTGTTATTCTCTTTCAGGTGGCTGGAGCCATTTCTGCTCTAGTAATTCTGGTGATCTTGTTAAAGATTGGAGAACTTTTTGAGGAGTTGCCAAAGGTTAGTACACTGTATCAGCCCTTGTGTGGGCCTGGTGTTAAAGGACAAGTCCACTTCCAGAACAAAAATTGACAGATGTACTCACCCCCTTGTCATCCAAGATGTTCATGTCTTTCTTTCTTCAGTCGTAAAGAAATTATTCTTTTTGAGGGAAACATTTCAGGATTTTTCTCCATATAATGGACTCATATGGTGCCCCGATTTTGAACTTCCAAAATGCAGTTTAAATGCGGTTTCAAACGATCCCAAATGTGGTTGTAAATGATCCCAACCAACGAGGAAGGGTCTTATCTAGTGAAACGACCGGTTATTTTCATTTAAAAAATCTCAAACGCTCTCCATGAACTCTGTATTCTGGTTCAAGACAGTTAGGGTATGTCGAGAAACTCCATTCGTATTTTCCCCCTCAACTTCAAAAATCATTTCAAAATCATCCTACATCGCTGCAGAAGTTCCAACCCAGTCGTTGCAAAGTGAACATGCAAAAAAGATCAAACACCCTTAACAAAAAAAAAGGTAAAACAGCGATATAGGATGATTTTGAAGTTGAGCGAGAACATGAGATGGGAGTTTTTCGACATACCCTAACTGTCATGAACCATAATACATAGAGTTCAGGGAGAGCAAGACAGGATGAGTGTTTGAGATTAAAAAGTATTTAAATAGTTTTTTTTTTTTTTTTTTTTTAATGAAAATAACTGATCGTTTCGCTAGATAAGTCCCTTCTTCCTCGGCTGGGATCGTTTAAAGTCACATTTCAACTGCACTTTGGAAGTTCAAACTCGGGGCACCATAGCAGTCCATTATATGGAAAAAAATCCTGAAATGTTTCCCTCAAAAAGCATAATTTTTTATGGCTGAAGAAAGACATGAATATCTTGGATGACAAGGGGTAAGTACATTATCTGTCAATTTTTGTTCTGGAAATGGACTTCTCCTTTAATAATCATAAGCATCTGTGCTTAATTCATGTGCCCATTTACAAAGATATATATAGACATATTGTACATGTGTGTGCTGGTTTCTTCAGGCTGTGCTGGCTGCTATAATCTATGTAAACCTGCATGGCATGATGAAGCAGTTTGGAGACATACCCTCTCTTTGGAAGACCAACAAAGTGGATATGGTAAGAGAGAATGAAAAGGAGGGGGTTTCATGAGAAGGCAAAGCTTATGCAACACATTAAAAATAGACTTATACATAGCCAAAATATGACTGAGAGCGAGGAGACTGAACAGAGTGACACAGAAAAGGTACAAAGGAAAAATCTGAATCTGACAGTTTATTGTCTCTGTTGATTGTGTGTTTTTTAGGTGGTGTGGGTGATGACTCTCATCTTGACAGTGTTGCTTAATCCTGATCTGGGACTGGCTGCTTCTATCGCCTTCTCCATCCTCACTGTCATCTTCAGAACTCAACTGTGAGTAACAGAAACTCCATACACTAAGCTAAATAATTCACAAACACTCATTAAAACTGGCACAAGCACAACTTTCCCATAGTCATGAGCCCTATAGGACTAAACTGCATGCATGTGCACCGTTTACATTCTTCAGTGAGAATGTAAAACTGGTTCTGTATGTGGTCTGCATGTTTTGCTTTACACTGCTGAAAATCCCAAGAGATTTTCAGTGATGAATGTCATTTCCTTTTGAGCTCCCTTAGATTGACCATATGCACCATTGGCTTAGTGGCTGAAATTCCTGTTCTTGACAGCATCATATAAACAGTTTGCATAAGAATTCGCCATCTGTCCCTCCTTTCTTCTTCTCTACCTGTTTTTTCTCTTTACAACAGACCAAAATACTCTATTCTTGGCCAGGTTCCTGGCACTGACATCTATAAACCAGTAGAGGACTATAATCAGGTGACCATGACCATAACAGCAACACTACCCACACCAACAATTTATGCAACTGTGTTCACTGTATTCAACTGATTCTTTAGTTTTTATATTCTAGTTACATTACCAGTCAAAAGTATTTGAACAGTAAGGTTTTTAATGGATTTTTTTTTCATTCTCTTCTGCTCACCAAGCAGTAATATTGTGAAATATTTGTACTATTTAAGAAAACTGCTTTCTTTTTGAATACATTTGAAAATGTAATTCCTGTGATCAAAGCTACATTTTCAGCATCATTACTTGTCTTTAGTGTCACATTATCCTTCAGAGATCATTGTAATATGCTGATTTGCTGTTCAAGAAACATTTTTATTATTGTTATCAGTAGTTAAAACAGTCTAGTACATTTTTTCAGGATTTTTTTGATGAATAGAAAGATAATTATTATGAAATAATAAGCTTTTGTAACATTATATATCATACCATTCAAAAGCTTGGAGTCAGTATAATTTTAGGAAAATAAATGATAGAAATTAATACTTTTATTTAGCAAGGATGTTTTAAATTGATCAAAAGTGATGATAAAGACATTTATAAGATTACAAAAGACTTCTATTTCAGATAAATGCTGTTCTTGTGAACTTTCTATTCATCAAGGAAACCTGAAAAAAAACTGAACTCTACATAATAATAAATTTTCAGCAAATTAGAATATTAGAATGATTTCTGAAGGATCATGTGACTGGAGTAATGATGCTAAAATTCAGCTTTGAAATCACAGGAATAAATTACATTTTAAAATAATTCCAATAGAAAACAGTTATTTTAAATAGCAAAAATATTTCAAAATTGTACTGTTGTATTTTGGATCAAGTAAACGCAGGCTTGCTGAGCAAAAGAGACTTCTTTAAAAAAACATTACAAATCTTACTGTTCAAAATCCTTTCAGCTGGTAGTATATGTTTCACACATCAGAGATCTTACTATGTTGACTGAGTTGAATTAAAATCGATGATTCAACTTTAAATTTCTGTTACGCTCAATGTCCTTTTGACACAGCCCGTCACTCATGATTAAAAACCTGAATTACAACAGATTTCCAGAAACATCTTTAATGCTAACTTATCTTAGATAATCTAATCAGTCTGTCGCATAGTTTTTAAAGGCCATGACGTGTGTTTTACATGTTTTTACATGTGTTATTGTGTTTGTTGAGTGGGTGTTTTAGTTTCATTTACTGAATGTGTAACATGATGATGCTGTAAGCGAGACATAGTTATGAATAGTATTTATAAATTACGTAATGTGTGTTATGTGTGCAAGTGATCACGCAAAAAGTAGTCCGTTTGTTGTAGTGCTTTTTGAAATTGCATACTTAAATAGTTCACTTCAAAATGAAAATTCTGTCATTAATTACTCACCCTCATGCCTCATGTCAGCACACAAATTAAGATATTTTTGATGAAAACTGACACGTTCAAGGCTCAGAAAGGTAGTAAGGACATTGTTAAAATAGTCCATGTGACTTCAGCTGCAATGTTATAAAGATATGAGAATACTTTTTGGTTCGCAAATTGGTGAATAAAGTTATTTTTGTTTTCTTTGCACACAAAAAGTATTTTCATAGCTTTTTATACATTCAAAAAATGTGATCACATATTGGTTAACAAAGTTTCTGCGTTCATTTTCTGTTAACTTATAATCTCTCTGTACTTTTTACACACTTACAGGTGAATGAGATCCCTGGTATAATTATTTTCCGTTCATCTGCAACATTGTATTTTGCCAACGCTGAAATGTACATTGATGCGCTCTATGACAAGGTAGACACACACAAACACCATACACACATATACTCATATACACACATATTCATTCACACACATTTTAATGAAGAGCAATTACAAGAAATTACTCACAACAGCCAATTATCTAGAACTATTATAAACGTTCACTGTGTGATTAGCCCAAACAATCTACATAAAACACGTGCACAGGTCAGGACATTCATGCACTAAAATGAAATGTTTATGTTTGTAGACTGGGGTCGACGTGGCTAAACTTCTCTCGCACAAGAAAAAACTAGAAGCCAAAAGACTCCGAAAAGAGAAGAAAGCTGCAAAGAAAGCAAAGAAAGAGGCCAAGAAAAGAGCCAAAGAAGCGGCAAGAGCTATGGTCTGCATTTGAAGAGACTGTGTGTATGCATAAGTGAGATAATAAGTATTCGCGTATATTCTGACTGAGTCAGCGGTCTCTGCTTTTTAACCAGGGGGAGGAACAACAGATTTCAGACACGGATGAAAGTGAGGAAGAAGCAGAGGCAAATGGGCATGTGCATAATTTGTCAGAACCAAAGGATGTGACTACTGTGGTGGTGGGGCCTGACCCCGACACCAAGCTCCCAGGGGCAATCATTCTTGACCTGAGCCCCGTCAACTTCTTGGATACAGTTGGCGTGAAGACTCTACGCAATGTGAGACACAATCTGTACTCAGTAGTTACTTCTTAAACACGTAACATGTTTTAACCTTGTTAAAACCTTGTTTAATGACAGATCCATAAAGATTATGGAGAGGCTGGTGTACAGGTGTATTTAAGTGGCTGCCAGAGTGAGTGACTAATACATATACAAACTTAGTTTTGACTGTGTTTTAACTTTAGAATCCCATCTGAGACAAACTAGTTTGTCATCACTATTTGTAATCTCTCTCTCTTTTATTCAGGAGGTGTTATGGAGAGTATGGAGAAGGGCGGTTTCTTCAACGAGAAAGTAACTAAATCCGTTGTCTTCTCATCGGTACATGATGCTGTTCTTTACTGCCAACAAGGAAACAGCAAGGAGGTACAGTATATCCTTATCTCACATACACACATTTCAGAGGTTTCCTAATCTTAATCAAACATGTGTTGAGTGTTGGTGGCTCAGACAGTATTTTGAAATAAACAGGCATTATTAAACACAATTTCTTGACTTTCTGCTTTTACAGGTTATGCAGGGAACACATTTGTAAATCCAAATGCCAAACGTTATACGGAACACTCCGGAGAACAGAGCTGGATTGTTATTTATTGTGCATTTCATCATGGGGAAGAATAAGCTAAGGAAGGTGTTTTGATGAATCATTCGGGGGGGTTTTTTTAATAATAAACAAAGACTCTTTTGAATGTGAAATATGTGAAAATAGATCTGCCATAGAATGTTATTGTGTAAGACAAAGCAAATGTAAATCAAATGTTTTAATGAAGTTTCAGTTAGTTGTGAAACATCTTATTCCAAGTTGTGACACTGTAGATTTCTAGAATTACATATGAATGTAAACCCAGTTTTCACAATATAACCAGACTCCTGGTTATAGTTCCCATTTTAGCAAATATACACTGCCGTTCAAAAGTTTGGGGTCGGTATTTTTTTTCTGAATTGATCAAAAGTGTCAGTAAAGACATTTAAAATGTTACAAAAGATTTCTTTCAAATAAAAGCTGTTGTTTTGTCTGTTCATCTGAGAATCAGTACTATTTTTACTGTATTTGTCATCCAAAAAAACATTTTAAAAAATCCTTACGACCCCAAACATTTAACCCCTTAACTGTCACCATCCCACTACACTGTAAAAGACAATTTGTTGAGTCAACTTAAAATAAGGCTGAGCTTAGTCATTTTAAGGCTGCCTTAAAATTTTAAGTTCAGTCAACTCAAAAAAAGTTTATTCAACTTGAAATGTTAAATTATACTAAGTGACAACTTAGATATTTGATTTGAATCAACTTAAAATTTTAAGGCAGCTGGGTTACTTACCCATCTGTTAAGTTTAGCAAACACAAATATCTAAGTTGTTACTTAGTACAACTTAACATTTCAAGTTGACTAAACTTATTTTAGTTGACTGAACTTAACATTTTAAGGCAGCAGGGTAACAAATTATTTTAAGCTTACTCAACAAATTGTGTTTTTTATTTTTTACAGTGTAGCGGGACGCCTTCACAAATTAATTCTAATCATTACAAACTATGTATCGTTGGAAAGGTCTCTTAAATAGATATTTTACCACTGTTTTTTGCTACAAATTATGTAGGAACAATAATAAATTTACAACAAGAGTGCACCTCAAAACATCTACAGCATAACAGGAGGCTTTCTACATCATAACAGAAGTACAGTACATATAGTTTATAGTTTCATTTTTTAAATGATTTTACTTAATAATTTGCTGATTGTCTCCTTTAAAAAGAAACCAACTTTAAGTCTGTATTCAAAAGCGTTCATGAATTGTAACAATTTAAGTTTGGATAGTCAGCTTTAACATTATGTTTAACAATAGGGGGTGACGGTTAAGGGGCTAAATGGTGGTGTAATTATCATTTTAAAAATATATATTTTAGTATGTATGTATAAGCTATGTATGCTGTTTGTTAACTTTGTACACTTGTGTATTTAGAATCTTTCTAACTTAAATAAACAGTCATTTTCTTATTCCTGTGGTGAAATTGCTAGTAAATTATCTGCCATGTAAGATTACTAGTTATCTGTGCAAATATTTAACAGATTCCTCTTTTTTATGTTCAGTCACAAGTGCTGATAAGCATCTCAGTGGTATTTAAAAATAAATTACGTAGTTCATTTTCATCGGAAGGGTGCTGTTTTCCTGTATCAAGACACATTTACTGTCAAAAATAGTGACTTTATGTAAATGGTAATCCTACAATAAGTTTCAGACAAACCGGCAATTCCAGCGAAATCCCGACAGGAAAAGATCATCTAGAACCTGCCCAACTACTATCAGCATATTGTTTCAAGGACAGATGATACCTTTCCTGTGACAAAAGCACAAGTGGTGTGCAATTGTCTCGACAATTGACTGTCAACATAAAAGGTGAATAATATGTTAAAGACATTTCACCATATCAAACAAGGACTAGAAAATAACTCCAGTACTGCAAGACAGCAGCAATAGTCTCATACCTTAAGCTCTTAGTCTTTTTGGAAGACAGTCGACATACGAAAATGAATGAGTTCAATCAATCCCATTCAGCTGAAGTGAATGTGAAAGCACTGAGAGAGAGAGAGAGAGAGAGAGAGAGAGAGAGAGAGAGTGAGTTTCGTGTGTGTGTGTGTGTCGGCGGTTTCTCACACAGCTCCCCTTTCATTCTTTCTCCACCCATCAGGCTGCGCTCAGCATCTGTGTGTGAGCGGATCAGAGTTGAGCCCAGTGCGGGAAACAGCAGCAGGCTGAGCGCCGCTGTCAACGACCGGCTCCAATACCGGACCTCTGACTGGAAAAGTTGACTTGATTTCTGTCTCCAGCATTCAGTCTGTAGCAGGTTCAGGTAGGTGGTTGGTTGGATTTGTTGTTGTTTAATATCTAGTAAATATGATTCTGTATCAGCTAAATATTGGGGAGTAACCTTTGCCAAGCACTATTTAATACAGAAATAATCTAAGCCAGACGCGCAACGAGTCACGGGAATTCACATTCCTTAAAGGAACTGCGTGTTTACATGTTGAAGATTGAAAAAAGATTTTTTTTTTTTTTTTATAATTAAATAGTTCTTCAAGCTTTAAGGTATGATCATTTATCGTTGTTATGCATACAAATATAATAAACGCCAGAAAGATTATCGATAGATAATCACAGAAGATAATCAGTTTGTTGACATTTATTATGGAGGCTGGGACCAGCTGAGAAATGCATAGTATTTTGAAGAAGCAAAATAAATGTAAAAAAAATGTAAGATATAAGACCATTCACATTGCACGCATAAATAAAACGGCATTTATAATTGTTATTAATTATCAGACTAGACTAACTTAGAGAAATACTGTCAAATCAAAAAAGATTTTGTGACGCTGTGTAAATTTAACGGTATTATTAATAATAAAGTATTCACAATTTGCTTTCAGTGTTGTTATAGCGTATACTTTTTACTTATTATTGTGTACAATTATGTATTTTGCATGTGCAAACATAATATTCGGTATCTGTCGTAAACAAATACCGTATTGGTCGAGAACTGAGTAAGATGCGACGCATGAAAACATCTAAGCGCGTGTCCTTTTTAAGTGGTGAGAGAATGGTTGAGAGAATGACAGTCTAAATAAATCAGTCAGTGCTGGCCTCGATTCTCTACCGACCCAAATAAATAGACTGAGCTCAAATTAATTGGCAGGTCGATGCATTGGCAGCTTCTCTCACTGTCTCCCTCTTGGCATGCTGTCAGTCACAAACAGTCCCGCAGTGGACGCGCTATTTTTGTTTCTGTCTACAGGAAACTGCTCGACGCGCGGACTCTCTTTGAATCGTCGGTCCTTTTAAAAGCGCGCGCGCGCTTGTGTAAATGCTACTCAGGGGTCAGGACAGTCCGTGTTATCTGTACGGTCCTCCTGACGTAAGCGGCTGTCATTAAAAACATTCTGCCGGTCGCTGTTCTGCGCGCTGCACCGTGAGCTGCACCAGATGAATGAAATTCCCGGAATGCATATGCTAGCCACCTGCCTGTTAGTCGCTGCTGTTTCATATTGGTACAGCAGCGAGCTTCTGACAGCGCTGCGTCTGTTTGTTTCAGACTCAGCCCTCAGCGGGGACATGCCGGAACCCGAGGGGAATCGTCGGTCACCGCAAGGTGTCCCTTACACCGACCTGCCGCACATCGTCAACGCCGACGGACTGCACTTGTTCTGCCGCTACTGGGAGCCTGACAGTCCTCCGAAGTAAGTGTGATGCATTCATATGCAAAACAGACACGGGTCAGGCCTCTTGGGATAAAGCGAAAGATCCTCCCGTTACAGCCTCCGGTAGAGCAGGACGAGAGGCTGATAAGCGTTACAGATGTTTCCTTACGGAGCATATTTTTAGCCCATTTACAAGAACCTGCCTTTCTTTCCAGTACCTTAACGGTTAATCTTAAACCGCGACACGCATTCATTAACTACAAACGGGTTGTAACAATGGAGGTTTATATTTGCAGTAAACATTAACAATCGGTTGATCTGCGGTTTTCCGCGAGGTTCTCTTTTATCTCTTTTGCAAACTGTTGGCCCATCACAGATGTCTTAGCTGGTGAGTGAGGAAATAGACGAAGGAAGTTTCTTGTAAAACCCCGTTTTTAATGGTGCAGTTAGGAATATATACATGTACTGATAAATAAAAATATTCCACACATAAAATAGTTAAGTATTTTTTAATGTTTTATTACAAATAAAAGAAATTAATAATAATAAAAAATGCGTCTTTAATTGCTGTCATGAACAAGTGAGCAGTGTTGGGGGTAACGCATTACAAGTAACGCGAGTTACGTAATTAGATTACTTTTTCAAATAACTAGTGAAGTAACACATTATTTCTAATTTAAAAGACAATATCTGATTTACAAGTAACGCGAGTTACATAATCAGATTACTTTTTCAAGTAACTAGTGAAGTAACGCATTTTGTAATTTAAAAGAAAATATCTGAGTTACAAGTAACGCAAGTTACATAATCAGATTACTTTTTCAAGTAACTAGTGAAGTAACAGATTTTTAATTTAAAAGACAATATCTGATTTAGAAGTAACGCGAGTTACATAATCAGATTACTTTTTCAAGTAACTAGTGAAGTAACGCATTTTGTAGTTTAAAAGAAAATATCTGAGTTACAAGTAACGCGAGTTACATAATCAGATTACTTTTTCAAGTAACTAGTGAAGTAACGCATTTTGTAATTTAAAAGAAAATATCTGAGTTACAAGTAACGCGAGTTACATAATCAGATTACTTTTTCAAGTAACTAGTGAAGTAACAGATTTTTAATTTAAAAGAAAATATCTGAGTTACAAGTAGCGCGAGTTACATAATCAGATTACTTTTTCAAGTAACTAGTGAAGTAACAGATTTTTAATTTAAAAGACAATATCTGATTTAGAAGTAACGCGAGTTACATAATCAGATTACTTTTTCAAGTAACTAGTGAAGTAATGCATTTTGTAATTTAAAAGAAAATATCTGAGTTACAAGTAACGCGAGTTACATAATCAGATTACTTTTTCAAGTAACTAGTGAAGTAACAGATTTTTAATTTAAAAGAAAATATCTGAGTTACAAGTAGCGCGAGTTACATAATCAGATTACTTTTTCAAGTAACTAGTGAAGTAACAGATTTTTAATTTAAAAGACAATATCTGATTTAGAAGTAACGCGAGTTACATAATCAGATTACTTTTTCAAGTAACTAGTGAAGTAATGCATTTTGTAGTTTAAAAGAAAATATCTGAGTTACAAGTAACGCGAGTTACATAATCAGATTACTTTTTCAAGTAACTAGTGAAGTAACGCATTTTGTAATTTAAAAGAAAATATCTGAGTTACAACTAACGCGGGTTACATAATCAGATTACTTTTTCAAGTAACTAGTGAAGTAACAGATTTTTAATTTAAAAGAAAATATCTGAGTTACAAGTAACGCGAGTTACATAATCAGATTACTTTTTCAAGTAACTAGTGAAGTAACGCATTTTGTAATTTAAAAGAAAATATCTGAGTTACAAGTAACGCGAGTTACATAATCAGATTACTTTTTCAAGTAACTAGTGAAGTAACGCATTTTGTAGTTTAAAAGAAAATATCTGAGTTACAAGTAACGCGAGTTACATAATCAGATTACTTTTTCAAGTAACTAGTGAAGTAACGCATTTTGTAATTTAAAAGAAAATATCTGAGTTACAAGTAACGCGAGTTACATAATCAGATTACTTTTTCAAGTAACTAGTGAAGTAACAGATTTTTAATTTAAAAGAAAATATCTGAGTTACAAGTAACATGAGTTACATAATCAGATTACTTTTTCAAGTAACTAGTGAAGTAACAGATTTTTAATTTAAAAGAAAATATCTGAGTTACAAGTAACGCGAGTTACATAATCAGATTACTTTTTCAAGCAACTAGTTAAAGTAATGCATTATTTTTTAATTTAAAAGAAAATATCTGAGTTACTTTTTAAAATAATTCCCACTGACAGCTCTCTTGTCCCCATGTTGTGAGAAATCGGAACTAAGTGCAGAGGCGTTGTGTGCACTGTGTAAACATGATGTTACTGTAGTTCAAGACTAAATGTGAAAATGCATTAATTCATCTCACTGCACAAAAACAGATTCAGATTCAGTATTCAGTAATGCATTTAAAAACATTTGAAAGCAAACTCAGAATCTGACACAAACACAAATATCCCTTATCTATTTAATCTTGTTTTATTAACCAATGTCTTTGCTGCGAAATCTTTGATGAGAAATCAGGTCCCCCATTACGACTTCAAGCAATCCCATTGGCTCAAAGAAAGTAACATAAAGCATTACTTTTCATTAAAAGTAACATAATTAGTTACTTTTTTAAGGAGTAATGAAATATTGCATTGCATTACTTTTAAAAATAACTTTCTGCAACACTGCAAGTGAGCAGTGTTTCCAATTTGTTTCATGAAAAAACACTTCACAAACACTGAAAGTGATAACTTATCTTGCAATTCTGTATGTGAAGTGAATTGAAGGATGAAGGATGCGAACTGAAGCTCGATTTGAAATCCCTATTTGGATTCATTGAGTGTTTCTAAGCGATTCTTTAAAAGATTTGGCTCGTATGAGCCATCTGTTCATGAATCACACTGGACATGCTGTTTACCATCGATATATTGTGCTGGAAACACTAAAAATGAACAACACTTTGGAAAAACAACAATATAATGATGCAAACAGATGTGAAAATTATGATTCCAGACATACAAATCTAGAAAATCTGTTTTATTTTACACAGGGCTGGTCGGCTCCTCATGGGTGCCGCCCTGTTAACTTCACATGTCGTGCAGATTAACTGACTTATTAATAATAATAGGTTTACTTTACAGAGAATTTATATCTTACAGGCAGTGCCTGCTTTCACTCACAATGTATAAAGTAATATAAATCCAGTTTCTTATAAACACTATCTTGTTAAATGACTATACCGTCCTGAATTACTCATCTGGTTGAAGTGAATGAAAAAAAAAACCCACTCAGTATGTATGCGGTAAATGCTGAAGGGAATGTCTTCGTTTCCATGAGTCAAAAGCCCCTGCTCAAGGCCTCTTTATGTCCACTTATAGACACACACACTCACAGAATAGATCTGCTACACTTTTCTACTATTGTGTCATCAGCTGTGGTTCTTCTGAGTAATTATAAAAATAGGTCATATTTTTCAGCGTGTGGGTTCATCGGATGCTTCCATGTACTGAACTTCACACATTGAGGCAGTGTTTGTGTGGGTGTCAAGATTGTCAAGCAGGTCAAACTCTGTATGCCTACTGTTACAGAGCTGTTGTTTTGCCTTCAACTATTCACCCTGAAGTGGCCATATAGTGCGGCCCAGGGGGAGCATGCCGTTACCATAGTTACCACCTCTTCACCTCTCTCAGACTAATTTGATCTCTAATGCTTGTCAACAACAGTGACAAGTATGTGTGTGTGTTCACGTGCATGTATAATAAGACTAGATTGATAAACCACAAAGCCATGTGATCTTCCCTGAAAACCACAAATATTTTGTTTTGGGATGTGGAAGATGTAGCTTTTCCCATGCGACTGAACAGAAAAGATTTAAAGCAGCAAGCATGACGCTAATGCAGGCATGTTTATATCAAACATCTAAAGGAACGCTACCAGGATCCCCTCGGCTGCACTCTATAATTCTGTTTATGGTGAAATATTTAGTCTGCATTTGATTGCTCGAAGCTTCTGTGGGTTTGTTTACTAGCTGTTTAGAAACATCTCAGGTTAGGTAGGTAGGACATGGAACTGAATTACTGAATGCTATGCTTCATGCTACAATAAACTGATCCATTATGCTTTTTATATTATGTAACAACATCAGAATGAGGCCAAATAACCAATATTTGAATCACACCTGATAAAATTTATACACATTTAGTCTAGACATTTTATATAGTCTAAAAACCAACGCCCCCAAATATGATTCTAAATATATGAATCTGTATATTTTATGTATAAAAAGCTGTTTATACTGTGTGAGGAAAATATTAATATATAAAATAATCCAAAAGTATTATTATTAATAGAAATATGATTTTGTAATACAACAAAAAATCATTGGCTTTTTTTCACAGTGGTTCTGAGATTGTTTCTGATTTCTTAAAACTAGATTTAGATCATGTACTGTTAATACAATAAGAGTAATCTTCATAATTTCAGTCTTTTTAAAAGCAAAATTAAATAGTAATGCTAGTTAATTTGGAAAATCTTTGCGTTAAACATATGTCACCCCAGACCACAAAACCATTTATGAATCGCACAGGTATATTTGTAGCAATAGCCAACAATGCACTGTATGGGTCAGAATTATCAATTTTTCTTTTATGCCAAAAATCATTGGGATAATAAGTAAAGATCATGTTCCATGAAGATATTTGTAAATTTTTTTATCGTAAATATATCAGAACTTAATTTTTGATTAGTAATATGCATTGCTAAGAACTTCATTTGGACAATTTTAAAGGCGATTTTTTTTTTTTTTTGCACCCTCAGATTCCAGATTTTCAAATAGTTGTCTCTCGTATAACAACCATACATCAAAGGAAGGCTTATTTTCCAGCTTTCAGATGATTTATGAATCTCAATTTCAAAAAATAGACCCTTATGACTGGTTTTGTGGTCCAGGGTCACATATTTTATTAATAACTTAAATGAACATGTTACCATTGACAGCCCTAAAAGTACATTTTGTACAATATTTTTTCCTCTTAAGTTGGTTGTGGACCTCTTTGCACTCACTTGTTTGACGTTTACACCAAACCAACCTTTGAAAGTAAACATGAACTTAGTAAGGTTGTCTGTTGGAAGTTGAACTTCCACTTAAAGAATTTGCATGAAAGACGTGAGCAGCTGAAGTGGTGAACTGTTTACACTAAGTTCACCACTTCACAGCTTGGTTTAACATTTAACAGAATTACTCTACTCTACAGCCCAGACATCATCTCACAATGTCATATTACAGTTGCTTACATGCATGTGTCCAGTGCTGATGCCACCAGATGCACCAAGCGAAACAGGAAGTGGGTGAAAGTTGAAAAGATCACAGTAGCCTATTGTTTGACCCCAATAATGATTGACAGATCGCTCAATAGATAATCTGGGCATTGAACCCGTGCAAAGTGAACTGAAACACACTCATACACAGTCCGATAAATTGGGTCATGCTGGTCAGTGTGGGTCATTCTCTTGCGTCTAATGGCATTTAGAGAAGAATTCCTCTACCAAACATGGATATTTATACAGCTGTTAGCGCAGTGCCAAATTACACACACAAATTTGGCCCTCACAAGTATAGCCAAAATTGCACATGCGCACAGAATTTCATTATCTGTTTATCTCCGCTCTGCCCTTCATGCTTGTTACTTTGTAGTTTAACTACTTTAGATCTATTTTGGAATTCCAAAGATGTACACGCACACGCACACACAAGCAAACAGACACAGTAGTCTCTCTGTCTGCCTCGCCAACTCCATTCCAAGAGTTCAAGGACAAAAGCTTTATGATGTAAGGATGATCATAACCACAAACACTTCCATTTTATCTTACATTAAGCTACCAGGTCATAGTTTGGGACTGAGAGGCTTTATTTTTAGTAAATACATTTCTGATTATGACTGAGAAACAGATAGAACGATTAGCAGATTCTCCAAATAGAAATAAAGATGCTTACTGTTAGTCCTCTGAGACCATGTGAGCCCATTATACATCTACAAAGACTCTTTTTGTTACTGAGTAGAGGCTGCATTGAGGTCATAGCAAATCTGCACAAGTTTGGACCTAATAAAGCTATTCCACTTCTCTCTCTCTCCTTTCTCTCTTTCTGCCTTATTTTTTTCTGGGTTTTAGTGTGTATCCTGCTAATGAGCATATCTTGGTATTCTGGTGGGAGACTGTTAGTAGGATGTGTCTGTATTTCTCATGTGTTGGGAAACGGTTCTATACAATACCGGTTTAAAAATACCAGAAAGTAATGACTTTAGCTTCTGTTAACACTTATCGCCTGTGCATTTTCCACCCATGCAAACTGAAAATCTCCTGACTAAGTTTCCTGCACTGGTTTTGATGAGAAATCAGGTCCCCATTACGACTTCAAGCAATCCCACTGGCTCAAAGAACTTTTAATGGGTTATGTCTTTAGCCTGATTACAGTTCCTACCACATCATGTTATAATATGTTAACATATGACTATTAACATCTGCTTTACTCAGCTTATGTACAAGCATAGCATACAGATAACTGATTAGCCTGATACCTTTAACTTTTTCTTGCTGTAAGAACCATTTGTAGGTCCAATGTATACATTTTATGGGTGTGGCTTCCGGTCGCTTCTTCTGTACAAAACAACTCGTTTTGCTGCTTGATATTGCAAATTGGTGTGTCTTACCATGTTATTTTAAAGGACAAGTTCACTTCCAGAGCAATAATTTACAGATAATGTACTCACCCCCTTGTCATCCAAGATGTTCATGTTTTTCTTTCAGCTGTGAAGAAATTATGTTTTTTGAGGAAAACATTTCAGGATTTTTCTCCATATAGTGGACTTCAATGGTGCCCCTGATTTTGAACTTCCAAAATGCAGTTTAAATGCAGCTTCAAAGGGCTCTAAACGATCCCAGCCGAGGTAGAAGGGTCTTATCTAATGAAATGATTGACTGTTTTTTAAAAAAAAATACAGTTTCTATACTTTTCAACCTCAAACGCTTGTCTTGTCTTGTCTGCCTGAACTTCATGACAGTTCATGACAGTTAGGGTACGTCGAAACACTCCCATCTCATTTTCTCCTCCAACTTTAAAATCATCCCAAATTTTGGATGTTCAAAATCGTTTGAATCATTGAAGTCCAGTATATGGAGAAAAATCCTGAAATGTTTTCCTCCAAAAACATAATTTCTTTATGTCTAAACAAAGAAAGACATGAACATCTTGGATGACAAGGTGGTGAGTATAAAGTGGTTTTGTTCTGGAAGTGGACTTCTCCTTTAATGTAATATCTTAATTATGAACACACTGCTTTGTAGTACAAACAGTTTTATGGTTTACTGCACGTTGTAATTTATCTTGTTATATCTCTATAGAAGATAATGAACAGGAAGTCTCACCTAAAGGCTTACTTCTGCATTGAAAAAAAGGTGGATACACTGCGCACTTGCACTTACTTAAAAGCTTTAATGTAATTATGTTAATGTCCAAGTGTTTAATCTATAAAAAGAACAATGTAATGATGTTCAGTTATTTGTTACTAATTTTTAATAACATTTTACCAAGTGAAAGAAATTGACAATTTATCCAATTTGTTTTATTTGTAACCCTGGACCACAAAGCCAGTCATAAGGGTCAATTTTTTTAAACTGATATTTATACATCATCTGAAAGCTGAATAAATAAGCTTTCCATTGACGTATGGTTGTTAGGATAGGACAATATTTAAAGATCTGGAATCTGAGGGTGCAAAAAATCAAAATAATGAGAATATCGCCTTTAAAATTGTCCAAATGACGTTCTTAGCAATGCATATTACTCACCAAAAATTAGGTTTTGATATATTTACGGTAGGAAATGTACAAAATATCTTCATGGAACATGATCTTTACTTAATATCCTAATGATTTTTGGCATAAAAAAATCAATATTTTTGACCCATACAATATATTGTTGGCTATTGATATATATAGTAAACAATTAAAAAAACATCATAAATTAGTGTCATTTGTATATACCTAGTAGACTATAATTATTATCAGATAGTAGACAGCATGACCCGTGTCCATCAATTAAAGAAGGAATAGGTGGTTATTTTTAGTGAATCAAAAACATTCAGAGAAACCAATGTAGTCCTGATTCCCAAACGAATGACTCGGGAGTAAAGTGAGAACTGAAATACATAAAACTAATTGCGACACTTGTGTTGTTACTGACCAGTTGATGTACATTTTTTACAGTAGTATATTTTAAAATAAATGAATAAAATATGTTACCACATTGTAGTTTTAGTGTTGTTTAATAGGCTAATTATTGGATTGCATTTATGTCAGAAAGACTGTAAAAAGTCTGTGTAAATACACATTGTTTTTACAACACTATGTATGTATTATTGAAATTATTTAAAAAAAAATTCAAATATTTATTTCTTATACAAATAATAAAAATACAGAGTTAAGGAACTGGAATTGTTAAAGGATATATTTTCTCCATCTAGTGGACTTCTATGAGGATCAGCAGGTTGAAGGTCCAAATTGCAGTTTCAGTGCAGCTTCAAGGGTCTTGTCTAGTGAAACGATTGGTCATTTTCTTAAAAAAAAACAAAAACAAAAAGTATTTACTTTTAACAACAAATGCTTGTCTTGCACTAGCTCGACTTCACATAGTCACGTTGGAAAGGTCACGTGTGACGTTGGCAGAAGTACCGACCCAGTATTTGCAAAGCGAACGTGCAAAGAAAGTCAAATGCTCTTTACAAAAAAAGGTAAAACAACGATGTCAGACAATTTTAAAGTTAGAGGAGAAAATGAGATTTAGTTCAGTTGAACCGAAATACAGTGTCAAAGAACTAACCACGTGTGACCTTTCCAACTGATTACGCCGTGTGTGAAGACACCCATACGCATCACAGAGCTAGTGCAAGATAAGCATTCGTGGTTAAAAAGTATATACGTTTTTATTTTTTTTAGAAAGTGACCAATCGTTTTGCTAGATAAGACCCTTATTCCTTGGCTGGGATTGTGTAGAGACTTTTAAAGCTGCACTGTGGACCTTCAAGCCATTGGCTCCCACTGAACTCCAGGAATGTTTTATTTTGAAAGAGAACTAATCCTTTAAAAGGAATCAGATCCAGCTTTATCAACAGTCCCAAATCAACAATCTGCTTTTTCCTCCATCAGGGCGCTGGTGTTTGTTGCCCATGGAGCAGCAGAGCACTGTGGGGGATATGCTGACATTGCTCACAGCCTGACCCAGCATGGCATTCTGGTGTTCGCCCACGATCACGGTGAGTGGCAGACTCCTAATCAAACGGCTAAAATCCCCAACACACAGATTTGTTGGTTAGCAACAGTGCAGCAGTGTTTTGGGTGGTGTAGGAGGGCGTGCTCTTTATGAGGCTTGTAAGAGTGTGGGGTGAAAAATGTATTTCCGCCCACGCTTGATTCCTTGTAATGCATCCACCCAGTTTTCCTGTCATTTCCAACAGATGTTGTGGGCACGGACACCCTGGGTTTACAGCAGGAGATGTAGAGAAATGACAGAAATGCAATGAAGCAAGTAGAGAATATAGAAAATAGCAGGTGCTATGTGTACAGAATGTTAAAGCGGTTTTGTGGCAGTGCCATGGTAACTAATGATTCACGCAGAGAGACAGCAAGCCGCCTTGTGATGAGCAGTTGGGGTTGTGTGAGTGTGTGATTTGACTGTCTGGTGTCTCGGTGTGAGTAATTGGTTCTATTGAAATACAACAAACAGAAAACATTACAGTCAGTTAGTCAGTCTCTCTCTATCAGTTTCTTTCTGTCTCTCTCCTCTACCATGCAGCCTCACCTCCCATGCTTTTTTAAATTCTATTCTATTGTATTCTATTCATTTATATGTTCCATTAGTCATTTATGTTAATTTGCTTGACTAAATGTCATGTCAGTTGTATGCCGAAATTTCCTGAGCTTTTCAATGTGAGCCGTTGTGAGTGACAGCTCTCTTTTATCTCCTGTTTAAATAGAGAGCTGATATGCAAAGACGTGGATGAGGGGAAGCATATGATTGAAGTATAATTCTCTTTTTCTTTCTGTCTCAGTTGGTCATGGTCAGAGTGAAGGTGAGAGAATGGATATCAAAAACTTTCAGATTTACGTTAGAGACGTCCTCCAGCACATTGACATTATGAAGGGCCGGTACCCCAAGCTGCCAGTCTTCATCATCGGACACTCTATGGTAGGACATATTTTGAAACCAGTTCTCCATGTTTTTCCATAAGCAAACAGAACAAACACATGCTTTCCGTTTACACCAAGAATGATAACTATAAAGATTAGCATGACAAAAAATTCATTGTAAAGATTTCCCTAGCCAGCGGGAACTTTTTGGGGCATTTTTAATATTTTATTTTACATATTGATTTGTATTGAATTCATGCTTTCATGCATGTCTGATTTTGGCAGGCACTAACAAGTTTGCAAATGTGTCGTTCATATTTACATGTTTTCTACATGTGTATCAAAATTCTTTCTGAGAAGCAGATGTTGTCACAGAAGATGTAAATATTTTTGGAGGGGAAACTTCTATGCTAACATTTAACCCTGTGTTTAATAACTATTCAAAACCATCTACAACTAAAGTAAACTATTTTGAACTGTCTGTGACTCATGGGGTGGAGGCCACAGGAAGAGCGTTTGCTTCTTCTTTGTTGTATTTCCCATGTTCAGTATGTGTTAAACCCAAACTGTGGTTGTCCATGACTGAATGTGAACAAAAAATCCAGCTGGAAGCTCTTTACCTTTGTTTTTGCTCAACAGTTCCTATTAATAAAACAGACCAGCTGCATACTTAAGAAGGTTTATGAACCCTATAGACTAGAAATGTTTCTGGATGTGTATGCACTGTATTACTCTTGTGATTTTTCTGGGATGGTTGTATGGTATAAATATCTCACCGCATGGGTGTCCTGGTTAAGAAATCCTTCATTCTACAGTTAATACCCATAATGCACTGTTCTCTCTTCTGTTCCTTCAGAGCTTTCCCACTCTAGATAATGAAATGTGTTTCTGCTGCTCTCAGTTTCTCTTCCTTTTCCTTGACTTTAATTTGGTTCTTCCCCTCATTTACTCTCTAATCTAGTATCTTATGTAATACCAGGCTATTTGGTCCTTATATAATCAGTCTTACATAGGAAATATGGAAAATGAAATGATTTTACATAAGGCTTCCTGTAAAGACATTTCCAATTAGGTGTGTCTTGTCCAGTCATGGGACTATGTGTCCTTGTACTTTCCACTTCCTGAGACCAAAGGAACTGAAGCTACTAGCTGAATGAACATTTGCTTTCCTATCACGTTTACAGATGAAACTATCAGCGTCATATAATAATGTGTGCGTGTCTGTGTGTAAAGGAAAGGCACATACAGATGCAAGCTGTTGTGAGTGTAATTATCTTGTGTAGGGTGTGTGTTTAAAACTTTACTCCCAGTTACTCCCGGGGACGCAAAAATTCCAATTAAAAAGTAATTACCTTATATAATCAAATCAAAGCAGACCACCTATTTTCTTGATGAAGCTTTTAGTGTTAGTGTGCGTTTGTAGTGTGTGTTTTTGTGTGTCTAAACTGAGTGTGTGTTTGGGTTTCTATGTCTAGACTAAAAGTGTTTGTGTGTGAGTGCGTAACTTAAAACGGCCCATTATTGGAGTCTCTTAGAAATGTGGTGGGAACTGTTCTTTAATCTCTCCACCTCTTTTGAATCCTGGCCTCTACTCATGAATATTCATAGATAGGATCATAATAGAAACAAATTGAAGAAAACAGAGGAGCAGAGCATCAGAAAATTACAAATTAGGGGCTTCTCACTCAGATTTACCCATGTGAGGATGGAAAACATGTTTGTAGGGGTGTGCGATATTTATCGTCTGCAATAATTTCGTACTTGTTGTTTTAATAATATGTGAGCTTACATTATCAAGTCACTCACAAAAACACGTCTTGAGACTCCAAATACATTCACTGTGTGATAAATCCTATTGATGTCCCTATAATTCTATTTATGAAAGCAAAAAAAAAAAAAAAAAAAATTCCTGTATGAGTTTTTCTTCTAATTTATAGAGAAGGACTTAGTAAGCAGGAAAGGGATCAATATTTGGACAAACTAACGATAATGGGTGGTAAAGATATGCCTGCCAGACCGGAAATGATAAGAACAAACACGAATGTTGTCTGGATTCCTGGAAATCCTGGTTCAGTTTGGCCAACCACAAACGCATTTGTTCCTCAGACAGTTTTTTGTACTCATCTCCGTTATTTGTTATAACTTTTGGCAGTCTATATTACTCCAAATGTTTTTTTTTTTTCCGGTCCGACCGATTAGTACAGCGCAAAACATGATAATAATTGAGTTTTCAGCAGGAATAATCAGCAGAATATTCGAGAATTTGTTCGGTTCAGTGGCGTTGTTTACATTTAGTACATTCGACTGATTAAGCGTCGTGAAAACACTCCATTAACGGCCGTATGTATTAGGGTGATTGCAGTCATAAATATTAGCGGTGTTTCGTTCTTAAATGAATCTGTTTGAATGAATCATTTGAGTCAGTGATTCAGTGATCCATTTGTAATTACTGTGATCCAATGATCCATGTATGATTTAATGAATCACTCATTAAGACAGGGACGTGCCATTTATTTATCCATTACCGGCCTGAACGAGCAACTGTACTAGCACAAAAACAAATTTACCTAAATATTGTTTAATTAGGATCTATTGTTATTGGAAAAAACTATCAAGATATAATTTTTTTGTCCATATTGCACAGCCCTATTGTATAGTATTTTTCATTCAGTGTATAACTAACAGAATATTAATGCAGGGTTTGTAAACTTTTTGATACCAAGGGCCCCAAAATATGATGTTCAGCTTGCAATGGATGTCCTAAAATATAAAGACAGCTACATGTGTGTGTGTGTGTGTGTATATATATATATATATATGTAAATTAATGTTAAATGTTTTCCCCCCTAACAAAGCTATGTGCAGTTTTATTGTTAAAAACTAGGGATGTCAATAAAATAAAATAATCACAATTAATTTATGGTTTGTTGTACAAAGCTGAATTAAACTATAATATCATAAAATATATTCATTGACTCTAGTTTGAAAACCCTTGCCTTCATAGAAAATTCCAGTTATGGAAATGATGACTTATTTTTTTAACTGTGGAGTAACTAACTACTATATTCTGCTGTGTTTAATAACATGACTGGGTCTGTTTGTTTTATTACAGGGAGGGGCCATTTCCATTCTGACCGCATGTGAGAGGCCGCAGGATTTTGCAGGTGTGGTTCTCATTGGCCCCTTGGTTCAAATGAGTGCTGAAACTGCTACACCATTTAAGGTAAAACGTCACTGGACAAGCTATAGTGACAGTCAATTCTTCTTTTCCCCCAGTTGTTTGCATTTAATATCCATCAACTGAAACATGAGGCTGTAAATTAGATCTGCTGCCCCCTGCAGTCAGACTGTTTAATGCAATCAAATAACAAGAGCTTTCAAATGTCAGCTGTCAAATAACAGCAGTAGAGCTCTTAGCAGTGTAGCAGGGAGCAGTGATTTCATCTATTCAGTCAGTCTCTGCCTCTCACTATTTACATTTATTGCAAGATATTTGCGTGTATATGTGTATAAAATCAGTTCTTGTCATACGTCAACTATGAACGTGTTCTAATTGAATTTAACAGCCAGAAAGTATCTAAATATCCTTTGTGTTAATTTGGAAGTAGTTAGAGTATCTATTGTTTTATCATTTCAAACACACATATTTTTGTGAATTATTTAGTTGTTTTAAAATAATACAAATGGATCAGTATTTTATCTAAAGCAAGAAAATTCATACATTTTAGACATGGATTAGGTCCAAGGCCACTGACTGTTTATCCAAAATGTGAACATTGTAATTTTTGTTAGCTGTTTAATTAGTAAACTTGAGAATGTTTCTGTTTTTTAAATATGTAAATTAAATATATAAATATGTAAATTCAGTCATTCACTATCAGATGTAACAGAAATGTCATCAATGTCATCAATATCTGTGGGTTTTTGGATTCTTTGCAGGTTTTCATGGCAAAACTTCTAAGCCGCCTGACTCCAAAACTCTCTCTTGGTGCAATCGACTCACAGTGGGTCTCACGGGATCCAAAACAGGTACAGGAAGCTTTAGCAGTATGTACAGTACTGTGAAAAGGTCTTAGGCCACTAGTATTTTCATCAGCTAAAAAATTGTTTAAAGTCAGTTAAAGTCTGTCTTTTGCTGTAGTGTGTCAGTAGGAATATCAGATTACATTTCCAAACATTGATTTTGCCATTAATCGTAATAATCCAGTGAGATTTTTGTTTGCACGAGGAGTCTGACAACAGCGAGTGCTCTGCACAGAGATCTGATCTCATCATCATCCAGTCTGTCTGGAATGACATGAAGAAACAGAACAAACTCAGACTAAATCCAGAAGAACTGTGACAAAGTCTCCAGGATGCTTCAAGAAACCTACCTGCAAAGCTGCAGCACTGTTAAAAGTTGTAGGCACTTGTGTTAAAAATGCTGTAAAATGAGGATGCTGTCATAAATAGATTTTCTTTATCAATTACCTTCTATTAACTAAATAAAATCAACATTTGGTGCAACCATTCTTTGCTTTACAGCAGCTTTTGCCCTATGTGCACTTGCACAAAATTTTTCAGGTAGCTTTGCAGGTAGGTCTCTTGAAGCATCTTGGAGATGTTGCCACAGTTCTTCTGGATTTACTCTGGTTCAGTTTGTTCTGTGTCTTCATGTCATTCCAGAGACAGACTGGATGATGGTGAGATCAGATCTCTGTGTGGAGCACTGGCTGTTGTCAGACTCCTTGTGCAAACAAAAATCTCACTAGATTATTACAATTAATGGCAAACAGAATGTTTGGAAATGCAAACCGATATTTTTTACTGACACACTACAGCAAAAGATAGAAATAACTTACTTTAAGCCATTTTTTAGCTGGTGAAAATACTAGTGGCCTAAAACTTTTGCACAGTACTGTATATGTGTGTGTGTAAATTTCACACTGACAGTTTGTGTTTGAATAGGGCTAAGCAGACAATCTGGCAGCGTTGTTTGTAATGTTTGCTGTTGAAGCAGTATTTACACAGTAAACCTACTCTTTCAAAGTGAAGCATATATGTAAACCTGGACCACAAAACCAGTCATAATGGTCAGTTTTTTTCAAAATTGACATTTATATATAATCTGAAATCTGAATAAATAAGCTTTCCACTAATGTATGGTTTGTTAGGATAGGACAATATTCAGCCGAGACTATTTGAAAATCTGGAATCTGAGGGTGAAAAAATCAAAATACTGAGAAAATCGCCTTTAAAGTCCAAATGAAGTTTTTAGCAATGCATATTACTAATCAAAAATTAAATGTTGATATATTTATGTTAGGAAATTTACAAAATATCCTTATGCAACATGATCTTAACTTAATATCCTAATGATTTTTGGCATAAAAGAAAAATCAATCATTTTGACCCATACAATGTATAGTTGGCTATTGCTACAAATATACCCGTGCTACTTATGACTGGTTTTGTGGTCCATGGTCACATATGTAGTGATAACATATGAATGTAATTTTCTTCATAGCTTGGCCCCGGAATACTGTTTCGTCTACAGAAACATCTGGTCACATTTATTTAGCCATAGTAGACAACATAAACATCTTGCAGTGAAATAAATTTCATTGTTATTGTTCAAAACCTCAGGTTTATTTTACCCTGTTTACTGACTCTAGTCTTAAGCAAAGAGTTACTGTTATATTAGGATCACGTTTGTAATCCTACATAATCTCCATCTGTCCATTAGGTGGAGGCATATGACACAGATGAGCTAAATTTTCGCGGAGGGCTGCGCATTTCGTTCGGAATGCAGCTGATGGATGCGGTGGCTCGCATCGAGAGAGAATTACCCAACATCACGTGGCCCTTCTTCATTCTCCATGGTGATGCCGACAAGCTTTGTGACATCAGAGGCTCTCATCTAATGTATAATGAGGTCAAGAGCACTGATAAAAAACTGAAGGTGAATCAAACGTGCATAAACACGGACAAAAATGCAAGAAGTAACATTCTCTCATCATTTGCTCATCCTCATGCCAGTTCAAAGCAGTATGACTTTAGTCGTACTAGACAAAGTTTAAGTCTAAGGTATACATACACCTTACAGAATCTGCAAAATGTTAATTATTTTACCAAAAAAGAGGGATCTGACCTGACCTGAATAAGATATTTCATATAAAAGACATTTACATATCGTCCACAATAGAAAATATTATAGTTGAATTTATAGTTGAATTTATAAAAATGACCTCGTTCAAAAGTTTACATACACTTGATTTTTAATACTGTGTTGTTACCTGAATGAGCGACAGCTTTTTTTCTCTAGTGATAGTTGTCCATGAGTCCCTTGTTTGTCCTGTTCTTCAGAAAAATTCTTCAGGTCCCACTAAATCTTTGGTTTTTCAGCATTTTTGTGTATTTAAACCCTTTCCAACAATTGCTGAACAACTTCAGAAGGCATGTTTCCTTCTGAAGCATCAGTGAGCGTTTGAACCTTCTGTAATAGTTGCAAATGAGTCCCTCAAAACTGTGTGAAAAGATGGATCTCAAAATCATACAGTCATTGCTGGAAAGGGTTCAAAAACACAAAAATGCTGAAAACCCGAATAATTTGTGGAACCTGAAGGATTTTTCTGAAGAACAGTGGGCAATTTAACTTTTCAGGACAAACAAGGGACTCATGAACAACTCACCAAACAAAAACGTCCTTTATGTGAAATATCTTATTCAGGTCAGTACTAAATAAAAAAAAAAAAATAACATGCATTTTGTTTGAACACTCTTATTTTGGTAAAATAATTAACATTTTGCAGAGGTGTATCTTAATTTTTGACCTCAACTGTACATTTCAAAAAATGTTTCGGTGTTTGTTTTTTTTGGGTACATGCAATGAAAGTCATTGAGGTCCAAAGTTGTTTTGAACCCCGTTCACTTTAATTATGTGAACAAAAGTTGTTGAAACATTTTTCAAAATATCTTCTATTCATGTTCTGCAAAAGAAAGAAAGTATTACAGGTTTGGAAAAACATGAGCGTGAGTAAATAATAAAAGGAATTTTATATTTTTGGGTGAGCCCTGCCTTTGAACTGCAGAACCCCAGGTTTGACTTGTGAATATGATCTGAGCTGTTGTTGTGCCAATAGATGTGTTGGATATTACAGGATAACCTGTTCCAGATGCACATTCATGCTGTACTCTGAATAAAAACATATATGTGACCCTGGGCCACAAAACCAGTCTTAAGTCACTGGGGTTTATTTGTAGCAATAGCCAAAAATACATTGTATGGGTCAAAATTATTGATTTTGATTTTTGAAATTAAGTAAAGATCATGTTCCATTAAGATATAAAATTCCTACTTTAAATGTATGAAAACTTATTTTTGATTAGTAATATACATTGTTAAGAACATTATTTGAAGAACTTTAAATGTGATTTTCTCAATATTTTGATTTTTTTGCACACTTAGATTACTGATATTTAAATAGTTGTATCTCGGCCAAATATTGTCCTAACAAACCATACATCAATGAAAAGCTTTTTTATTCAGCTTTCATATGATGTATAAATCTAAATTTTGAAAAAATTACCCTTACGACTGGTTTTGTGGTCCAGGGTCACATATCATCAACCTCCACCAATATTCATGCACACACTATAAAAATATCCTGTTATTTTTACAGGGAAAACTAGCAGCTGTGGTTGTCAGAATAATTCTGTAAAAATACAGTAAAAATGTAAACGTATTTATAGAACAAACTGAAATTTAAAACCGGCAATTACAAAACAACAACAAAAACAAACAAAATTTTCAACTAGAAAATTCAACAGCCCTTTTCTGTTGTATTATAAAGACCATGCTGCCACTAAAATGTGTTTTTAGTAACACATACTGACAAACACCTTTTACATTTGACAGTATTTTATTGTAAAATTACATGAAATGTAAGGTTAGATCTATATTACCGCTTTTCCCTGTATAAAGTAAAGGTTTTAAAGGGATAGCTCACCCAAAAATAAGAATTCAGTCATTAATTACTCACCCTCATGTCATTCCAAACCCGTAAGACCTTCATCTTCGGAACACAAATTATTTTTTTTTTTTTTCAAATTATTATTTTTCTGATTAAATCCCAAGGCTTTCTGACCCTGCATAGACAGCAACACAGCTACCACATTCAAGACCCAGAAAGTTAGAAAGGACATCGATAAAATTGTCCATGTGACATATCAGTGGTTCAACAATAATTCTATGAAGCTACGAGAATACTTTTTGTATGCAAAGAAAATAACGACTTTATTAAACAATTTATTTTCTTCCGTCCTTACTACCTTTTTGGGCCTGGAACATGGTAGTTGGGTTACTGTCTACGCAGTGTCAGAAAGCTCTCAGATTTTCATCAGAGCGGAGGGGAAAGAGGGGAGAGAGTCAACTTCGGGTTCAGTTTCATTTTGCTGCTTTCCCGGCAGGAAAGTGACATCATTGACGTCACTTTTCCGACGTGACACGCCCCCTCAGCCGGACTGAGTGGCAAAAGAGCCTTCAGCTTGAATGGATTTATTAGGGAAGATGCAAAAACGCGAGTAAAACAAACAATAATCCATTAGAGCACTAACTAACGGGTTGCTGAACACGATATAATGTTCCTAACAACTTAACAAATATCCAATGGTCAATGGATATTGATGCAGTCAGAAATCGTTTTTTCTAACACTTATATGTGTCTGATTTTGACGTCGGGGAAAATAAATAAAGCAAATCTGCCTGTGAAATCATTTTGTAAATACAAAATAAGTTGATCTAAACCCCGGTGATATATCAGTGTTATATATATATCGTCACATAGTCCAGCTGAAAAACGTATATAGTTTTTGTCAGTGTTTATTTAAAAACATCCAGTTATGCAAAATTTAAGATGGTAAATATTTAGTTGATGAGTTGTCAATACAATATACTATAATACAGTATATAGGATATGATTTTACTGCACAATTCAACATGTTAACATGAAATGATAAATGCAAATCCGTGTCGCACTGCCTGGAGACCATTTGTTTCTTTGAATTGCAGCGACTAATTTGCTTCTCTTTTCAGTAGCTTTCAGCAGTCTGTAAAAATATACCTCAGGTTTCTTGTCAAATCTATTTATACAGTCAATCGCAAAACTGGTTCTGCTTTCAGGGGTGTTTTGTGTGTTCTGTCGCAGCATTCACATTGAAACCAATGCTGCCACTTAGTCTTTTTGCCACTCAGTAGGTGGAGCCGCAGCCACTCCAGCTGACAGTGACATCATATGCATACCCTATTAAAATGAATGAATGCTAACACTGTCATCTATGATGTGCGACACAAACACCTCTGCTAAAATCTCCGAAAAAGTATAACCTTTAACAGGTCATTTACAGTAGTATTTTTACAGGCTTTTACAGTTTATGCCTTCCTAACACACAGATCTGTATGTGTTTTTGTGACCAAAAGGTATATGAAGAAGCCTACCATGCCCTACATCATGACTTACCTGAAACAGTCGAGTCTGTCTTAAAGGAGGTGAGCACCTGGATCCTGGAGAGACTGCCCGCCCCTCATGCGTCTTAGCTGTCAATCACCACATGCACACATGCCTAAGCCCCGCCCCCTCGACTGAATCTTTCGTCTCTACTGACAAAGAGATGTCTGATTGCACTACATGCCAACAAAACTACCCTCATTCTAATTTACCTAGGTGATAACACAGATATGTATAAGTAGATGCCCTATTAGCGGCTGTTTCTACGGGCCGCTTTATGTAAGGCATCCTCCATACTGCAATGGTCAAAACCTGTATGTCTGCAACACTAGTAATAAACATGTATGAATATCTACATCTGCAATAGACTTCAGCAGATGGTTTTGCTAAAATTACACAATACAACAAGATTAATATTAAAAATAAAGGAGAAGTCCACTTCCAAAACAAAGATTTACATATAATGTACTCACCCCCTTGTCATCCAAGATGTTCATGTCTTTCTGTCTTCACAAATAAATTATGTTTTTTGAGGAAAACATTTCAGCATTTTTCTCCACATAATGGACTGATATGGTGCCCCGATTTTGAACTTCTAAAATGCAGTTTAAATGCGGCTTCAAACGATCCCAAATGCGGTTGTAAACGATCCCAGCCGAGAAAGAAGGGTCTTATCTAGTGAAACAATTGGCTATTTGAATAAAAAATAATACAATTTATATACTTTTTAATGCCAAATGCTCATCTTGTCTTACTCTACCTGAACTGTTTTTGTTCCGGTTCATGACAGTTAGGGTATGTCGAAAAACTCCCATTTCATGTTTTCCCTCAACTTCGAAATCGTCCTGTATCGCTGTTTTACCTTTTTTGTTAAGGGTGTTTGATCTTTTTTGCATGTTCACTTTGCAAAGACTGGGTCGGTACTTCTGCAGCAATGTAGGATGATTTTAAAATGATTTTTGAAGTTGAGGGAGAAAATACTATTGGAGTTTTTCGACATACCCTAACTGTTCAGAATGCACAGAGTTCAGGGAGTGAAAGGCAACACCAGCGTTTGAGATTAAAAAGTATTTAAATTTTAATTTTTTTAATGAAAATAACTGATCCTTACACTAGATAAGACCCCTCTTCCATTTGTGAATGTGAAGCATTTGTGATTGTTTGAAGCCGCATTTAAACTACATTTTGGAAGTTCAAAATCTGGGCACCATATCAGTCCATTATATGGAGAAAAACACAGAAATGCATTTCTTTACGACTGAAGAAAGAAAGACATGAACATCTTGGATGACAAGGGGGTGAGTACATTATATGTGAATCTTGAGTTTTGGAAGTGGACTTCTCCTTTAATGCATATTAAAAACACAAACCAACACATTCTTACCTGTGAAGGTTTACCCAGTTTCTTTAGGAATTTACATCAGGTCAAATGTGGCACCTACCAATATATATATCTATGGGTTATAAGAGGTCATTAGTAAATGACCTTTGACCTAGAGCTCCAATTAAGCTTTATTAAGGCCAGTAAGGGGTCTGTGGGAGTTTATATTCCCTGTTAAACTTCAAAGGCATCAGCACTGCGGGGCATGGCTTGTGTGTTACCATAGCAATCATCATGAGGAATATAATGCACCCGGTTGCCCTCGGTGCTGAGCTCTCTTTTGTGTTGCCACGGTAATAGAACGCAGCTGCAATTTGCTCTTTGTGATGTCCACTGCTCATAAGAGGTGCAGTGCTGCCCCCGCTGGACAACAGTGGTACTGCATTCTGCTGTGAGCGCAGTTACCAAGGCAACTCATCCTTATATTGCTTATGGCTTGGCAGAAAAACAAACTGAACCTACAGAATGAGAATATGGTAATGCTTTGAGACATTCAGAGAGCAAAATGTCTGCTGGACAAATTTAATATTGCACTTGAAGAGATCAGTTAGACTGTCTCTATAGACACATCTATGCAGGAGATCCCACAGATTCCCATATGTACACTATATATACCCACAATAAGGAAATCGGAAAGGTTTTTGGGTTTGTTATAAATTTCTTTTTGTGGTTTGACTGTTTCCAACACCTCAGACTGTTCTATTCCTTTGAGTATATAGGGGAAGTGGCTGTTCTGCGGTTGGATTTGCTTAATATGAAACCTATTTACTGCTGATTCTTCCTAATGAGATTTGGAATTGTAATATCTCGTTCCTTTATTTTTTACAAGCATTTCGTTACTTTGACTACTTTGTTATTAATACATGTTACTGTTGAAATTATAATATGTTCACAATAGCTTTTGACCTCATTGTAGACCTCAGGGTGCGCATGGGGTTTGTAGCTCTAAAACAACACGAAATTGTAAAAGGTCAGTCGTTCACACCAGCTTAACATTTAACGCGACTGTTTTGATTCAGACGAGGGAGAGTTTTGTTACAGAGACGAGGCATTTTATCAATGAATGTAGAAAAATAAAGGTTTTATTGAATGTGGGACATTTTTAACTGAAGCAACAAGCAAAAACTTTCTCTAGCTGATTTTTTTAGATCATTGAGCGCTCTGATTTAGGTCAGTTATAACACTGCTATCTGTGATGTGAGCAGAAATGAAATGTCCAGCACAAGATTGTAAATAGTGAGCATGTTTGTTGAGAGAATATTTAGAGAGCAACTATATAGTTTGGATGTTTGTTTCACCCGTAAACCATTTTATTAAGTATATTGTCTCTTAATAATGAAATGGATCACATGTACATGAAATGTATGTAACGCATCTTACGAGAATTTGTAGGAAAACTCAGTCTTTATCTGTGATAATCCTCTGTGACTTTGACTGTTTCTGTAACTGTTATAAAATCTTCCTGAGGTGGAAGTACTAGGAGCGCTGTGATTGGAGGAGGGGCTAATATTCTCAAGGACATTATCTTTACAGTGGGCAATAATGCATGATTCATTTGGATTAGAATTGTCCATTTGAGTTGCTTGCCTTTACTATGGCATCTAAAGTCCTCTCCTACAGTTGCACTGCTGTCCTAGTCAATGGCACATTTAATATAAAAAGGGTTCTGAAGTCTTGCATAAATATTGTAATATATTAAACACGGAAATGAAAGCTATAATGTGATTTAAATCATTCTCGGTATGGCCAGTTAATAGTCTCTAAATTGTAAAGTCTGTAAAATAATAAATTTGAAATGCTAAATGATAAGGTTTCTGTGGATTTTTTTTTTTTTTTCAGACTGATCCCAACACGGTGGATTTTAGCTTTGCTCCCCTGTCTGAGAAATTCCTTCTGAATAGAGTTGAAGTCAAATGTTTACATACACCTTGCAGAATGTGCAAAATGTTAATTATTTTACCGAAATAAAAGGGATCATACAAAATGCATGTTATTTTTTATTTAGTACTGACCTGAATACGATATTTCACATAAAAGATATTTACATATAGTCCACAAGAGAAAATAATAGTTGAATTCATAAAAATTACTGTTTGAAAGTTTACATACGCTTGATTCTTAATACTGTTATTACCTGAATGATCCACAGCTGTATGTTTTTTAAGTGATGGTTGTTCATGAGTCCCTTGTTTGTCCTAAACAGTTAAACTGCCTGCTGTTCTTCAGAAAAATCCTTCAGGTCCCACACATTCTTTGGTTTTTCAGCATTTTTGTGTATTTGAACCCTTTCCAACAATGACTGTAGTATTTTGAGATCCGTTTTTTCACACTGAGGACAACCGAGGGACTCATATGTAACTATTCCAGAAGGTTCAAATGGTCACTGATGCTTCAGAAGGAAACATGATGCATTAAGAGCTGGGGGTGAAAACTTTTGAACAGAAAGAAGATGTGTACATTTTTCTTATTTGCCTAAATATTAAATATTTTTTTAAATTTAGTACTGCCCTTCAGAAGCTACAGAAGATACTTACATGTTTTCCAGAAGACAAATTAAGTTAAATTTACCCTGATCTTCAAATTCCAAAAAGTTTTCTTAATGCATCGTGTTTCCTTCTGAAGCATCAGTATGCTTCAGAAGAAAACACGAAAACAATAAACTATTATTTTCTTTTGTGGACTATATTTAAATGTCTTTTATGTGAAATATCTTATTCAGGTCAGTACTAAATAAAAAAATAACATGCATTTTGTATGATCCCTCTTATTTTGGTAAAATTAACATTTTGCAGATTTTGCAAGGTGTATGTAAACTTTTGACTTTAAGTGTGTTTATTATTTATTTGATTGATTGATTCATTGTGTGCTTTTAACTTCTCATGGATATTAACAGATGATCCCACCCCAGTGATGTGCCATGACTTGGGTCATATGGAGTTCTGATTAAGCACCAAAAAATCCCCTAACATGTAAAACAACTCTCCTATCCAATGCAACAGAGATTTGTGGTTTGGTCTTGACGTGAGTGCCAAAATTAATCATGCCTGGAAAAATAGTTTAAATAGTCTCCAGTGAAAATTCATTATAAGGATCGTTTTTAGTAACCAGATAGTGAAAAAGTAAATTACACTCTGATTTGTTCTAGAAAACTGTCACACATCTATCATTCCAGTGGGCATGTTTCCCTTGGTGCACCTCTGTCCCAGTTTCTCCCAGGCTTGTGCTTTTAGTGTCAGTCTTTAAACTGCCAGGGAGGCCTGGAGGTAGCTGACTTTTTCTTTCAAATTATATATACAGTGTTGGCTGAAATTATTAGAACACTAGTATTTTCACCAGCTAAAATGCTTTTAAGTTATTTCTATCTTCAGCTGTAGTGTGTCAGTAGGAAATATCAGTTTACATTTCCAAACATTGATTTGCCATTAATTACAATAATCCAGTGATTTTTGTTTGCACAAGGAGTCTGACAACAGCCGGTGCTCAACACAGAGATCTGATCTCATCATCATTCAGTCTGTCTGGAATGACAAGAAGAAACAGACCAAACTGAGACAGACTAAATCCAGAAGAACTGTGACAATGTCTCTAAGATGCTTTAAGAAACCTACCTGCAAAGGCAGAACTGTTAATACTGTTAAAAGTTTTAGGCACTTGTGTAAAAATGCTGTAAAATGAGGATGTGGTCAAAAATATTGAATAGATTTTCTTTGTCTATTTTCTACTAAGGAAATTAAATCAACATTTGGTGTGAACATCCTTTGCTTTTAAAGCAAATTTTGTCCTAGCTGCACTTACGCATAGTTCCAAAATATAGAAAACCAATAACCATTCAAAAATAACCATGCAAAGAAAGTGTAGATTTGTGTGAGCATACCTTTTTTCTGTGAACTTGAGTTCTGTCCTAACACAACAGTATTTTCTAATATTTCTTTAAGAAAAGGTTTATCCAAAAATTACAATTCTGTTATTAATTACTCACCCTCATGTTGTTCCAAACCGGTAAGACCTTTGCTCATATTTGAAACACAAATTAAGATATTTTTGATGAAATCTGAGAGCTTTCTGACCCTGCATAGACAGCAACTGACATATTCAAGGCCCAGAAAGGTATTTCTCAAAATTCTTGTAGCTTCATAAAATTAAGGTTCAACCACTGATGTCACATGGACTATTTTAACAATCTCCTTACTTTCCGTGTCATTTGCATTTTCGTCTTTGCAGGGTCAGAAAACTCTTAGATTTCATCAAAAATATCTTAAAGGAGAAGTCCACTTCCAGAACAACAATTTACAAATAATTTACTCACCCCCTTGTCATCCAAGATGGTCATGTCTTTCATTTTTCAGTCGTAAAGAATTGAAGTTGAGGGAGAACATGAGATGGGAGTTTTTCGACATACCCTAACTGTCATGAACCGGAACAAAAACAGTTCAGGTAGAGTAAGACAAGACGAGTGTTTGACATTAAAAAGTATATAAATTGTATTAATTTTATTAAAATAACCGATCGTTACTCTAGATAAGACCCTTATTCCTCGGCTAGGATCGTTTACAACCACATTTGGGATCATTTGAAGCCGCATTTAAACTGCATTTTGGAAGTTCAAAATCGGGACACCATACCAGTCCATTATATGGAGAAAAATCCTGAAATGTTTTCCTCAAAAAAACATAATTTCTTTACGACTGAAGAAAGAAAGACTTTAACATCGTGGGGGGTGAGTAAATTATCTGTAAATCGTTTTTCTGGAAGTGGACTTCTCCTTTAATGAAAATTAGGTATTATGGGTTTAGAACGACATGAGGGTGAGTGATTCATGACAGAATTTTCATTTTTGGGTGAACTATCCCTTCAATATTCCTTTAATCATATTAGAAGAGGTTGTGATTAAAAATATGAAGTCACCATTCACTTACACCTTTTCTTCATACAATAAAAGGGAATAGTGACTAAAAATCTGATTAGAAAGAACATGTTGGCGATTAAATGGTGACCATTCTCATTTGGGGGTGAACTATCCCTTTAAGACTAGAGGAAATCCTCATGTCAAGATCAGCTATTTTTACCCGGCAGGGGGCGCAAGGGGTACCTCGAGGAAAATGACTAGAGGATTTAAAGGTAGGTTCTGTGTGGCCATGGCAACGGCTTTACCTGCGACCTGAATGAAGACCCGAGAATAGATCGACTGCTCTATATTTACTGACAGGGAACTCCTTCTCTTTTGGCGTAATTGTGTTTCATTGTGAGATCATTTGCTCCTTGGAGCCCTTCTAGGAATCGACAGTTATATTGTACACTTTTTTTGTGTTTGCTAATCAGTCCAAATCAATTAATCAGCTTTTATTTGTGATCATAACAGTTAATAATTTACATTTTATGGCTGTATACATCACGCATTTATACAAGTCATCATGACTTGGTAAGTCTCACATGGAGGTTTCGTTTAAGACAGCTCCACCGTGGGGATTTTTCTTACACTTAATCCTTGTATTTTTGAGAGGGTATTTCCGTATATTTCTCAACCCCCATCTCTGCTTGAGATCAGCATTTGGCCCTGAGCCCCCTACTACAGCCTCGGCGATCAACTCATCTTCACCCACTTCCTAAATCTCGCACACTCTCTTCAAAAGGGGCGGGGCTACCGTCTTACGCCGCTCTGCGATTGGTCAACCCCGACGTCCGTCAGCACTTGACGTTCTGGCTCGCTCTCGAACTCTGTGACCGCGCCCCCGAGGCTCAGCGGCTCGCGCGGTGGAGAAGGAGAGAGTGCGCGCCTCGTGAGGAGGCACCAACGGTCTGTTCTTACAGGGAAAAATCGAGCATATTTCAGCTTATACATGGCGAAATTTGTTTTTCTCGACGTCCAGACACATATCCATTCCGGACCGCGGCTCTGACAACGACAGGCGACGCGAATATCTGCAGCTCTCAGAGGTTGGAGTTTATCGAGGGTTTTCGCAGCAGTTTCGTGCTTGGAGGCGCGTAAATACCGGTGTCGTCGTCTCCGTGGGCGCCGTTTTTTGCTTTCCGGTGACAGCTGACACTTGTCCCTGTTTCCGAAGACCAGAAGGCCTGTTCTGTCTCCCTCCTGTCCGGTTCACCCGGTGTCCCTGTCAGCGCCGGGCCGCCTGCACACTCACCCCGGCGCGGCCTCGCTCCTTGTCGAGCCCCCGGCAACGACACAGCTACCTCCCCGGTAGAACCCGTCACCCACACTCCTCTAAAACACCTGCCGTGTTTACAACGACCAGCAAAACAGGGAATCCTAGGAGAAAAGCTGAGAAGAGAGACTGGATCTGTCCGCTGGTGATATAGACAGACGGAGCTGTCACACAACATATCAACAGTTCTCTGAATTTACATATTTTGAGTTTATACTTTAATGCGACTAGCTTTTACCTTCGTGCATATCCGTTATCAAGGTATTAGACGACAAAACGTCGCATATAGAAACTAAACACGCTTTGTACAAAAGCAAGGCCTCATCTGCTAACTCAGATAGCTGCATCGCTAACTCTCAGCCTGGGTTTAATCAGCTTCTAATCTTATTACCTGCACTTTTTGACTCCTATTCATCGCTTACTTCGTACCATACGACACAACAGAGGAGGGATTTTAATTGAAAGTCACTGCTTCAACGCACAGTACAGTATCCTTGCCAAGAGATCCATTGAGCAGGAGGAGGAAACAGAGCTGTCAGCCTTTTATAATCTACTACTCGGCCTGATTAATTCCCACCTTGGGAAACAAAAACCGAAGAATCTTATGTGTTGGGCTGGTTTCAGCTGACCTTTGCTACCAAAATTAACTAACGTTAAGTCCCTTGCGAGCTTTTTTGCGCTGCAACCCCGCTGCATGCACTGATACGGGAAAGACTTGATTTATATTTTTGTACCATAGTTCAGGAGCCGTTTAGAACAGGGTCAGATATCTGCACAAGCCCCCTACTACTGTTTAGACATGAGTATTGAGATTCCAGTCGGTCTGACGGAGCTGCTTCAAGGCTACACCGTGGAGGTGCTGCGCCAGAGGCCGCCGGACCTGGTGGAGTTTGCCGTGCAGTATTTCACCCGCCTGCGGGACACCAGGAGCCAGGACGGGTCCGGGGCCGCCAAGACCGGGGGGAAGGGAGTGATGTTTGATGGCGAGCCGATGCAGACAGAGTCGAACGGCGACGAGGATGACGAGGACGATGACTCAGATTTTGAGCGTGAGTGCCTCTTTATTAAATGCGCTTATTACGCCTGTAAAAGAGATGACATTTGCGTTTGTTTTAGTGTACAGTGTGTTTGCACGGCTAACAAGGGTGTCAGATTTCCCTTGTGATGGGTAACGTGAGGAATAGCCTTATCTAGGCTGTTTCCATGGCACTCGTTCGAGCTCCCATCCATGCGTTTGATTGACAGAGTGACAAGTGGCATCCCCGGTTACCCGCGACGCATGCAGAATTCAGAAGGGCTAGCATGCACGCTTAATGGATTTGCATTAATATTTATGCACTTTCGTTTTTGAATAGAGACGGATTGTGATGTGTGTTTCGATGGTAGCCCATTCGTGCTGTATGAATTGCTTGTATGAATGGATGCAGGCTGGCCATTGAGAATGCTAACAGGGATTTTTTATAATGGAGAGAGGTGCGCTCTCGCACATCAAAGCAGCGCCTCTTTCCTTTCATGTAGTGCAGAGCGAGCAGCTGCGCTTTCCTAGTGGAAACCAAGCTGATTTCACTGGCAGACATTTCTTAAGTCAGCAGTTGTGAATTTATCCATTGAGAGAAACCTGCGCCGTGGAGAACAATTAGGTAGAGGTGCGGATATGGATACAGGGATTATAACACCTGCCCAAATCGCTTAATCATACTTCATCAAGCCGCATAATATGCAATGCCTGTCGATGACTGAGTGGATTATGGCTTGTTTACAATGGTTGTTTTTAGTATTTAATTCTGTAATTGTTTTCACAACCTTTTGTTTAATGAAATGTGGACATCCTGTGTGTTAAATCTGATCTCAGATCATTCAGATTATGTGCACTTTCAGTGGTTTAAATTCGAGCAGGTACAGTCTCTTCTCACGTTCTAGTATGCGTTCTTCAATACTGTATAGCATGCAAAAAGCAGTATTACAAGGTCTGACTATGTAACAGTAAGTACATTTACATGCACAGTTATATTCAAGCTTGCTTTATCCAAGCAAATCCAGTCAAATGTTCGAAGGATTTGGTTGGACTAAAGCATTTACGTTTTTGAAAAGACAAAAGCGTTTATTAAGCAAACAGTGTTGAGAAACACTGCATCCACTGAGAAACTGAGGAGCTGTTGGATTTGTAAAATTGAGAAATTAAAAAAGGTGGAAATCTGAGCTCATTGGCACTTTTCTAGTGCAGAAAGTGTAGTTACCAAAGTTGTTGATGTTGTTATTTGACAACACCCGAGTTAATTATGTACAGTCGTTGTTGGTACGTCACTGGCCAGAGAACATCTGGATGAAAGGATGGGGCCAAGATGGCAGATGTGCTATATCTAGGGCTCTACAAGCCATGGTGTTTTCAGCCTCTGCTGCCTCAATATATGAGTACGTAAACAAATAAATGTAATCTTTAGAACTGCTCTGAGAGTCACTTCATGAGCATTTTATAGTTCCTTTTGAGAAAAACCATTCATCATATGCAAACAGATTAAAGATGTATGCAGTAAAGCTGCAAAACGATTAGTCGTAATTAATCAATTCAAAGTATATTTATGTATATATAAATAATACACACACATACATGTATATATTATGGAAAAATATGTTAGATTTGTATGTAAAATATTTTATATATATATATATATATATATATAAAAGCATTTACATACAAATACATACAAATATTTTTTATAATATATAAATATGTATTATATATGTAATAAATATACACAGTACACACACATATAGTATGTAAACAAACTTTTATTTAGAATCGATTAATCGCGACTAATTGTTTTGCTGCCCAGCTTCTACAGCAACCCATCAAAATAAAAGTTTGGATTAACTTGGAGAAACTGTGATAGAAATATATTACTTAATGTCATGATACTACTACTACTACTAACATTTATTATTAAAACATTGTTTTTTAAAGGAATATTTACCAGAAAAATTTACCTCAAAAATGTAAATACACAACACAGTATTTCTGAGAAAAACACAAACATAATGATAAATTAATTCTTTATAAAATCAGTCATTTAGACATGCTTTTGATTATTTAAATTTAATGAACCCATTAAATTGGAATCCAGGAAGTTAATGCAAAACATAGAATTTATAGAAAATTTACATTTTTGTTAATTAATTTTTTTGTTCAATTAATCAGACGTGGTTTTTGATTAATGTTTTTAAGGTGTCCATTAAAACAGAGCCTAGAACTGTTAAAACTAAACTAAATTAAAATGGAAAAAAGGAATTAGGAGATTAGGAAAAAAATAAAATGGATTTCATAGGGCTTCATATTTTAAATTTGTATTCATATAGCTTATGTGAATCGGTTAATTTGCTCATCAGCATATCCAATCAGAATATTGCAAGCTTTGACTGAGCAGCGTACAGAAGAGAATGGAGAAAAAGAGGACAGGATGGGTTCTGCGTGAGAAATTTGTTGTTCCACAGCTGAGCTTCAGTGAACTGAGGAATCCAAAGCATGCTGGGGCACGGTTGAAGCATTGAGGACCATCCCACCTTGATCCCTCTTTCTTTGCGTCATGCTGTCATGAAAACATCTGCACATCATCACTATAGAAATGGTGCTGTTTCATGCAGGAAGTTTGGATAAATTTGCCAACTAAGTATTGTTGCTTTCTGCGAGAATTTAGATGCATGACTGGGTGAAGAGTAGAATCGAAGAATTGCTGTAAGAGGTTTCAGATGTTCTGCTAACTTCCGCCACACTTAGAAACTGAATTAGAACGCCACCACCCCTTCAACCACATGGCCTTTCTACAAAACCCCAAACCTGAATGCATGAAATTGACAGGCAGCAAACATTTCTGATTGGCCTTTAGCTGTTACAGACAATTTGTGTCTGACGTCTAGAAAATAAATAATTAACTTTAAATATCTGTGTATAATTTAGTTGCCAATTGAAGTCAAATGAATTGGAGGATAATTAAAGTGTAGAGTACAAGTGCATAGCTTGTGTGTTTTAGGTCCTCTGTGTGGAGGAGAGGGTACTCTTTGTTTTAAGCAGGATAAATAGACTGGAACAGAGCAGTCTGCTGTTTTATGGACTCAGAGTCTCTACTCAAAACGCAGCCACCTGCAAATACTCTAACAGTGAGTCAAAGAACCTGTTTGTGCTCCTCATCACTGCTGGGTTGCCTGTTGTCAGTGTGATTTGATAGGACACAAGCTGTAATGTTGTTATTGCATAATCTGAAACTCAATGAGTGTGAACCTTTTTCACATTACAGGAATATACAGAACTAAACCTTGAAAAAGGGAACTGTAATTTTTTTCAGGCAGTTAGCATGTCGTCACAACCGTGATGTGGTTTAACTTAGCTTTTATGACCTTTACAGTGTCAAAACCATGTGTTTGCAGTTTGTCAAGAATAAACTAACTATAAAGCAGTTAAATAAGTAGTGTTAAATTGGCCACCATAAAGGTAACATTAGGAATTTGCACTATATTTTTCTTTCAGTGCATGAAACATAAACACACACACATATAGTGCAGTTTAAATGCAGTGAATTGAAACCAGTTAAATCAATGTACTTTGCACCAAAAAATAAAAAAAAATAAAAATAAATATATATATATATATATTACATATACTATATATATAATATATTACATATATATATATATATATATAACATATTTTAAGTATTTAATATATATTTATTTTTAAGTACATAAGTACACAAGTTACTTTTACTTAACTTGTTTGTCTGGTTTCAATGTACTTTTTGCTGTTCACTATATATAATAGTAATAGCATTTGTATTATACCTTTTAATGCACAATCTTTATTTTGATTTAAGAAAGGAAAAATAAAATAATACATGTTTTTGTCTTTACTACAGGACCTCTCACACACACGCACATGCACCAACTGCTAGCTTTTTGCCTGTCAGCGTGCTTCAATACCTGTTTTCTTGTCTATGTGTGTATTGTTTGTGTGTTTTGTATGCCTGGGTGTGTCTAAATCTCTTATTTTTCATGTTTGAGGTTGCGATAACAGTAGTCTGGACTTCAGCACTTCCTCTTTATATATCTATCACCAAGAGGGTGACAGGCTGCCCTGGCCCTGTTTGTTCTTCCCACCCTGGTCATTGATTTCAGAAGCATTATAGTGTGGTCGCGTAAGAGCTTATGGAGTGTTATTATCTCAGTAGCCGGTCATAGACTTTAGGGTTATCATGTTATTTCTGCATTTTGAGTGCTGCATTGGTAGAAAATAAGTGCAGATGGAGTTATATGGCTTTAAGAGTTCAGATTGCTGGCATGAATCCACCAGTGTACCAGAGCTGTTCCTTCTCAAGGCATTATGGGTAAGGCCAAAGGTTAAGCAGGATGTGGAAACCCTGCACATTATCGTCATTGTTGCCCACACTATTTTAGTCTCCAATTAAATCTAATCTTTAATTTCCTCTCTTTTTCTCAGCAGAGTAGGAAGCATTATTCTGATCCTGTTTTTTTTTGCGTGTTCATAGACAGCGCCACACAAAAACACAAGTTTTCTCCACAGTCTGTTTGCAGGTCAGTCTGATTAGTGGTGGTGGCTCAAGGAGAGGAGGTCATTGGGACAGGAGCATAACCAATTGGAAGGCTCCAATTGCGAGGTGTACACTTTGATTGGACGTGTCTTGACCTTCAGCTAGCGCAACATAATACCATATCAGCCAATCAGAGAGTAGTTGAAAGAACAGACACTGACCTTGTCCAGTCAGGGTGCAGATTAAGCAGATGGATGGCCTTGTCTAATCACAGACAGTGCTGACCTTGCCTCTAATGTTCATATTATGCACACAAACAAACTTTTGCAGATTAATTTGTAGCACTGAATGCTCACATATGCTTGCAAAGTTTATAGAAAGTGGTAGAAATGGGTATATTTTGAGTAAATGACTACCTCCGTTTCATTCATGCTTTTCATTCTAAGTAACCCTCTGGCCGCCAGTAAGGGGTTAAATCCACAGGCACAGAGCTAGACAGATCCACACTATCCAGACTACCTTATAAGGGCTAAAGGGAGAGAGAGAGAGAGAGGGAAAAATGGAGTGCTGCAGAAAGATAGACAAAGTTTTTAGAGAGTGCAGGGAAAAGAAGGACACTGAGACATCAAGATTGATTGCTTGCAGCAGGAAGGGGAGAGGGAGAAAATACAGCCAGCTCTGTAGCATAGTGGGATTTTGATTTTGTTATCCAAACCTCCTTAAAACCCCCCAGATGAGCAAGAAATATTCATGAAAACACGCTGCCACAAACAAGTTAGTTAAGTTAGAAACTGGGGTGCTTGAATTTGTATGGTAATGTTATATAGCGTACTCTGTTTTGTGCTTTTGCAAATGTGTACGAGTTAGCCATAGAACATTTGTGACCCTGGACCACAAAACCAGTCATAAGTGTAAATTTCTTAAAATTGAGGTTTATAAATAAGCTTTCTGTTGATGTATGGTTTGTTAGGATAGGACAATATTTGGCCAAGATGAAAATCTGAAATCTGGTGGTGCAAAAAAATCAAAATATTGAGAAAATCGCCTTTAAAGTTGTCCAAATGAAGTTCATAGCAATGCATATTACTAATCAAAAATTAAGTTTTAATATATTTACGGTTGGGAATGTACAAAATATCTACATGGAACATGATCTTTACTTAATATTCTACTGATTTTTGGCATAAAAGAAAAATCAATAAATTTGACCCATCCGATGTATTTTTGGCTATTGCTACAAATATACCCGTGCAGCATAAGACTGGTTTTGTGGTCCAGGGTCACATTTAGTTTGAGATTGTAATATTGACTGATAAGTGTGCCCAAATTTTGTGGGCACCTGAATGAACCAACTGCTTTGTCAAAGTATAACCTACATAGTTTTCAAATATTTTGTGCAAGTATTTTGTGTAAGTATTGGGTAAAATATTTGAAATACAATGAGGTAAATATTATTCTGTTATTGTTATTATTTTATTTTAAAGTTTATGTAATATGTTTGTTTTTTTTATGGAAGTCCGTTTCTGCCACTGGAAAAAAAATAAAAGGTAATTGCGACTTTTATCTCATTATTTTTTTTTGCAATTGTGAGTTTACATCTTGTTTCTCACAATTCTGATTTAATAGCTTGCAATTGTGTGTTATAAAGTCAGATTTGTGAGATATAAACATGCAGTTCTGAGAAAAGTCACAATTACATGATATAAACTTTTAATTCTGAGAAAAGTCAGAATTGTGAGTTTATATCTCGTAATTCTGACTTTCTCAGAATTGTGACACTTTCTCATTCTCAGAACTTTTTTGTGAGCTCATATCCCACAGTTCGGAGAAAAAAAGTCAGAATTGCGAGTTTGTGTCATGCAATTCTAAAAAAAAAAAGCTCACAATTGTGAGATCAAAGGTCAGGATTGTGAGAAAGTCACAGTTATCTTTTTTTTTTTTATTCAGTGGTGGAATTGGGCTTTCATAGTTTAAGAAATGTTAAAGTAAATGTAAAATAAATGTAAATATAATGGTTAATAATGTCATGTACACTACTTTTTCAAAAATTAGTGGTAAGTATATTTTTTTTATGAAATTTAATATGTCTGTTAGTCTAGGATGCTTGAAAATTGATGATTGAACACTGAAAACAATCGTGTTACAAATGATTAATCAGAGATGAAGAAATGTAACCCAATTTCCACAAAAATATTAAGCATATTAGAATTATTTCTGAGGAATGGACTTTACTGTGTAGTGTAACCACTGCAAAAATAAAACTCGTTTTTTAAATAAATGCAGACCATTTTTAAAAACATTTACACACCCTAGTCTTTTTACATCAAGTAGTGTACATCATGCTTGATATTATTAAACTGCTTTTTTTGGGGTACTAGTTAACATTTATAGAAAACCCATTGTGGTTGACTGGTTTGGGTACCTGTGTGCATATTGTCATGTTTAGTATGGTTGTGTGAGAAAGCACACAAGTGTTTGTAGTTTAGATGCTGACTCTCACATGATCAGTGATTTTAGCTGTACCACCACAAAGATCACACACACATATTCTGTTTGCATTTAAAATTACTAGTCTCTGTCTCTCCCTCTGGCTAATATTTGCCAGCAGTGAGAGAGAATGATAAGGCTGTGGGTGCATGAGGATATCTAGAATGACATGGAGAGAGATAAGAAGACAGACAGAACAACGCTGAAGTGTTGCAATTCTCAAGTTACTGTTTGTCGTTACTGTTGCTCATACTTAAGTGATTTGAACAAACTCTTAAAGCTAATGTATTCAAACTCTGGCACGTTTGTACTTTGGACACAAATGGCTAAGCCATTGTTGTCAAAAAGTAGAAAAGTGGATGCAAGTATGATAGAAGAGCAGTCGGTTTGACTAGTGTGTGATATTTTTTTTTTTTTTTGTGAGCTTGAAAATGTGGCAAGTTTAAAAAAAATGCAACTGCAAGTGAAATACAAGAAGCACGGTGGAGGGAAAGATTTTCAGTAAATAACTTCTTAAATTTCACATCAGTACTCTACACACAGCTATCATATGACTTAGACAAATCATGTGGCCTGCTTCTATGATACTCTAATTCTGCTTTTTGTCCCTGTTGTGTGTGAAAAACATAATACGGGTACAAACTGACATAAGGGTCAGTAAATGATAACAAACCGTTGGTTTCCATGTGAACTGTCCCTTTAATGATTCAAAACAGACAGACTTTGTATATTCTTAGACATATCGCTCACCCATTTTTCTTTCCCATTTCTTCCTTCCTGTGTCACTCTGTCTGTTTCTTTCTCTCTTTTTTTTTTTTCTCTCTCTCTCCAGTTGCCAAGAGAGAGTGAGTGGGTGTGTATTTGGGGGGGATAGTTGTTATAGCGATGAGGAGGTCTTCCTTGTATTTTGTTGTCATGGCAACTTTGGCCACTTGATATCCCCTACACGTGAGGTTGAAGCACCCCATCTCACGATACTTCACGCGCTCATGCACACACTCATTTCTTTGAGTGCTCTTACAACACATCCCTGTATTAAGCCGCCTTGTCTGGGCAACATACACGCACACAGTGTTAAGTAATTTGCAAGGAGGTGTAAATCTGAAAGCTAATGTGTGAATATGCACAATTCGGTGGCATTTAGCATGAGCATGCATGCCATGCGTTACAAAATGTGTGTATTGCGTTGCAGCTTAATTACTGTGAGAATGTGTTCAAACATGAGTTTTGCTCTGTGAAAGTCTGCTTGCTTATTGGTTATGGGTAGAACTTTTTATTAAAAATGCTATAAATGGATTGTGTGTGTGTGTGTGTGTGTGTGTGTGTGTGTGTGTGTGTGTGTGTGTTAGAGAGAGATTAGTGCCAGTTTTACACCAAAGAGTTAATGGACTGATGGATTGTAACAGTGCCATGAGAAAGTAGGAGGAGGAGTGTGTGCAGACCTGCAGGGCTCCTGAGAGTCGTGCTAGTGCACTCAGCTGTGATCGTACACACATAATTGCAATCTCCTGAAACTGGTACAGCCTGTAGGACAGCCCTTTGACTGACCTTACCGAATATTTAACACACCCACACGGTTACTGAAGGGCACATGTGAGGTTTGGAGACTGAATTTGATGGTTAGCGTTGTCTGTGAGTCTGCAGCTCTCAGAATTTGAACCGTCATTAACTCTCTGTCTTTGTCTCTCTCCGCAGCTCCCCCCCCCAGCAGATTTAACCGGAGAGTGTCGGGTGAGTTCTGTTTGACGTCATTGCACTAATCATGTGGTTTAAAGTGTGTGTGTGTGCGAGTGTCAGATAAGTGCTCTGCCTTTTACGTCATTTCCCCTCGTGTTTGTTTTATAGTAATTACGTCGCCAGTATGCCCACTCATTCTCTCCCTTTCATTTGTGTTCCAGTAAAAATCCCCCTTTAACATATGCATTCCTCTAATGTGGGATTTTTCGAGTCCCACGTCATCGTATGAAGAAATTTACATAAGCTACCTGTGAAGACATGTTTAACACACTGAGAAGAATACTCTTTTTCATAAGTGATCATCCTGCCTATAGTTTTTATAAATATTTGTTTAATTGTTTTATAAAATATTTGTTTAATTGTTTGTTTGTAACTCTTTTCCTGCAAAGTACATACACTACCATTCAAAAGTTTGGGGTTGGAAAGATTTTTTTTTTTTTAACAATGTCTCTTATGCTCACAAGGCTGCATTTCCTTGATCAAAGCATAAAATGTAACTTTGTGTGATGCAAAAGCTACATTTTCAGCAGCCATTAAGGGAGTGTGGGGCACAACCTAACACTTTTTGAATTTTTCAATTTGTGTAAATTCACGTGGGGTTCAGATGTTTGGGCAATAAATCGGTAACGATAATTATTGCGCGATATACATTTCCTTGATAAACGATAACGAGTTTGATAAATGTGTGATAGGCGGAACGAAAGAGCGCTAGTCATTAAAAGCAACATAACTCTGTTTATAGCCAGATGATACAGCGCTGACAAACAGGAGATACACTGTGCAGAGTCTACAAATCACTATCATTTACCATAGATTTACCGTGTTAACACTAACTGCTCCATGGTATTGTGTCAGAAATGTGGAAGAATTGTTTGTGTAGAATTGTATTATCTTATTAATGTAGACATGTATTAAATGTATTGGAGGAGTAGTAATGGAATATAATTACAGTATTTTTTTGTGATTAAGCTATAGCGTTTATGGATTTATACTGAATACATTTAGGCTACTGTTTTTTTATACAAATACATAGAAGCCATATTACATTTTTACCATGGTATTAAGGTGCTATATTTGTGGTTTTAACTTTGTCATGATCTAAATGTATGGTACTATGAAAAATCAATGGCTGATTTAAAAAAAAAAAAAAACTCAAACAGTCAGAATAATTAAATTTAACTATATAAATCTGAGGTTGCTACAATTTAACGATACTGATTAAATACTGATAAATCTGCATCTGAACTCAAGCTACTTTCAAATGTGTATTTCTAAGAGACCAAAAAATGTAGATAATTATTAATATTATGAGGCAACACAATCCTGTTTCTTGATTTGAAACAAGCTCATTAGAACTTGTAGAAATAAGAAATAATTTTTTTCGTATAATTTTTATATTTATTTTAAGGACAAATAACTGGGAAAAGTGTAAAGAATTCAAAAGCTTGACGTGTTTATGTTCTGACCATAAAGAATAGTTTAAAACCACAAACTGTCTGGTTTTTACAGCTTTCACATTGGAGCAAAAATCTGCTTATAGACTATAGAAGAAAGAAAAATTTGACATTTATTGTGATTTTTTTTTTTGTCGTCGTCCATATCGCCCAGCCCTAATTTAGAGTATAGTGTTTTTTTTGTTTTTTTCTTTAATTCACATTAATTTTACACTTGTCAAGTACAAATATGTCACTTTGTTTCATAATTACAGTGTGTACATTTTCGTTATTTACCTCAAAAAGAAAGGAAGTGAAGTGTGGCAATATGCCCCATAGGTGGGGTGCATTGTAACGTGTGAGGGGCATGTTGTAACATGATCATATGAGAGCTTAAAATGTTATCTGATCTAATGCAAAAAAGATATGCAAGACAAACTAAAATATTTTTTCAATAGAATAAAATAAATGAACTTCTTCAAATAAAATAATATTTTTTTTTAAGAATTAAAAATAATCAAATTTTGGAGTTTGAGAATGAACACATCGCAGCCATGCTTGGGACGGCCATGTTTGCAACACACAGCTATACAGTATAGTTCAAAACAATTTGGTCAAATAAATGAAACACATTTAGATGTTGAAAGACACTCCCCTCCCTCTACCCATAGCTCTCATAGAACACGAGACACATAAACGTGCCAAAATAATAATTTCTGAATATTAAACATTGATTTTCAGTCTTTATTCACCCGTTTCTCGTGGTTTCTCATTAAAATCCATAAAAGTAAATGGTGTAAATTACTTTGCCAATATCACAGAATAGCTTAATTTAATAATAGCAGGGCATATTGTAACGCAGTGTTACAACGTTCCCCATCAGCGCGACTGGAATTTAAAACTGGTTAGTGTCTTCTGCTGGTTTGCAACGCTTTAATGAACTAATAATCTAGACTGATATATAACAGATTGGAGATTAAAATTGTAGCAGATTTGTCTCATTTTAAATTTTAAAAACTGAGATGAAAAATTAACTTTTACTATGGCAAAATAAATATTCAGTGATACCGTAATACCGTAAATTTGGTTCTGCTAGCATGTGTGAAAATATTTAAACCACACTTGTTACAATTAACTCCCCTACTCCAGTCTTTAGTGTCACATGATCCTTCAGAAATCATTCTAATATACCGATTTGGTGCTTGAAACATTTATTATTATAAAAGTGGAATCAGTTGTGCTGCTTAATATTTTTGTAAACCAGTTATGCTGTGTCCACTGTGTAACACACCATCGCGTTATCACTTTAGATTACTTGCGAAATGTTTTTCGTGTCACTCACGGAAATAAAGTCAGCCCGTAATGCTTTCCTCCATTTTCTGATACAACCGGACGTGCCAAGCTGGACGTGTCAAATTCTTTTCCGCTCGAGCTGAAATTTTTAGATTAATTGTCCAGCCCTAATCCTCATGGTGTAAAAGTATTTGTATTACTGACCCCATACCTTTTGAACATAAGTGATTATTTACCAAATTAATAAGTAGATTTTTTTTTTTTCTCCTTCCCTGCAAAGTACAAAGGCTTTTTATTGCTTTCTTTTAAAACTGTTTTTATTCTAAAAAGCACTTTTTTTATATATCAGATACAAAATGCAACAAAATATTTTATAATACCATGCTTTCTATGTTCCCTGAACAATTTAAATGGTTACCATCATATTATGGAGTCTCTGTCATTTAGAAGTTCACTTGCATGTGGCTTTATGACGTTCGTCAAGTGAATAGTAATTTATTTTTATAGTATGTGCGGAGGCCTTTAACCCTGATGATGATGAGGAAGACTCTGAGCCGAGAGTTGTCCATCCAAAAACAGATGAGCAGCGTTGTAGATTACAGGAGGCCTGCAAGGACATTCTGCTGTTCAAGGCTCTTGATCAGGTACGCACACTCACGCAGACAGATATGAGGGCTATAAAACTGTAAACAGACGTCATCCAGGTTGTATCACTCCTGGACTCTGTGCAGGCCTGTCAGTCAGGTTTGGTTTGCATGTGCGACTGATCACACGTGCATTACCTAACCTGCCATTGTCAGTTCATGAGTTAGAGGAACATGCTGTGTACCAAACATATTGTTACTTGAACTGATTTGCATTGTTTGTTTTCTGCTGATGTCATACAGCATGTCTAAGTTGTGCTCTAGTCAGTGGACATAAATGTTATATGAAGTATTTGAAGGTTAACAAGAGCATGTACTCGAGTTTTCAAAACGGGAATATTTGCATTACTTTGAATTTGTAACACTTGCAGATAAGAATGTTGTTGTGTATTCTGTAATATTATGTTAATGTCATTATATATTACATTAAGGATGTTATGATAGCTATATTTATTTAAAATAATTATAAGTTATATCCTGTTTGGCTTGTCACATAGCAAATAAATCAATAAGTGTTGTTGACTAGGCTTAAGTTTTATATTTATACAGTGTTATTAGCTGTGGTGCTTTCAGTGGAGCGAATTAAAAGATGCAGCTTAATAGAGAAAATATTTAACATGCGAAAAGTTATGGTACCCAATGTGCTATAACCTGTTTTTTAAATTCTCCCTGTTGAAAACTTCTGTAATAAATTTGTGATAGTTTAGTGAAAGTTATAGTTAAATATTTCCTTCTGTTTTTCTGTCAGAGGGCTGTATTCATTGCACTGGTTTTTTTTAAATGTTAGTGTGTTCACATGCATGTGCGTGTATAGCATTGCGTGTTGCTGTTCTTTTTTTTTTTTTTTCCCTCTCTTCATTCAGCATATTGCACCATGAGTGTTTGGTTTTTTTTTAGATGGTGTCAAGATAAAAAAAAAAAAAAAAAGTTGAAATCACTTTGTTCTCTTCTACTGCATTCTGTCTAGCAGTCATGTGAATCCTACTAAGTAATGTAACTACTTCTATTACTTTATTAAAGTAATATAACTGATTACATTTGATTACTTTTTCATTACTTTTCTAAATTTAAATCTCTAAATTTGTTCTAAATTTTTCAAACATTTAAAGCTTAAGGTTATCCTTACAGTAGGACTCAACACTAAATACTGTCACTTGCAAAATTCTTCATCACTTGGATTAACATCATAATAATTTTAAAGCACAGCCACCACAAAATCAGACTTTAGCACCTTTTTTTACTTTGAGATTGTTCTGAGGTTAAATTATTCATCATAATTAAAATCATAAGATATAGTTTAAAGGATTAGTTCACTTCCAGAACAAAAACTTACAGATAGTGTACTCACCCCCTTGTCATCTGAGATGTTCATGTCTTTCGTTCTTCAGTCGTAAAGAAATTGTTTTTTGAAGAAAACATTTCAGGATTCCTCTCCATATGAAGGACTTCTATGTCCGTGAATTCGAACTTCCAAAATGCAGTTTAAATGCAGCTTCAAAGGGCTGTAGTAAACAATCCCAGTCCTAGCGAAACAATTGGTTATTTTCTAAAAAAAATAAATAAAATGATATATATATATATATATATATATATATAACGGCCCTTTGAAGCTGCGTTTAAACGGCATTTTGGAAGTTCAAACTCAGGGGAACCATTGAAGTCCACTAAAAGGAGAAATGCTTTCCTCAAAAAACAATTTCTTTAAGAATGAAGAAAGAAAGACATGAATATCTTGAATGACAAGAGGGTGAGTACAAAACACTAGTGTCTAACACTGGCAAATAGGAAATTAAAGAGTAATCAAATAAGCATGTGTCCTATTCATTGTCCTAAGCTCCTAAAACATTGGTGTCTCATATTTTTTAGAGCAGTCAATGCAATTTTGGAAAAGAAATCAGTCAAATCTGTATGTGTGTGAATATATTTAGATGTAACCCCCTTTGTTTTCAGAAATAACTCTAATTTAATTACATTACAATTACAGATTACAGTTCCATTTATTTTGTGATTTAAAATACATAATTCTCCACAACACTGACAGTGGATGCTAAATATGTACTGTCTGATACAGACATACGTTCCCTTCTTCAGACTTTCTGTTTCTTCTCTGGTACAGGAGCAGTTTTCACAGGTGCTGGACGCCATGTTTGAGGTTCTTGTGCAGCCACAAGACCACGTCATTGATCAGGGAGATGATGGAGATAACTTTTATGTAATCGAGAGGTATGTATTTTTATAAACTCTTTTATGTTCTGCCAGTGTGTGTCTGGTATGATAGTTTAACAAATTTACAAATGTCATGATTTGGGTCACCTATTTTGAAAATTGATTAATCTATCAGTTGTTTACTGATTCAGATTTTGAAAGTCTAATTTAGTTCCAGCATTTCATGTAAAAAGTGTGCATGTTTTGCCCAATGGTCTGTTACCAGTAACAAATGCATTTACTGCTACTGGATACTTTGTTACTCTTTCTTTATAAAAAAATATTTTACTTACAGTAGCTTGATGTTAGCAGATTTAGTTTTTCAAATTGGCAACATTTGCATTATTGTGAATTTATATCACATGCATATTTGAATTTAACAGTAGTATTATGTTAATCTTCCATTACATCAGTAATTTCCTATGTCCAGATGAAAAGCACCTCTCAACTGCATGGAGCTGCACTTCATCTGGCAACCTGGCCATGCAAAACTATATATGGTTATGGCCTTCTTTGAAGTGGGCTTTTTTTTCTACTACTGCAAAGTGGTGAATGGTTATTGTGCACAGACACAGTTATTTGATATTTCCATTCAATTATTTGCATTAGTGATTTTATGGATTATAGCAGCCATAATCATGATGTGACTCAGTTTGGATTCAATAAAGGAACTGAAGTTTCAGGAAGCAATTTATGTGAATTCTCATTCATTGTTTGTCACAAACCATAACAATGTTCCTTATATTAAATGTCAATATCTATAAGTCAGGATATCAGAATGAAGTGTAGTATCAATGCAATATCCACCACAGCCCTAACTGAATGTGTTTTTGTGTATTTGCAGGGGTGTTTATGACATTGTGGTACAGAAAGACGGTGTGGGCTGCTGTGTGGGTCAGTATGATAATAAGGGCAGTTTCGGAGAACTGGCCCTCATGTACAACACTCCACGTGCTGCAACCATCATTGCTAAAGAGGAGGGAGCCCTCTGGGGACTGGTGAGTGTGTGAGAGAGCAAGTGAGCTGACAGCAAGCCCTGTTGATGTAGTGCTCTATAATGGCACCACCTTGTGGACATGTGGTTGAAACACTAAATGACTGCATTTTCACTTTCACAGAGCTGCTATTTCATTGTACTTGCAACAAATATGAAGACTGAAAGTTAGTGTGTCACACGAATAATTTGAGATCTTAACCGAACGGTATGTCTGTTTCAGGATCGGGCAACGTTCCGTAGACTCATAGTGAAGAATAATGCAAAGAAGAGGAGGATGTATGAATGCTTCATCGAGTCTATCCCGCTACTCAAATCATTAGAGGTGAGAAAAGTGTTGTGGAAACATTCTATTGCCAGACGTTCATTCTATTAGGGTTTGTACAAGGTGCTTAAAGTGCTTGAAGTACTTGAATTTGACTTTGTTTAAATTGAAGGCCTCGAAAACCCTTGAAAAATAGCAATATTCCTGAAGAGGTAAAGTGCTTGAATTATTGAAAAACAATGTATCTATGAATTTTTTTTGATAAGCACACATCTTTTGACGCAATTAAAAAACAAAAAACATTATCTTTTTTTTTTTTTTTTTTTTTGCTTATGTCAGTTAAAGTCATAAAACTATTGAACTAAACCAGTAGTGGTACTGACAGTGTCATGTAAACATGGCTGAAGATGCAAAAAGAGAAACAGATGAACCAAATCAATTGAGTGAGTCATTTAAGCTGGAACTGCTCTGATTGATTCAAAATTGTGACTTCTATTAATTTCAGTCAGTTCACTGGTAAAAACCAGATAAAGTTAAAAGACTCAGAATTTCGACATCACTTGTAATGAGTTTTTAAAACGGTCACATCACAACATGATTCACTGTTTCAAAGCGCTCCAATCGGATCGCATATCGTGAATCATTTGATTTAAGATCGGGCTATTTGATTTGATTCAAAATCCAATCATTTGATTTAGGTTCGCAAGGTTTGCAAATCATTTAACTTAGATCAGAACTTGCGTATGGCAAATCAATTGATTTAGATTGGAACCTCAAGTCGTGTATCATGAATCATTTGATTCAGATTGGGACTTCGGAGTGGGTCTTCGTTCCATGAACTGAACGATTTGCGATCGGAGCTCTGAGTCCTGATCTGAAATGATGGTTCGTGAATTATTCAGATCGGGACTTCGGAGCGTGGATCGCAAATCATTTGATTTAGATTGGAACTTTGTAGTGTGTTCACAAATCTTTTGCTTTATTAGATAGAATCCTAGGAGCACTGATCGCAAAACATTCTATTCAGATCAGGACTTTTTTTTTTCTGATTTTTTTTTTTTGTTTTTCTTAAACAGTAGAAAACATCAAACCATAAGTGAGATCTCTGATTGAAGTCCTTGAAAATCAAAAAAGTGGTGCTTTGAAAAGTCCTTAAAAGTCTTGGAATTTTATTTTACAGTATCTGTACGAACCCTGAAATTTTTGTTTTTAGTTGATCCGTGAAAGAATATCAGGTAACACTGAAGAAAAACTGTTGCATATTAGACTGCTAATGAAATGATGAAAATACTTACGCCATATTTCTATCTCATAGATTTCTGAGAGGATGAAGATTGTTGATGTGCTGGGCGTAAAATCATTTCAGGATGGAGAGCGGATCATTATGCAGGTGAATATTACAATTACCCCAAAAAGTAGTTCAAATGTATGAATGTCATTGGACATTAACATTGTCTTAGACTACACATTTCAAACAAAACAGTTCATCCAAAGAACTTTGTTAGGTTTTAAAAGTAAAGTAATAGATATACTATTCAGAACTAAGACAAAGTATTGTGACACTGTCTGGTTGTCAGATGTTAATGGAGCAAGTTATTGCAATAACACCTTTTGTTACTCTGCTAGAACACCTGTGTCAAAATTAATAATTAATAACCAATTTGAATGTCATACAGTACTCTCACGTGAAGCTGTATATAGACAGCAAATTCAGGAGAAATTTGAATGATTGTTCATATTGTCTGTAAATGTAAATAACCCCTTAGCACTAAACTATTAAATGTGGTTAAGTATTAGGGTATTACGAATATCAACATTTTGATAAATCTGCTTTGAAACAAAAAGTCACTAAATGTCATAAGTAATTAAAAGTATTTAGAAAAATGCCATATACTGTGCATTTTGTCATCTAATGACGCTGTTCATTTTCTGAAAATAAATGTATGCGTCGCTAATCAAGAAATGATTCTGCTTCGTTTCTGAGATTTTCCTAATGCATCGCGAAAGCTTAGTTTTTACCGGCAGAGTGGCACTGCATGCTTTAGAAACAGCCATGCTCTGCTTGCTTCCAATTCCTTGCATGCGCTTGAACCTAAAATAATCATTTATAAAGTTCAAAAAGGTTGAACGTAAATTTACAAGGGTGTTCACTTTGGGCAGTGTGTACATTAATCTTGCTTCATAAAAACATTGTGAGCTGAGGTGTAATTACATGACTCGCACATGCACTTTAATTGTGCAATTAAAAACTAGATTAAAGTGGCATCTGCTGTTAAAAACAATGTTCAGAATCGATTCCAGAGAGAATTGCAATGCGTTCGTAAAATTTCAGAATCGATCCAGGAATCGTGATGCATTGATTTATCATCGCAGCCCTAGTATATTTACCTCAATACATATAAGACACATTTAGTCTTAGTCAGTGGATGGTGCCATTGAGAATCTTATCCTCTGTTTAGCTCTCAAACGCACTTGAGCAGATACAGCGTGTTTGAAAGAACCAACAGACACACAAGCAGCAGGTGTAATTATAGCTCTGTAATAATAGAGCAGAACTGAAGATCAAGACTTTGACTGATGCTATTGTATCATTAATCATTACTATTATTGGCTGCTCTATTACCAGGGCGATAAGGCTGATTGCTTCTACATTGTGGAGTCTGGAGAGGTGAAGATTATGATGAAGAGTAAAGTAAGTTCCTTTATCTTTCTTTTCTCTGTCTTTCAATGTGTTAAATTATACCTTTTAAACTCCTTTAATGTGCTAAAAAAAGTTCAAGTGCTCTTTTTCAGATTTTCATTTTTTTAAATAAATTAAATACTTTGTCACAGATTAAAAGGCAGAGAAAGCTATTCATAGTTTCTCCTCAAAAATGTGAAAATTGCTAATAGAGTTCTGGTTAACCAATGCAGTGCCCTCCAGTAATATTGGCACCCCTTGGTAAGTGTGAGCAAAGGCAGCTATGAAAATAAATCTGCATTGTTTGTCTTTTTGGTCTTTCATTCAAGATATTCAGAAAATTCTAACCTTCCATTGAAGTAAAACAATGAATCTCATTATGAAATGAGATGTTTTTCTCCAATGCATGTTGGCCACAATTACTGACACCCCTAGAAAATCTTATGAGTAAAATAACTCTGAAGTATATTCCCATTCATATTTACATTTTTAGCGCACCAGGGTCATGATATTGTCCAGCCATGACAGGATTATAAATATGAGGAACACAAAGGCCAAATTTCCTTTAATCATCAATCACAAGGAGTAAAACCAAAGAATATACACTCTAAAAAATGACGGGTTAAAAACAACCCAAAAGCTGGCAATGCTGGGTAAATATTGGATAGAACACACGCTGGGTTATTTTGACCCAGCTGGTTGGGTTAAATGTTTTTACCTAACATGCTGGGTTGCTTTAAGTCAACTATTGTTTATAAATTATTATATTGCTGGCTTAAAATGGACTGGAAAAAAACACAGAATTACTAGAGGCAACAGCAGTAATAAAAAGATGAGCATTTATTATTAAGCAAGCACACATGGACAAAATACAAGACAAATTTAATTTATTTGGGTGAGTACAAGAAGTTATACAACAGGTATAACAACATACCTGTTTAATAAGCATTTGAGAAATAAAAAATGAAATCTTTAAATTAAAATAGCGCTAATTCTCGTGCCGGTGTGTTGCCGAAGCCTGAGCCGTTGAACTTCAGACCTCGTGTTTCACTCGTAGCTGAAAGATGCCGTGACTGACTCCAAACTGACTCCTAAACGAGCAGTACTGACATTAGAGAACATATTTTAACATCAGATAAATTACACTCAGTACTACAATGAATAAAATCCATTTATTTCATTCAAGGCAAAAGGCATTTTCGTCATGCGACGTAACCACTGCTGATGCAGTTGCTTGACATTTCGTCCTTGTATTATTTTACGCAACGCAACATACAATCTACAGTACAGTAAAGACTTAATAAATTAAATAATATGCACCAAATCGGCGGCGCTGAGAACCGGTCTCTACTGTAGAGCTCTGACTGTAACTCAGCAGCTGGGTTGTTTCGTCACAGACGGGGTTGGGTAGAATAAAAATAACCCAGCACTGAAAATGACCCAGCAACTTAGTTACAGAATACCTACCCAGCACCTAAGATAAATATTTAAAACAACCCAAAAAAATGACCCAACGGGCTGAACCCAGCATTTTCACCATCAGGGCAATAATTAAGAAATTCCAAACAACTAAAGATGTTACAAATCTGCCTGGAAAATCTAAACCTGAGTTCCTTTGTTAGAAGTTTTATAATGGGTCATGGTTGGATCTTCCACCAGGACAGCAATCCAAAACAATCATCAAAATCAACACAAAAATGTTTCACTGAGCACAAAATAAGGCTTCTGCCATGACCGTCTCAGTTCCCTGACCTGAACCCTGTAGACAATGAGTGGGGTGAACGGTAAAGAAGCGGCATCAACATGATTGAACTGGCCATCTGAAGGATCTGGAGAAATGCTGTATGAAGGAATGGTCTCTGATCTTTTGTCATGTGTTCTCGAAACTCATCAGTCATTATAAGGCAAAACTCTGAGCTGTTATCTTGGGAAAAGGATGTTGCAATAATTGGGTGCCAATAACTGTGGCCATCTTGAACTAGAGAAAAACACTCATTTCATAATGAGATTTCCCCACACTTTCCATTGTTTTATTTCAATGATAGTTTGGAATTTTGTGAATTTTTTTGAATGAAAGATCAAAAGGATAACGCAGATTCATTTTCATAGCCACCTTCGCTCATATTCATCAAGGGCGCCAATATTAGTGGAGGGGCACTCTAGCTTATGTTTGGGATGGGACTACATGTTTTGCCACAAGTTGTTTTTGCAGTTCTACTTATCGATGGTAGTGGTGCTTTCAATTATCCCTCAAAATGTAATTTTAAATCGTTCTTTCTTCCTCAGACAAAAGCAGACAGACAGGATAACGCTGAGGTGGAGATCACTCGCTGTAGTAGAGGGCAGTATTTTGGAGAACTTGCTCTTGTCACTAATAAACCACGTGCTGCCTCAGCCTATGCTATAGGGGATGTCAAATGCTTGGGTAGGCATCTCTGAATCTGTCTGACTTAATTTGTTGGAGCATACGATGCACATTTCAGTGTCACATGACTGTTTGTGTTTCAGTGATCGACATACAAGCCTTCGAGCGTTTGCTGGGGCCCTGCAAGGAGATCATGAAGAGGAATATCGCCCACTATGAGGAGCAGCTGGTGGCTCTGTTTGGATCCAGTGTGGACCTGAGGGACTGAGACAGACTGGCCGTGCCTTACATACATACATACATACATACATACATACATACATACACGCAAGCTCACACACACTATACAACGCGACACATAGATATACACTCCCAAAACATTTTGTAGGCACACATTCCTTTTTATGTGCACTCATTCTTCAGCCAACACACTCACACTTTCAAATCATACCTCACGTACACACACGCCTGATGTCATTGCGTCAGCTGCTCAGTACGAAATAGAAACATTACCAGCTCAACTGCTGTGACCCTGAACCAGCCACAGCCTGGAGAGGACATGCGCGCACACACACACACAAACACACATTCACTTACACCAAAAATTCCCAGCCAAGGACCCATCCTTTCTCATGGTCACTTGCAGTCACAACAAAGAAAAGAGAAAAAAAAAAGACGAGATAAAAGAATCTATGTTTAAACAAGAAAAAGAAGTTGATATCTTTCAATAAAAAAATGCAAAAAACGCAAAAATTTACCATTTTAGAGCATTTTATGATAATGCAAAGCTTTGATAAACTTGTTTAAATATGACCTGTTTCCTTTCCCTGCTGTTGGTGCATACAAGTTTTTGGTGGTATCCACAGTGACCGATTTTTCTCACTTAAACTCCACATGTTGTATTGATTAATGTATTACTATTATTATCATTATTATTACATATTATTTTTCTTGAAGGTTGACTCGCTGTTACGCCGCCCCCTAATTGGAGGATGCGAGGCCGAATCTAGTGCAAATTTTTCCCTTTAGTCTTTCTGAATGAGTCGTCCTGAAAAATAAATAAAGCAGACATTTTGGTAACCTGCTGGGACTCTTATGTTGCGAATGTTTGTGTGTGTGCGTGTGTGTTGGAAGGTATGTTCTGTAATTACAGGAACAGTGCCATTTTAATGTCAGGAATCAGTTTTGTGTTTGTAATCTTTTGAATGGAGACACCATACAAGTGTTTTGGAATGGAGTGTTATTTTTTCCTTTAGGGCGGTAGTTGGCTGTTGTTAGTTGGTTATCACCATTGAGGGTTGGCTAGTTTCAGCATTTACAGATTGTACTTTTAATAAACTTTGGATAAATCAGGGTGTCTGCATTTATTTGGGGATTTTTTTTATACGGGGAGACGGTGTGGAGTATAGTGTTCTGAAACATCTTTTATGGTTATTGATTCTTTGATGCAAGATGTCTGTTAGTCTACAAATTGCATTTGATGACTGACCAAACGTGCCTGGCATTTTGGGTATTTTTGGATAGAGTATCCTTTATTGCATTTAGGGGAAGTTAAATTATAGTATTGTTTTCAAGTAAACAGTTAAGTTTTTTCCATTTTGATTTAATTTGTGCATCACTGTTATTTCCTCCTAGACTGAGTATGAGACTAGACACAGGTTTGAGAAGAGGCCAGTTTTACATATTACATATAAAATAAAATGTTGAAGGAAATGTACCTTTATTGATTTAATCAGATTATCATTTCCTTTCCCCCACAATTACCTGAGAGTAAAATATTGAATTTTGTGTTTTTAACTTTTCAAATTGTCACTCTTCTCATAGCCTTTCTGAGAACTTTTGCTTGCCATTCCTGTTCTTTTATTAGCTAAATTCACTTGTCACAAATTACTTTTGCTGCTGTATTCACAAATCCCATACACTGCCAATCAAAAGTTTTTGTACAGTAAAATTTGTAATGTTTTTTTAAGAAGTCTCTTCTGCTCACCAAGCCTGCATGTATATGATCCGAAGTACAGCAAAAACTGTACAATTTTGATTTTTTTTTTTTTTTTTTTTTACTATTTAAAACTGTTTTCTATTTAAGTATATTTTAAAATGTAATTTGTTCCTGCAATCAAAGCTAAATTTTAGCATCATTACTCCAGTCTTCAGTATCACATGATCCTTCAGAAATCATTCTTATATTCTGATTTGCTGTTCAAGAAACATTTATCAGTATTTAAAACAATTGAGTACATTTTTTCAGGATTCTCTGGAAATCCAAAAATCAGCATTTATCCGAAATAAAAAGCTTTTGTAACATTATACATTATACCATTTAAAACAAAAAAATGTTTTTGAGCAGCAAATCAGCATATTACAATGATTTCTGAAGGGTCCTGTCACACTGAAGACTGGAGTAATGATGCTAAAAATTCAGCTTTGAAATCACAGGAATAAATTACATTTTTAAAATATAATCAAATAGAAAAGAGTTATTTTAAATAGTATAAATATTTCAGACTTTTACTGTTTTTGCTGTACATTGGATCAAATAAATGCAGACTTGGTGAGCAGAAGAAAAATCTTACTGTTCAAAAACTTTTGACTCAGTGTGTTTAATTTTTTTATTAATCATTATTATTATTTTGTTTTTTTTTAATGTTACGCCTGTTTAAGTAATTCTCCAGAATCCTTTTTTTTTGTGAAAAGTGCGTCAATTTTAAGTGGTTCTACTGTTTTCAGCATTGAGAATGATTAAATACACTCTTAAAAATAAAAGTTATTTATTGCCATCAATGGTTCTGTGAAGAACCTTGAACATTCATGGAACCTTTTAAATGCAGAAAAGGTTCTTCAGAGTGGTTCTATTAGGAACTGTTCACTGAAAGGTTCTTTGGGGACCAAAAATGGTTCTTCTATGGCATCACTGCAAAAACACCATTTTCGGAACCTTTATTGTTAAGAGTGTAAGCTATATGTAACCTATGTAATAAAATGTAAATGTTTTGGTTCAACATTCCTATTGATCAAAAATTATATAATTTAGCATTCCCTTTAAATATAGATATTTTTAATGTAGCTTTATAATGTAACTTTTTGACACATTATATTATTATATTTTTTGGTAATTGATCAACCTTGCTGGAACATTATATTTACAAGCAACCCTGATACGTATTCTGTGTATGGAGAAATGACTCAAATCTTTTCAGTATGGGTGTACTTTATTTATGCTGTATACTGTATATTAAACGTCACACAAGCCACTGCTAAATTATATAATTTCCAAAGCTTTTGAAACCAATGCAGTTCTTTTCAGAATGTATCAGCTTGTCTGAGGAAGATTTATTTGTTAGCCTATTTCATTGTGTGTAATGTTTTTAATTGTTAGCTTATGTAAGTCTTGGAATGTTACGTCATGTCTTACTGTATTTCAATCTCATACCACCAGTCTTAAGTGTTTAAATCAAGACACCAACACAATAATTCAGTTTGAGCTTTACTTAGTTTACTGTCATCAAAAGGCATTTAATGCACAGCATTTTGTAAACCATTTAACTGTTTTACAATATCACGACATTTTATGTTCTTTAAATATGTGTTTGATTTCTGTCATAAGGTTGTTTTATCATGTTTATAGCAGGTGTTAACAGTGATTAACAAGTATTACATGTGAAGGGCGAGGTCGGGTGGGGATGCTATAAACCATTCAAACTTATTTGCCTAGTGAGAATCATACCACCCGCCCTTCTTTTGTCAATCACCGCGTCACACCCCCCACCACACAACACACTACACCACACCAGTCATTTACGACTCCGCGCAGCGTCTTTTAAAGAAGAACTCCACTTCCAGAACAACAATGTATCACCCCTTTGTCATCCACGATGTTCATGTCTTTCTTTCTTCAGTCGTAAAGAAATTATGTTTTTTAAGGAAAACATTTCAGCATTTTTCTCCATATAATGGACTGATATGGTGCCCCGATTTTGAACTTCCAAAATGCAGTTTAAATGCGGCTTCAAACGATCCCAAGTGCGGTTGTAAACGATCCCAGAGGGTCTTATCTAGCGTAACGATCGGTTATTTTAATAAAAATAATACAGTTTATATACTTTTTAATGCCAAACGTTCGTCTTGTCTTACTCTGCCTGGACTGTTTTTGTTTCTGTTCATGACAGTTACAGACACTACAGATCCCTGAGCACTAGAACATCTAGGCGTAAAAACATTTTTTTCCCAAATGCCATCTCCAGCTTAAACAGCTAAAACATGAATCATTACCTATGTTCTACAATTCATTCTGTATTTTTTTTATTGTCTCTTTCTGTAGTATTATTATGTAAATACACACATCTCTTATTTATACAGCTGTATATAAAGTAAATAATGCACAAATCTGTACATAAATCTTCTGTTCCAGATTCATACACATTATTATTTATTTTAAACTTATTTTATTTAAATGTTTTCTCTGTTCTCATGTCAGATATGTATACATGCATGTATGTACCAGGAGCACCTTAAAATAAAAAACACAAATTCCTCGTGTGTTTGCGCACACCTGGCGAATAAAGCTAATTCTGACAGTTAGGGTATGTCGAAAAACTCCCATCTCATGTTCTCCCTCAACTTCAAAATCATCCTATTTTTTTTTTTTTTTTTTTTTACCTTTTTTGTTAAGCGTGTTTGATCTTTTTTGCATGTTCACCTTGCAAAGACTGGGTCTGAACTTCTGCAGTGATGTAGGATGATTTTGAAATGATTTTTGAAGTTGAGGGAGAAAATACGATTGGAATTTTTCAACATACCCTAACTGTCTTAAGCCAGAGTACACAGAGTTTAAGGACTGCAACGCATGACTAGTATTTAAATTGTATTTTTTTATGAAAATAACCGATCGTTTTACTAGATAAGACCCTTCTTCCTTGGCTGGGATCGTTTGAAGCCGCATTTAAACTGCATTTTGTAAGTTCAAAATTGGGGCACCATAGCAGTCCATTATATGGGGAAAATGCTGAAATGTTTCCCTTACAAAAACATAATTTCTTTACGACGGATAAAGAAAGACATGAACATCGTGGATGACAAGGGGGTGAGTAAATTATTTGTAAATTGTTGTTCTGGAAGTGGACTTCTCCTTTAAATGCGTTCGATATGACGTCATACCCTTAAGACAACACGGAAGGCAAATATTCAGGGAGCTTTTTTCTCCTGTTTTTAATGTCCGCGTAATACGTAATTTAATCTTAAACTCTGAAAATATGTCACAAAAGTATTATATGTTTAAAATGTATATCTAAAGTGTGAAATATGTAGTAACAGTGCAGTAACCACTGTTATTCAGGCAGCGGATCATAGCAGGTTTACAGTACTTCCAGAATGTACAAGATTATGTACTATAGTATAAGAGCTGAACTTCCCCAGTAGGTGGCAGTAAATCAACTCGAGCTGTTCCATCTGCTTCACTAGAAGAAGAGGGAGATTCAAACGACAGCTGCTGCGACAGCGATTAAGTTATCAGCATGTAGGTATCACAGATAAGAACTCATACTAAATCTTAAATAAAATGCATGTGTCTCTCACAATCATTTGAACAGGAATCGTAACCGGTTCCTTTGTTTGTTCGTTTATCTGTTGACTTGTCACGGTCTGTCGTGTTGTGGTGCTGTTGAGGTTTGCGGCATGCTGTCAACACTGTTTTAAAGGAACAAACCTTTAGTAATTCGTTTTATTAACACGATATGATAGTTCTTAAGCTATTGCTATACTTAAAAATGTTGAACGAAGCTATTTAGTACCCGTTAGAGAGTGTCGTGGTCTTAGCGAATGAATGACTCAAACGTTTGAGCTTCACTTAAAAATGTGTGAAAATGTGTTTCTTTCTGGTTGTGCATCACGATCAGTCTGAATGAAACCAAAGCATCACAAGGTTCAGCTTAGTTTCAGAACTTAATTTATCTGAAAGTAAAACAGCATAAGTGGCCATGAATACCAATTATTTCATGAACAAGTTTAATGACACTGTTTTGAATGGCTATAATGTGTCTCTCTATATTAGGGCCTGCAGACATGTATAACGCAACCTTCTCAAAAACCCACACCCTTCCCATCAGCATTTCACACTTGGTGAAGTCGTGAAAGCGGTTTCCTTTTATTGCTGATCTAGAACCAGCCTCTCCACACCATATTAACAGTAATTAATACAATAGAATGGTCTAAACTGACCCCAGGCCAGTGTTAAATAGAGCAGAGAAGGAGGACACTTAAAAGTCCTGTTTCCTGATTTTAACCCTCAGTTTCTTGAGACATCATTTTGAAACATTAACTGGCAGTTCTGTCTCTCTTGAGCGCTGCAGGTGAGGCTGGTTATTTTATTTGCAATTTTGCACGATTTTTAGTATTTACAGTTTAGTTTATTAATGTTTTTAATGGCAAAACACTGAATCTAGGTTTGCAGGTTAGCTATATTTACATTTTACACTTACGCGTTTAGCTTGAACAACTTACGAAAGAGGAAGGCAACAAGTTCTGGGGTTTTATTAGAAAACTATTAGAAAGCAAGCTAGAGAAGTGGAAGAATGCATATTATTTTTATATGTGTGGATCTGTTCATAATTAAAATAACTACCATTAATAACTTTGTCAACTTGGTCAACTACCATTGCTTGCCTTTGTGTACTAATCTATGCAAAATGAAATGTAAAGTTTTGTGTAAAATGAAAGTTTGTTTTAGCAATTTTCTGTGCATTTAATTTGCAGTCATATTATAATAGCATACTGACCATTGTATTTATAGGTGCACTGAAGAAAACTACTGACTGTTAGACTTAAAAATAAAAATTCTGTCGTTAATTACTCACCCTCATGTCGTTCCAAACCCGTAAGACCTACATTCGTCTTAAGAACACAAATGAAGATATTTTTGATGAAATCCAAGAGCTCTCTGACCCTCCAGACAGCAAGGGTCCTACCATGTTCAAGGTCCAGAATGGTACCAAGAACATCGACAAAATAGTTTGTGTGACGTCAGTGGTTCAACCATAATTTTATGAAGCTAAGAGAATACTTTTTGCTGCACAAAAAAACTAAAATAGCAACTTTACTCAGTGATTTAGAGTGCTCTCAGATGTCATCAAAAGTATTTTAATTTATGTTCCGAAGATGAGCGCAGGTCTTGCGGATCTGGAAAGACATGAGGGTGAGTAATAATATGTCTTCCGACATATTCTTTTTTAAACTGCATTGCACAGTAGCATGAAGTCCATGTGGTATAACAGCAATTGCACATTCACACCACAGCTTCCTCTGCTATTTTAACTTCAGCAGATTAAAAAGATTGTTATATTAAGACCGATTATATGAGCTATAAGGAGAAAAACTAAAAAATAGAGCTGTCATTGTTTTTGCTTGTGTTTGTTGCTTCAGTGGTGTGAATAACTTACAATGTCAGTCTACATTTTTATTAATCTAGCTTTCGCCTGTGAAAATGACGTGGGAGTGAGGTCATTTTCACAGGCAAACTGCAGAGTGTTGAAAACAACTAACAGATGTTGCAGCAAGGAAATGTTTCATTTCCATTGGAGTAAAATCATTTAAAAGGAAAATTCTGTCATGATTTATTCACTCTCATGTTGTTCCAAACCTGTATAAAGTTCTGTGAAATATAAAAGAAGATCATTTGAAAAATGTACAATGTACAATGAACGTAAAATCAATGAGGTCCAAAACAACGTTTTATTATTTGATCCACAAAAGAAAAAAGTCATACCGATTTGGAACATGATGCTGAGTAAATAAAGAACTATCCACCTTTCTTTAATGCGGAAGTAAGCCTATGGGCAAGACTTCCGGTTCATTATCCGCTACAAGAAAATAATAATGAGAAGAATAACAACGTGCAGTAAACTGTAAAATTGTTTGCTCTACAAACCAGTGTGCTCATAATTAAGATAATACATAAAAATAATATGGTAAGACACCAATTTGAAATGTCAAGCCGCAAAAAGAGCTGTTTTGTAAAGCTAAAATGCAGATGCCAAACCCATAAAGCGTCCACTCTTACGGGAAGAAAAAGGTGGATACCAAATACGACACTTACTGGCTCCTGTTGACCCCTTGGCGTGTGTGCAGGTGTGATGGCGAAATCAACTGCGCATTTGTTCGAATCGAACCTCTTCACGAGCGCTGGGACCTTGTGGAAGTATGTGCGGAATTACTCAATACCCAATGGCAGCGAAGCATGGGGGCGCGAATTCATTCACTACGTCAGTCGAGTTATAGCTATCCGGTGTGCCTCCTGCTGCTGATTGGAGAGAGGCGGAGTCAGGACGAGAAGCTGATAGGCCACGCCCGCTTGTCCCGCGTTCTCGGGAGCCGTAGTCTGTTTGTGGAGTCGGTTGTGGTGTGCAGCACATTACGAGGGAAGGGTTACGGCCGTATCCTGATGGAGGGGGTTGAACGGTATGCCAAAGGACGGGGCTGCACCCGATTGTGCCTTACCACCCATGATAAGCAACACTTCTACGCCCATCTGGGGTTCGTGCTGTCCAAGCCCGTGCAAAGTGTCGGGACGCTGGCCTCGTTCATGCCAATGGAGGTGCTGCACAAGTTATGTAGAAGCGCAGAGAATGAAGAGGAAGGGAGGAATGTTAAGGTTAACAATCTCGTATCATGTTTACCTTCCATTTTACCACCTCCTCCTCCGCCACCACCTCCTCCTCCACTCTCCTGTCCACCTCCTCCTCCCCCTATTCCAGCTCCTCCACCTCCTCCATCTGGCCCTCCGTCATCCTTGGCTCTAGTTAATCAGACTTTGGAGCAAACGTCATACACCGACAACAGAGGACTGCCCATCTTCTGGATGCACAAGGACATCTGAGACTCATGCTACATTTTATCAGTCTGTAATTATTCAGGGACACACAAACAGTGTTTACAGGACAAGAAGGATCTCGTCAACCTGAACTGACTCATATACTGTGACAATCTAAATGTGCCTTAATACCAAAGTTTACTTGGTGTGTTAACTGCTATTTATTTAGTTTTTATTTTTTAAAAATCATCGAAAGATATCTTTTATCGCACCACTCCAAAACAAGTGTCACTTCTGAGATTATATGCTGCTTTTAATGGGTTTTATCAAAATAAAAAGTGTATCTATTGAAGTGTTGTGCTTGTCATTTCATAGGATCACGATGAGAGAATGGGTAGTTTAAGCATATTGTTTTCAGGGACTTTTAGATTTTACAGTTGAAGTCAAAAGTTTACACACACCTTGCAGAATCAATAAAATGTTAATTGTTTTACCAAAATAAGAGGCATCATACAAAATGTATGTTATTTTTTATTTAGTACTAACCTGAATAAAATATTTTGCATAAAATATGTTTACATATAGTCCACAATACAAAATAGTAGTTGCATTTTTAAAAATGACCCCATGCAAAAATTTACGTACGCTTGATTCTTCATATTGTGATGTTACCTGAATGATCCACAACTGAATTTGTGTTTAGTGATAGTTGTTCATGAGTCACTTGTTTGTCCTGAACAGTTAAAGTGCCCACTGTTCTTCAGAAAAATCCTTTTTCAGCATTTTTGTGTATTTAACCCCTTTCCAACAATAACTACAGTATATGATTTTGAGGTTACTTGCAAATTTGTGCAGCGTTTGGCCTTATAACCAATCAAACGTGTTTTTGTTGAATTTAGGAATGCGTAAGCGAATCAGAGGCGCTTAGATTAGTCAACACTGAAAACACGCCAATCAGAGGTGCTCTGATTAGTCAGCGTTGAAAGTCGTGTGATAACTTTTGAATTTGAAGATCAGGGTAAATTTAACTTATTTTGTCTTCTGGGAAACATGTAAGTATCTTCTGGAGCTTCTGAAGGACAGTACTAAATTAAAAAAAAGATATTTTGGCAAAATAAGAAGAATGTAGAACAAAATCTTCATTCTGTTCAAAAGTTTACACCCCTGGCTCTTAATGCATGATTTTTTCCTTCTGCAGCATCAGTGAGTGTTTGAAAAATATGTAAATATGTAACCTGTAATAGTTGCATATGAGATCCTCAGCTGTCCTCAGTGTGAAAAGATAGATCTCAAAATCCTACAGTCACACAATTGGAAAGACTTAAAATATACAAAAATGCTAAAAACCCAAAGAATTTGTGGGACCTGAAGGGTATTTCTGAAGAACAGCAGGCAGTTTAATTGTTCAGGACAAACAAGGGACTCGTACAACTATCACTAAACTAAATAAACACAGCTGTGGATCATTCTGGTAACAACAAAGTACTAAGAATCATGGGTATGTAAACTTTTGAACAGAGTCATTTGTATAAATTCCACTTCTATTTTCTTTTGTGGACTATATCTTTTCCAGGTCAGTACTAAATAAAAAAAAATAATAACATCCATTTTGTATGATCCCTCTTATTTTAGTAGAATAACTACAGATTCTACAAGGTGTATGTTCAAAATTTGACTTCAACTGTATGTTAAATTTTACAACACTGTTCAAAACTTTTAATGTTTATGGGGGGGGAAAGCAGAATTCAATTTGAAATATTATTCCAAATTATAACAACTGTTTTCTATTTTAATATAGTTTAAAGTTTATAGTTTCATTTTCAGCAGCCATTATTCCAGTCTTTGTGTGATGTGATCCTTCAAAAATCAGTCTAATATGCTGGTTTGCTGCTTAAGAAAGATTTTTTATTATTATCAATATATCAAATATATATATAATGGCTCAGCAGTGTCACAAATGATTTTTTAAAGGGGACATCAAGGGTATCATGACTTTTCTGTGAGGGGTAGTTTTGGGGCGGGGTTGGGGTTGTCGTTCATACGAATTCGTACAAATTAGCCACCTTTTAAAATATGTACAAATTGCCGTGAGAACGGGTTGTAGAAAGCCCATGAACGATTTGCATTATTTAAAAAAAAAGAAAAACCCCCACATATTTCAGACTATGGCAGGCACCGTTATTTTAATGATATGAAATGGTTGCTACCTGTTGTAGCAGTGAAGACTTACATCGCTTCTCTTGTTGCCCTTCAACTAAAAAATTACAACCAAATGCTGCAAAATGCAGCATCGTGTCAGTATTTTTATTTTCAGAGTTGTGTTGCGGTAAAAATAGCAACAGGTAGGGCCAGTAGCTCTCAGAGTGCAGCATTTCACATCATCGAAGTAATGACGCCTCCCGTACTCCAAATATGTATAAAACAATGTGTATTTTTTTTTAAATAAGGTACATTTTTCATGGGTTTTCTACTACATATTTCAGACATTAGAGATATTATTTACATTATATTAAGCTATACAAGTCTTAATACCCTTGATTAAAGGTCCACCACAGTGAATAAGGCATCAGTTACACACAAACAAATATCCAAAACGTACTGATGTCCTTGCTTTACCATGATTCATTACAGATTTGCTCTGATATGGTGATCAGGCCACCAGTTATAGATAACCAGTTTTAGATTAAATATACTTGCAATGCAGATAACTCAACTAACTAACAATCAGTATAGACATAATAATAGGAAATTCACATTGTGGTTAGCCTATGGTCCTTTCTTGAACTAAAAACTTTCCACATTTTTTCTAGATTATTTGCTGGTCTTTCTTATCAGATGTAAATGACACTAATTTGTGTGTGTATTTCATAGGCATGCTTCTGAGATCCTCTATTCCCCATTCCATCCTCACCTTAGCTCTGTTAGTCATTTTGTCTCCCAGCAACTCTGATCAGAATATGGTTGAGGGGGTGGAGTCTGTCATCGGGAGGCGTGGCTTTTCGGTGATCTGGAATGTACCTACAGCTCGGTGTCAGCGTCGATACAGAGTCTCCCTGCCGCTGCGCCAGTTCAACATCATACATAACTCACAGCAGAGGTTTCAGGGTCAGAATATGAGTATATTTTATCAGCGTCGTCTGGGCCTTTATCCTTACATCAACCGTCAGGGCTCAAAGGTCAATGGAGGGCTGCCTCAAGAAGGATACCTGATTGCTCATCTCTCACTGGCCGAGGCGCAGATCAATGAAGTGTTGAGAAAGACATTCAGTGGATTAGCTGTGCTAGATTGGGAAGCATGGCAGCCTGTATGGATGTGGAACTTCGGGAAAAGAATTGTATATCGGAAATTTTCTAAACAGCTGGTTAGGTTGAAACATCCAGAAATGTCAGAGGAGGAAGTGAAATCTGAGGCGAAAAAGGAGTTTGAATTAGCTGCAAGAGTGTTTATGCAAGAGACTCTGCGTCTTGGTGTTCACCTCTGCCCAGAGGGATTATGGGGGTTTTATGGTTTTCCCAGTTGCTATAACAATCATGGCCAAGGACAGAGCGGATACACGGGGCAGTGCCACAATGGAACAGAGATTCTCAATGATAGATTGGGATTTCTATGGAAACAATCCACCGCCTTGTATCCCAGCATTTATTTGTGGCGTAAGCTGGCCGGGCACCCACACGCTCAACTCATGGTGAGACACCGTGTACTTGAAGCCCTCCGAGTGGCATCCCAGCATTCACCTGGCACCGAGGCACTTCCTGTTTTTCCCTACGCCAGAGTGGCGTTCACACACACATTGGAGTTTCTAAATCAGGTACTGATTTACCTACACAAGAACACCTTGACAATTTCCACATGGTGTTTTCTACATTGTGTTTATTCCGAGCTGCAGTCTTATCATGCATTAGTGGGCTCTTCACCTCCACCCAGAATAGATATTGAAAGAGGACAGGTTTAGTTCTGAGCTTGTGCCCAGTACAGCCATAGGTGACTCACTTCATCCTCATCTTTAAGCAGATGGTTCTCCTTTAGCTCAGAATCATGCTCAATGCAAGTATGCAAATTCTTAGTCAATGCATTATAAGCGTACAGCATGGTCAGAAATTAACTTTTCGATTAAGGGGCAAATTTTTCGATTAAGTTTGCCACCTGGAGTTGATTTCCAGGGGGATTTCTTTTTTTAACATTCACGAAGGCAATTTTATCAATCAATATTTTTAATGGTTTTTAATAACAATAGACAAAAAAAAAAATTTACAAAAAAAATATTATTGTTCATTATTACTCTTTATATTCTAATAATGATTATTAATATCCATATAGAAAACAATATAAAAACGTTTTTGTTTTGTGTCTGCATTATGAGCACATCACATTCTAGCTTTACACAAAAAAATGTCGGTTAGTGTTGCCAAGCCTGCGGTTTTCCCGCGGAATTGGGCAACTTTAACACTCATCCCGCGGGTTGTTTTTGATGTCCGCGGGTTGAATTGAACCCAACGACATTATATTTAGCCCCTGAAATGCGAATTTAACAGGGGAACCCCAACAAAAACGCATATTTTATCCCCCAGAAAGCGATTTCTAATGAGGGAAATGAGTTTTGTTGTGAAAACCTGGCAACCCTGATTGTCAGTCCATGTTGTTAGTCTAGTCTAGCGCAAGTTAAGCAAAAACTCCGGTTATAATCACTGGAGCTACGAAATTAGCCCTTTATTTACATCAGATCTGCACTGTATTGCGAGCGTGTGCACTTATCACGATTCCGACTTTCAGCTCTTGCCTAATCTGAGCACCTCTAATTGGCTTATGCATTCCTAAATTCAACGAAAACACGTTTGATTGGTTATAAGGCCGAACGCTGCACAAAATTGCAAGTAATTCCGTGAACTGACACTTTTCATTCATTTTCACATTTAATTTAAATTGCGACAGCCGTAATACATTGTTTAATTGTGCATGGGCAGTTTTTGCCTCTTTGTCTTAAATCTATGGGGCATTTTTGTGCATTTTAGTGTCATTTTTGCCACAAGCCCTCGTTAATTTCTAACCCTGGCTGGCGCACAGTGCTGCTGTGCATACTAGATAGAAAGTTTTTGTTACTTTAGAGGTAACTAACCTCAATACAGTATTTTTAAAAATATAGTTTAATAGTAATAAAGTATTGTTTAATGTTTATTAAAATATCACTGTTAAATGCGATTTTTTTTTTTTTTTTTTTTTTTTTTTTTTTTTAGCAAATTTCAAAATGTTTCATACTGTGGAACTACATTATAATGTTCAACTTTAGTATTTAAAGCATTAATTTTTATTTAAACCAAATATTTAATTAATTCATTAATTTTTGTTTAAAGCCAATATATTAGAATTTTAATATCAGACCATTTTAATTCTGGTCATCAGCTATAACATTAAAATAATTATCAGTTATCAAATAATGGACAGAATATAATAACAGTGAATCTCTAGTTCCGAACAGTGTTATGTTAGTGTTATTTATATACTATTATAGTTTTTATTAATATTTTGAATTAGCTTTTATTTTTTAGTTGAATTTGTTGTCATTTTGTTATGCGATTTTTGTCATTTTCATTCCAAAATAAAAAGTTTTAATTCATTTTTATTTTAGTTTAAGTTATTTTAATATTTCAACTTAAATTTGAGTTAGTCATCAAGATGTCATTTCTAATTTTTGTTTAAGTTTTCATCTGATATTTATAGTTTTATTTCAGCTCAGTTTTAATGAATAAAAGTGTTTTTTAGTCATTTTAGTACTTAAGTGTAAACATATATCACTTCGTTACCAGGGCAAGATTTCTATTTTTTATTTAGTTGATAATTTTCATCTAATATTTATATTTGATTTTATTTTAGCTTCTTTTCAATTAACAAAAATGTTTTAATTTTAGTTTACGATAACATCAGATTCTGATCTTGAGTTTAAAAACTACATTGTTCTGTAAAACTGTATATGTGTATCTTTTCAGATGGATTTGGAGCACACACTAGGTGAGAGTGCTGCTTTAGGGGCCGCTGGAGTTGTGTTATGGGGCGAGCTGAGTTTTGCCAAGTCCAAGGTGAGTAGGCCTACCTTCATCCACCTTATTCTTCAAGGCAGAAGTAAGCCTATGGGTGAGACGTTCGGTTTATTAGTCGCTATAGGGAAATTATAAGAAGAATCACGTGCAGTAAACTGTAAAACTGCTTGCACTACAAACCAATGTGTTTATAATTAAGATAATACATCAAAAAATAAGACACCAATTTGCAGTATCAAGCAGCAAACCGAGCTGTTTTTGTATTGCTAAATATAGCTGGATGCAGATGAGACCTGAAGCCACACCCATAAAATTTACAAGTGGTGGATAGTCTTTATTTACCTTTGTGTGATAACCTAATGCTATCTATAAGTTCATACTGAAAATGCATAATGTTCTATATTACACACATTGCTGCAGCTGTTACATAACATGTTTATGTCTTTCTCCAGGAGCAGTGCGCTCTCTTGCGTGATTACATCAGCTCAGTATTAGGAGAGTATATCACCGCCCTGCAGGCTGGTGTGATGAACTGCAGTAAGAAAATGTGTAACGCCGAGGGACGCTGCGCTCGACGGGACCCTCACTCAGGTTACATGATCCCTCTACATAATACCCATGAAGCTCTTCCTCTCAGTGACATGAGGTCAAAGTTCAAGTGCATCTGTTATGAAGGATGGAGCGGAGAACACTGTGAACAAAGAAATTCCTAAGAACAGATGTGCTATTTCTCCTACTATTATAAAACCACGCAATAAATTATAGTGATTTTGATTCATCCAATAACAAAAGCAATTGCATCTTAAAGTCATTGTGAAACTCTGTTTGCAACCCATTTTATTTCTGTAACGTACCCTTGCGGTGAAAAGAATATTCCATATTTTAAAAAAAGTAGAGCGTGAGTATCATGAAAATGGATGAGGATGGTGAAAAGTAGGTGTTAAATATCAGAAGAGACAGTCAGATTTGAATCTGAGTTTACTAAAACAATGCCTAAAGAGCTATTTAGCTTTTTTTTTTTTTTTGACAAAACATTACAAAGACATTTAAATTTGGAATAATTTTTTACAATAAAACCAGAACCCCACAAAATGTAAGAACATTTACATTTTTTTTCTTGCTTTAAATTTTTTTGTCTTATTAAACAGAGTATTATGGTCTAAATAATTATTTACAGTCATTCTGCATTCACTCACAATAGTGAATGTTCTTGCTCATTCAAAACATCCTTGATCAAGCATGTTTTATATCACAATTTAATGTTTGTTGGAGTGATAACAATGAATTAAAATATAACAGATATGAGTATTCACATTCTTTCCATATTTCTTAGTGTTGTTTTGTATTATCATTTGCTGTAGTGAAACTAATATAGCAAGTTGCCAGCTAGTGTGTGACCATATGAGTGTACAAAACAATACTGGTGAAAAGTCATTATTGTCCAATTACACCACACAAAAATCAGCAGGCTCAGTGAATGTTTTTAAGCAAGATAATGGATTCCACTTAAGTAATAGAAGTCTTTAAGACAAAAATCACACATGTTGATGTGAAGTAATCGGTGCTCTTCTCTCAGTGTTGTCACAGTGTGGGTTTGTGTTGAATGATTTGCTGTTATGGTCGCTGCTCTGTGAGGTTAATGTGCAGCTTTTGCAGCTCTTGTAAGAATTGGGAGATTTCTTCAGCTGTTTCCTGTTTCTGTTTCACCATCTCCAAAAGTGTGTGGAGAGCATTGCTCTGCTGGACTGGAGAATTGGTAACAGAAAACACATGTTATTTCATAAAACAACAATTCAACATTCCGTCAAACAAATGTTCTGGAATCAATATGTTCAGTTTAGCTTTAAAACATTAATTTCATAATTTCAGCTTTAACAAATAGATTTCCTCACCTAAAAAACTGAAGATAAGAATGAGAATAAGGAGGAACGCAATAATGGCTGCACATGATAAAAAATAGTGCCGCCTAGTGGAAGTGCATATGTCATTCAGTCTGCTCACACAGGGCCTTCTCACTGGTTGACCTGTTTGATAGACAACAATTCGATCTTGCGTCGGAAGGTTTCCGTTGGAGGAAGGAGGCGGTGGACGGGGTGGCTGAACACCTGCCAGTGAGAGGTGGGTTTGAGCTCTATAGAAAGCAATAAGGATTTTAAAGTCATACGTGCACTCTCTGACATGATGAAATACCTTTGCTGTGCTGTTCGGTGTGTGTGCGGTGCAGGTCATTGATGGAGTCGACGGAATGGAGCTCAATCTCTGTCAGGTCTCGCTCGCTGACACGAACAAACGCTGGAGGAGGAGGAGAAGGAGTGGACTTCATGATCACTCCAACCACTGATAAACAGACAGAGAAGGCAAATCTGATTCAAAGATATTCAGAAATCAATGTTTACTCCTCCTCATGTTGTTTTTAACCTGCATAGCTCTCTGTCTTTCATGGAATAGGCTACATAAGAAAAAATTTTGCACTAGTCTCACTTTTCATATGATAACTTCATGTTAGAAACAGACTGTAAGTCATACAGTAACTCTAATTCCATGGGATGGAGCAAGGAAAACAGTCTTTAGATTTTCACATTTAGCGTTTTGATTAAGAAAGGAAGTCGGTTTTTAGATAACAGGAGGGTGAATGAATGACTGAGTGAAATATTCTTCCTAACAAAAAAAAAAGAGCATAAGACTTGAATAGCTATAATGTTTTCACGACACATCATCAATCAGATATATTGGTGAAACAATGCCACTAAACTGAACAAAACTTGCATATTTTGCTGATTATTGCTGCTAAAAATGGTCAATTATTGACATGTTTTGAGCTGTACTAATCGGTCAGATTGGGAAAAACATTTGGAGTACTACATACTGCCAAAAGTTATAACAAATAAAGGAGAAGAGTGTAAAAAATCTGTCTGAGGAACAAAAGGCGTTTGTGGTTGGCCAAACTGAACCAGGATTTCCAGGGCAAGAATCTTGACAACATTCGTGTTTGTTCTTAGAATTTCCGAGCAGGTATGTGAAATATTAGACTAATAACTTAATTAATATCGCTCGTACATGTATTTACCACCTATTAAATTTAGTTAGTCAAAATATTGTTACAAAGTCCTCTATATGATTTAGCAGCTTCCACATGTTTTTTCAATGGTTTAGACAGCATAAATTAACAGAACAACATATTCAGTAGTACAGTGACCTGCAATCTATGCTATTGTTTACATCCGAGTATTGCTAGGATAGCTAGGCATCTGGGTAACTAACCAAATTGTGATAAGTGCAAACCCTCTATTCCCATCTCTTAATGACTGGAAACTTAAGGGCAAAGGCGTAACATAAATATTGCTGTTGCATTTGAACAGCTATATTTAGCTATATTAACATTTTGCCAACTTTGATGCATGACTGAAAACCAGTTTAAGTGTGGAAGCATCAGTAATGTTAAATGTTCAGTGTTTGATATTGAATAAACATGAATATTTGTTCTTATACTGCTCACAATACTACAAGAAACTATTTTCAGCCCTGTATATATCTAAGAGTAAACAGTGCACTTAATGCATCATAAATCTCGTCCCATTAAAAAACAGAAACAATGAGACTAGTCTCAGATGAATTTTGGCTGATTAGACTTAACTAAAATCAGTAGCAGGTGATCTCATATGAACTGTTTGATGGCCCAATAACACACTAATTCAAAATTGCTAATTTCTTAGTGGTAAACTGACGCCTATGTGCGTGTAGACTTACCCTCGGACTGTTTTCATCAAACACTAATAGACGTCTGCTGGTCGTTGAGTTGTTGACAAACACTTAAGAAAATGCAGAGAGTCCGCTGTGGTTTGAATGGTCTTCTCTTACGGTCTGAAACGGTCTGTGTTCGTCTCGTCCGCCTGGCACCTCAACCCCTAAACACAGCTCAAAATCCCCAGACCCAAAATAGCTGCTGCCTCATGGACCAGAAGAACGGTTATTTATAGGTTTGAGGCCAAACAATCATTCAGTTCCATGCTGACTTTGTGAATATTTTGAGAGAGGCATTACAACTTTGATATTGGAAGAAAATGGCTTAAAATGTAGCTTAATAGTAGGAATGTGTTTTTATATCAATTACTTAACTTGTCTTAATAAAATATTAAGTAATTAAAAATCTAGGGCATAAAAATTGTACTTTTTCTTACAAATTAAACGAAATGGTTTTGTAGACTAGCTAGCATTAGGAACCAAAAGAGCTTCTTTTGATCATGTGTTACATCGATTCCCGAACGAATGACTCTTATGAGTCGGTTCCTTTTAATAAATCAAAACCATTGGGCACAGTGCGACCTAGTCCGATTCTCGAATAAATGACTCTTATGACGAATCACTTCGAAAAAGTGTTACTGTATGTTCATGATAAATAAATTAGTGTAGTTACTGACTTAATGTAGAAAATGATTAATTAACGATTCAAAGATTCACATTATGAGTTTTGTCGTGACCGAGAAGGCTAGCTGGTTTTGCATCTGAACTCTTTATATATATATATATATATATATATATATATATATACATATATACATATATGAAAAATATATACTTTTTAGTTAGTTATTAGTGCTATTTAATACAGGGGTCAAGCATTGGAAGATAAATTAAAAGGTCTCCTGTAAACACATCTAAAAACTAATAAAAATAAAAACTAATACTTTAAAAATAATAATATTATTTTTTTCAGCAGCCATTACTCTAGTCTTCAGTGTCACTAATGATCCTTCAGAAATCATTGATTTGGTGCTTAAGTAATATTTCTTACTGACTCCAAACCCTAAACAATTGTTTAGATTTTTTTCTGTTTGTAAAAGGTTCATATTTTCACCAAAAACACCCAAAATAACTCTAGTATCATTTGTTCCACATTTTTATCAGTTCATGTAAATTCAAAAACCAATAAAATCTCAAAATGTATTGTGAATAAGCCACTTTGGATAAAAGCCTTTGCCAGCCCTGGTGAAAAAAACAGCATATGCTGGTTAGGTATGTTTTCATTCTGATTTAAGCTGGTGCTTAGCTGGTTTATGCTGGTCCTTAGGCTTAGCTGGTCATGTTGCTGGTCAAGGACCAGCATAACCCAGCAAAGAACCAGCTTAAACCAGCATCAAAACATACCTACCAGCATATGCTGGTTTTTTCACCAGGGAAATGCGTAACTGGGAAATAATTTTTACCCAAGTATTTGTTCCTCGAAAGTACTAAAAGATTTATATTCCTCGTGAATATATGAAAAATGTTTTATGCGCCCACGTTTATCGGAAGATTAATTTAAGTGGCTGTGTGGAATGGCTCAACCACACGTGTACGTGAGGAATTCCAACTACATTTCCCAGGATTCCCTGAATTTACGCTCCTTGTTTTGCAGTGAAAGCATAATTACGAGAGTGAGAGTGGAGTCCAACCGAGCTGACAGGCTTTTGAACAACTTGGTGTGAAACTGAACGAAAGACAACATGCTTGCTCGGGCTTTTGCAAACAGACTCTGTAACCGACTTTCAAGGGAAACCACGCGGACTGTCGGTCTGGGGGCAACGGGGCGGCAGGATAGGCAAGCTTCCACAGAGGTATGCACGGAGCTGGGATCATGAAAAACATCATAAGATATGCAAACGTTAAACAACTTCAAATAAACCTGAGTCTTTACAAAACCGTGATAAAAGACTAAAGATTATTTCCTGCAGAGTTCGTGAAGTGAAAGAGTGCACTTGGTGCAGCTTAGTATAATGCATTGAGATGATTTTAAATCTAATGCAGTTTTAGTGGTCTGTTATGGCTCATCAGGGGGTCGTTCATGCACGAGAAACACGGGCATCTGCTGTGATGTCCGCTCGAGCTGCTGCGCTAATTAGGAGCACGAGAGCGTCCATCTGTACAGAGTCCTCGCGGCTTTGACAGTGTGAATCACTAAAACACATAAGCTGCGGTCCGATTCGTAGGTTCCCTACGCAGTGTTCACTGCTCCCTTCACACTATTTGTAAAAGTTCACTTCACCTTGCAAAATTTGTTCATTGGGAACACCCTGTAACGTCATCAAACGCAGACAACACTCGAGTCGCGCATATTAAGAGTTTCTTGTTTGTCCATGAGCATTTTTAACCTGAAACATGAATCTGCGAAATTGTGTATTTTAGATTAAAATTAAGACTTGGCATTCCATGTAATCTCTCAATATGACTGTATGCAAACTACATGCATAATAATGTCAATAGTGATCAAATAATTAGACTGAATAACTGAAAGTCACCAAATTTTCTTGAATTTCTAAACACACCAGTCCGAGTATGTGAAATGTAATGTAATAAAGATAAAGCTTCAAACACACACACTCTCTCTCTCAGTGGATCAGATAATGTTCTAGTTTCTCATTCAGACTGCTTAGTCGACTTTGGACTGGTTTCGTAAACTGTAAATAGCTAATGTGGCCTAATGTGAGGTAAAAGTGGGCGGACTCATAGGTAGGAGCCAACTCTTGAAGGTCACAGTGGCCAAGCTGATTTAATAACACACACAGGATCTTATTTATTGTGGAATCTAATCATAAAACCAACAATGATGCTAAACAATATATAAGATACCATAAAAATGAAGGCTTTTAAAAAACAAATTTATACTTTGCTGTGTTGTTGTTACTATTAACTATATTATTAGTTGTATTTTATAGATTATTAAAATTTCCTGATAATTTACTCACCCCCATGTCATCAAGATGTTTATGTCTTTCTTTCTTCAGTCGAAAAGGAATTAAGGTTTTTTTAAAGAAAACATTCCAGGATTTTTTCCCTTATAGTGGACTTCAATGGGCATCAACGGGTTGAAGGCCCAAACTGCAGTTTCAATGCAGCTTCAAAGGGTTCTACATGATTCCAGTTGAGGAATAAGGGTCATATCTAGCAAAATGATTAGTTATTTTCTAAAAAATAATTTAAAATTCATGTACTTTTTAACCACAAATGCTCATCTTGCACTAGCTCGACCTCACACGTTACATCTGTGTACTCCGGTAGGGTAAAAAGCTCATCCAATCATCCGACATCCTTGTTTTTCCTTTTTTTGTAAAGGGCGTTTGACTTTCTTTGCATGTTTGCTTTGTAAACACTGGGTCAGTGCGTCCACCTACGTCACGTGTGACCTTTCCAACGTGATTACATAAGTGAAATCATGGATGCAGAGCTAGTGCAAGATGAGCATATGTGGTTAAAAAGTATATACATTTTTATTATTAATTTTTTTTTTTTTTAAGAAGATGATCGATTGTTTCACTAGGTAAGACCCTTATTCCTCAGCTGGGATTGTGTAGAATCCTTTGAAGCTGCATTGAAACTGCAGTTTGGGCCTTCAACCCGCTGATCCCCATTGAAGTCCACTATATGGAGAAAAATCTTGGAATGTTTTCCTCAGAAAACTTAATTTCTTTTCAACTGAAGAAAGACATGAACATCTTAGATGACATGGGGGTGAGTAAATTATCAGGAAATTTTAATTCTGGAGTGAACTAATCCTTTAACTTTATCCAACAGGTTTTATTTGCATTGATATTTCTCTGTGTCTAGGTGGCCCTCAAGAAGACCCCGCTATACGAGTTCCACAGGGCTCAGGGTGGTAAGATGGTGGAGTTTGCGGGATGGAGTATGCCTGTGCAGTACAAAGACAGTCACATTAACTCACACATGCACACACGCCAGCACTGCTCCATCTTCGACGTCAGTCACATGTTGCAGGTCAGTGTGTAGACATGTAATGTACTGTATGTAAACCAATTCATATGGATTGTTCTGATTCAATACATGTTTTAAAAATTTAAAGAAGTAAACAATAAGCCTAAAGTGCTACATTTGACGTAAAATATTGACTATTCATTGTTTTGAGATGGTCGTGTGTCTAATGAATATCTTCTGTTTTCTCCTCATAGACTAAAGTGTATGGTAAAGACAGAGTGAAGTTCATCGAGTCTCTGATTGTTGGAGACATCGCTGAACTAAAAGACAATCAGGTAAGACATGCACGAAATTTTAACAACTGTCAACTTAAGTTAAAAAAAATGCATTAGTCATCCATAAATAATTTTTTTTTTTTTTTTTTTTTTCCTAGGGCACTCTCTCTCTCTTCACAAACACTAAAGGAGGAATCATGGATGATCTGATTGTGACCAAGACAGATCAGGGTTACCTGTATGTTGTCTCCAATGCTGGCTGTGCAGACAAAGACTCTGCTCATATGCAGGCCAGTAACATTTTAAATATATTAATTTACTTGATTCTGATTGGTTGATCATGGCATTCAAATAGTTTTGCATGATGACTGTGAAAATGTAATTTGGATGATGCAAAGATTATATTAACCTCCATTTCACCACAAGGTGGCGTCATTCATTCCAGTTGTATTGCCTGAGAATCTAATTCCTTAATGCAGTCAGTCTGTTTATAATATTTATCTGTATATATTTATATGATTACACATGTGTTTGTTTGTAGGCCAGACTGCAGGAGTTTAAAGCTGCAGGTCATGATGTAGATTTGGAGTTCATGGAAGAAAGTCTCATTGCGCTGCAGGGTAAGTCATGGGTCAGTGGTATACTTGCATGGTAGTACTGCCCACATTGCTGCTATATATTTTTAGAATACATTGGTGAGTGTGCGTGTAATTTAAACGCATTATGTACATATTTGAGGCATTCAATATTGGCATTGATTGTGTTGTTATTCATGTGTATGCAGGCCCATCAATGGCACAGGTTCTGCAGAAAGGTGTGGGTGATGACCTCAGGAAGTTGACCTTTATGACCAGTGTTTTAACCCCAGTTTTTGGCATCCAGGGCTGCAGGGTCACACGCTGTGGATATACAGGGGAGGATGGAGTTGAGGTGTGTGATATCCATCTGACGATATCCTGACTATACTGAAATTTTTTGCTGTTGTTCAAAAGTTTGAGGTTTTTAAATAAAAAATACTTTCATTCAAAGGAGAAGTCCACTTCCAGAACAAAAATTTACAGATAATTTACTCACCACCTTGTCATCCAATATGTTTATGTCTTTCTTTCTTGAGTTAATAAGAAATTATGTTTCTTGAGGAAAACATTTCAGGTATTTTCTCTATATAGTGGACTTCAGTGGTGCCCCCAAGTTCAAACTTCCAAAATGCAGTTTAAATGCAGCTTCAAATGGCTCTAAACGATCCCAGCCGAGGAAGAAGGGTCATTTTCTAAACAAACTGACAATTTATATACTTTTTAACCTCAAATGCTCGTCTTGTCTTGTCTGATGCGCATGCGTAGTCTGTGTAATCCGGGTCAATATAGTTAGGGTATGTCGAAAAACTGTTTTACCATGTTTTTTGTAAAGGGCATTTGAAGATCTTTGTATGTTCACTTTGTAAACACTGGGTTGGTACTTCTGCAGCCATGTAGGACAATTTTGAAGTTGGGGAAGAAAACGAGAAGGGAGTTTTTTGACATACCCTAACTGTATTGACCGCATTGAACCAGAAATGTTCATGCAAACTTAGACGAGTGTTTGAGGTTAAAAAGTATATAAATTGTTAATTTGTTTTGAAAATGACCAATCGTTTTGCTAGATAAGACCCTTCTTTCTCAGCTGGGATCATTTAGAGCCATTTGAAGCTGCATTTAATCTGCATTTTGGAAGTTCAAACTTGGGGGCACCATTGAAGTCCATTATATGGAGATAATTCCTGATTTTTTTTTTTTTTTTTTTTTTTTTCTCAAGAAACATAATTTCTTATTGACTGAAGAAAGAAAGACACGAACATCTTGGATGACAAGGGGGTCAGTAAATTATCTGTAAATTTTTGTTCTGGAAGTGAATTTCTCCTTTCACAAGGATGCACTCAATTGGTCAAAAGTGACAGCAAAGACCTTATAAAAGATTTCCATTTCAAATAAATGTTTCCACAAAAATATTAAGCATCTTAACAGTTTTCAAAATTGATAATAAAAGTAAATGTTTCTTGAGCCTCAATCGGAATATTAGAATGATTTCTGAAGGATCATGTGACACTGAAGACTGGAGTAATGACTGCTGAAAATTCAGCTTTGGCACCACAGGAATAAATACTGTAATAATATCTCACAATATTACTGTTTTTACTGTTTTGATCAATTAAATGCTTGGTGAGCATAAGAGACTTCTTTTTAAAAAAATGACAAATATTAGAAACTCCAAACCTTTTTTGTCTCATTAGTGGCACACACCTCATACGGATGAGTCTATAATCTAATAATGAAATTAACTAAACTAGCTCGTTTTAAACACTTTCTTTTCACTTCCTTTTAGGGGTTTGTTTGATTGTTTGTCTTGGCATGTCTGTAAAGTTTGTGTTTCTTGTATTTACATCCGATTTATACAGATCTCAGTACCAAGTAAAGACGTTGTCTCACTGACTGAAAAGTTGTTAGCTGATAGTGAGGTGAAACTCGCTGGTCTCGGTGCCAGAGACAGTCTCAGGCTGGAGGCGGGACTTTGTCTCTACGGCAACGACATTGATGAGACCACCACACCCGTGGAAGCAAGCCTTGTTTGGACTATAGGTGCGTCATGACTTTTATTGTCTCTTTCCATGCATGTATATTGAATGCTGACAAATTTTTGTGTGCGTGAAGGTAAGCGCCGTCGACAAACACGGGATTTCCCCGGTGCTGACATCATTGTTTCACAAATAAAGGCAAAGACTCAGAGAAAGAGAGTAGGACTGCTCTCCACTGGACCACCTGTCAGACAACACACTCCCATCCTGTCATCTGACGGCAGGGTTATAGGTAACAAATGTATTTGTGTTGAATGAGCGTTTATTCACCTTCATGTCATTCCAAATTCTGACCCCCCTTTTTATTTTAGGTGAGGTCACTAGTGGATGCCCCTCCCCCTGCCTCAAACAAAATGTTGCCATGGGCTATGTGGAAGCTGGTCTCAGTAAAGTGGGCACATCAATCCAGGTGGAAGTAAGGAAGAAAGCAGTGCCAGCAGTGGTCAGCAAGATGCCATTTGTGCCCACCAAGTACTACATGGGCCAGTAGAAGTAGTAGTCATTAAACCGTCTGTGTTTACGAGAGGGTCTGTCGTAGATCTGTCTGGTAGTATTTAGCAGTGGAGGCCACTTCATTGCCACTGGAATGGAGACCAACATTAGAGATTATGTAAAGCCTAAGACACACGTCAACATTAAGCATTCCCTAATACAAACACAAATGCAAACTTTAAACAAAATCTACTTCCATTTAAATTACATTCCAGGACATTCTGTAATAATTGCACAACATTTTGGAAATGGAACTTTAGGATGTGGGAAAAAAACACTTGCTGTTTCTTTCTGTGTGTGTGTGTTTAACATAGAGCACTTAAATGCTAGTTTGTGTGGGAAGGTGACATCTGTTTTAAGACTACTGACTAAAATTCCTTTAACGTCACACATCTGGTTCGTTTTTATGCCAGTGTACTGTTGTACAAATAATTAACAAAGGTAATCTAAATGAGATTAACTGTATTAGAAAAGTGCCTAATTTTTAGTAGAGTATGTTGTCATGCTGTAGTATTATTAATGTCATGAACTTTAGACCACATCACTGTGACGTCTTTCTGTTTGAAAGATCATTTCCATTTTGTTTCCTTTTGGGATGATTAAATGAAATTTATTCTATAAAATTTTATATAACTTTTACTTGATTGGTTGTTCCCCAATATCAACAATTTGGTATGGTTCGTGTTTGTACTGTGGGTTGTGATTTTAAATAAAGTCTTTAACTTAAGTGAGTGAGTTTGGCTATTGTTAATAAGCGTTACGGTTTGCGTGTCACGTTTTATGATAGTAATAGTAGTTTAGTTAATAAACAGTTAAAAAGCATTGTTTTTGTGAATTATTAACTTGTTAAAGAGTGAATGGGTTTTATGACCTGTGTTGGTAAACCTGACAGCCACGTGTACCACCGTCTCACTCAGTGAGACTTACTATCAACATAAAACCATAAAAGTCACGATATACTGTCACTTTTGTTTAGCGTCCTTATTGTTTTCATACAGAAAAGTTTATAAGGCTCTTAACTTTTTTTTTGCAAACAGTGCAATCCAAACATTTCTGAAAAGCTGATCGTTGTGGGAATTGTAGTTCTCAATTTTACGTCACTCGCAAAGGCCCTCCGTCAGAATCATACAGCGAACTACATTACCCATAGTTCTCTACTGCCGTGTGAGTTGTAGAGGAGGAGCGTGCCGGGTGTGCAAGCCGTTACCGATGGGAAGATGGTGGAATCTGGAGCAGCAACGTGCACGATACTCCGTCCCAAACACTTCCAAAAACATTTACCATCTCAACCTGGCATTAGATATCGGTTACCTGGGGACAACCATAGATAATAAATACTAAAACTAAGACTGAATTTTAAGTATTTTGATTTTGGTGCGAGGCACACCTTACATTGGTGGTGCCTAAAGCGTGGGGCCAAACTGTACAGACCATAGTATTTTGATACTCTAGGAAGGATTTCTCGGCTGGGATTGTTGATAAACTGTTGACTGTTTACAGCTCTTTGTTCTCTGTAATCTGTCTCCTTTGGGCTTCGGTGTTTTGGAGCGGCTGTCAGAATGCCACGAAACAAAAAGGGGAAACGCGGTGGGAACAGTTCGAGTAAGGGTGAGTTGAACACCTCCTGCTGTCACAGACCATATAAACATGGTCACACTACAAAATATCAGCAAGCAAAATTTGTCTTTACTTCCAACAACATATGTACTTGTATAATTGCAACTACTTTTTTTTCATTGAAGTGCTTGAAACTATTGTTTTTAAACCATTAGTATTTTTTTCATTGTAACCTCACTAAATAATGGCTTAAAACAATAAAATAATGTAACATTTAAAACACGACTGCATGCCATGCTTGTTTGGTTGCCATATTGACCAGCTGAAAACGGAGTTTTTGATTTTTATTTTTTTCTCCTTATTTCCTTTCCAATTTTAAGTAAACAATTTTGAAATGATGAGGCATATTTTTTATAACCCATTGTGGTTTGTTTTCATGCATTACAGCTTTGATCTGAACTTGCTGATGTGGTTGCAACCATTTCAGCACCATCTACAGTTAGCTTAATTTCAAGCGCTAGGCTTCTAAAAACTTGAATTGTGCATAAGCAAAATATTTAACAATGACTGTTTTAGAAACTGTGTTTGCCCTTTACATCAGCAGGAATGATAGAAGCAAAGTGATTGACTGTCAGGGTTATTCCGTCTGCAGCATGACAGGTGAAGCTCATGCCTGCTCGTGTATATTTAGCCCAAGTGTCACGAAGCCGCGAAAACCGGGCCTTCCCGGACTACTCACTCGAGCTGTAAGATTAGATAAGTTATTGGTTTAACTTTCAACTATTTGTCTCAATGCGAAGACTGGATTTCCGTTAAAAAAGTTTTTGATAAGTTCACGTGCAGCGTCAGCACGCATTCCTCGTGCATGTGTAAGTTAGCGCCAGTCAAACCAGATCCAGGGCTTGATAATACTCGCGTGGCGTCACCCGGTAAATGCAGGCATGGCAAAAAACGAGTCTCTCTTGTCACAGGGACTTACTGTGGCGAGTACTGAAAAGTAAAAAAAAAAAAAAACATTTTAAATCAGCCTACGATGGCTTGCTGGTCTTAACTGGTTTCAGGTAGGTTAGTAGCTGACAGCTGCTATAAGATTGTTGTTTGTAGCTAGCGTGTGGACTTTGTGAATTCTCATTCTGGCAAGTTGAAAAATGGACTGGTCCTGACTAGGGATGTAACGATATCGTATATCGCGATATGAAGTCCACGATACGTTACTTTGTACATTTTAATGTTAAATTCTTCTATCTAATGCATGTTGAAAATGTAAAATTAAGAGCTCTAACCCATGTTCCTAAGAACAAAAGTCAGTGAATTAACTTGTACCTGAAACTTTAAAGGGGACTCCATCTTCTTTTTAGTTGTGAAATACTGTCTAAATTACATTCACAATGTTTTTTTTAGAAGCTTAATAATAATAATAACAATTTAATTTTATTGTTATATCCTATAACAGTAATAGCCATATATGTGACCCTGGACCACAAAACCAGTCATAAGTGTCAATTTTTCGAAATTGAGCTTCGTACATCATCTGAAAGCTGAATAAATAAGCTTTCCATCAATGTATAGTTTGTTAGGATAGAGCAATATTTAGCCGAGATACAACTATTTCAGTATATGAAATCTAAGGGTGCAAAAAAATCAAAATATTGAGAAAATCGCCTTTAAAGTTGTCCAAATTAAGTTCTTTGCAATGCATATTACTAATCAAAAATTAAGTTTTGATATATTTACAGTAGGAAATTTACAAAATATCTTCATGGAACATGATCTTTACTTAATTTCATATTGATTTTTGGCATAAAAGAAAAATCTATAATTTTGACTCATACAATGTATTTTTGGCTATTGCTACAAATAAACCTCAGCGACTTAAGACTGGTTTTGTGGTCCAGGGTCACATATCGTAAAAAAAATTGCACTGTAAAATAAATGAAAATGAATATTTCGAAGGTGTATTATTTTTGCTTTACTCTACAGTGGGGAAATTACAAGACTACTTTCCTAATTTCTACACTTGAAAGAGATATTTTGAATTTGGACTGTAGTAACACCCATTTAAACCACTAAGCTGTCAGCATTTCATACTGCACTTTTAAGCTTTTTTTTTTTTTTGATGGAAACGGCAGTAGACCTGTTATTTTGAAGGAAAACCCAGCCTCAGTGAAAACAGGTTTACAAAAATGTGTCTCACTTCAAATCTAGTGAAATGCCGTAATCATCTGGCGCAAAAATAAAGCATAACTGGTGGGTGTTGCATTCCCAGAGTTGACTAAGAGTTCACTGTAAACTGAGCCGTTCTGAGGTGCAGAAAACACTGGATCACAAGCTGAAAGCCTGAACAAAGTGCGGTCTCCACTTTATAACGCGCTGCAAAAACAGACTTGATGAAGGGAATAAGCCATATTGTGCTTATGGTTTTAGTTTGACAGATTCTGTGTTAAAACATAATGTCCCCAAACACCACTCTAAAGACCTTTTATGTTAGAATATTTAAAAAATCGACACTTTTTGCCTAGAAGACCTATATAGTTTCATATCGTCATGTGACCACGATAATATTGAGACAGTTTTGCTATCATGATACCACGATGTTGATAATATTGTTACATTCGTAGTAGGGATGCAACGATACAGTTAGTCAATACGGTTCAATACGTACCTCGGTTTTTAACCACGGTTTTCGGTTCTGATATCTTGCCACTTCAGTGTTTTTTTTTTTTTTTTTTTTTTGCAACAAATTAACAAAATACTCCCGTAAACCTCTGTACACTGGAAAAAGCGTGGTTAAGTATATGTCTCCTTCATTTTTCTTTTGAGAGGTGTTATTTTTTCGATTTTTACGCAAAATCGAATGGTTTTCCTTCATACTGGATGCCAGAGGGCACCCTCGTGCAGAAAATCCACAAAGAAGTATCACTATGTGCGTTTCCATTACAGAATTGCGCAGAACTTTGGCAATATTTTATAAATGTTGATTAAAAAAAGTATTGCGAAATGACAACATTTCCATTAACCGATTTTATGCGACTAAAACATAATTTGTTCCTTTCATAAGCCATTGCTAATAGAATTTATTGTCTGCTTCATTCTGTGATAAGAATCCACATCAGATCACATAAGGAAGTTATTTCGACTGACGTTGTGAATTAAAAACAAGTTATAATGTTTTTTTTTTATAACTTTTGTTTTTATAACTGTTTTGTTAGACAACAGGTTTAGAAAGGCTTATCATTGCATGTCATTAGAATGCAAGATGATCTGTTTGTGTTGCTTTTTCCACATATAAGCGGGGAAGCGCTTCCTCATTTCAGCACGTGAAATCGCGGGCACGCATACAACAAATTACGAGAGAAATAAAACTAGGAAGTTATTTAAATGCAAAACCTAAAAAACGCAATTCACCAGCGCGTGTTGAACCGTGGATGTCGTACCGAACGGTTTGATATTATATTGAGAATTGCAACATCCTTAATCCGTAGTCCTAACAAAAACCAGCAAACCAGTCCAATGTGACTAAATTAGGAGACCAGCATTCCATTTTAGGTGTGTGTTTTTGTTCTCTACCCAGGAGGGTTGTAGTTTTTTTGAATTTGAGGCAACTTCAGTGTGCAATAGTAGGATTTCATTCTGACTGGCCTTCTCCTACATTTAAATGTTTGAAATGTCAAACTGATTTTTAGATAAGACCTGGTTTAATCTGTCTCTTCCTCCTGTTCACTGCGAGCAGGCTCACTTCGACAGGAAGTGCTACAGCTGCAATTGTCAAAGACTGCCCTGTCACGTACAGGTAGCGTGAGCTGATCTTATTGTGACCTCATGCCTCTCACCCCATTAATATTTAATAAGCTGCATGTGAATATCCATTCATGTGTATTTGTTTACATCTTCTCTCATTTGTCTAATGCTTTTCATGACTCGAGAACCAAAATTCCCCAGAAGCAATAATCACTTCTGCTTTCTTGTGAAAACAGACTTCTAGACCAATGTTTCCTAACATTTTTTTGGTCAAAAGTACATCCACAGTCCCATCAGTAAAGGTCGGCTACCTCTTCATTGGTACACATCTTTATTAGAGGCTGTTATTGTTTTACCACGTAGCTTTTTCTAAGGTAGCTAAAGTAGTCTTTCATTGTTCTTTGAGCAGTCATAGAGAAACTGGGATGTTTAACAAAAGAAGTGAAAAACTAAAGACTCCCTGCTGGTTGGGAATCATATGTTTCCAGTCTGTTGCAGGTTCAGCTATACTGAGCGATGAGGCTTCTGGAAAGTACTGGAACTCAAGTCAAATATTTGGACTAACTGTTTCTATCCACATTTTGACTCTGCAAGGTCTGAGGCTACTGTGGATTGTCTCAGATTTGTTTTTCATAAATTCTCAACCATTCCAGACTCCTCTGCCACATGGTATTCATTCTCTACTGAATGCACTGCTGCTTCCCATCTCATCCCTGCTGAGATGTCTTGTTATGCTGATGCATGTATTGATACAGTGGTTAGACTGTCATTTGAAAGTCTATTGGGATTTTGCATTCATATTGATGAGATATTGATGAACTGCTAGTTTGAGGCCTTTTGTTTCAGTTCTAGAACAGTCTTCTGACTTGTGAATGTGTTTTTGCTTAAATCTGCAAATCCGTGAACCAGTTGATTGGAGCTTTGGGTAAAGGTTTTAAAACATTTGTAAAACTGTTTTTTTTTTTATATATTTATTTTTTTACTGCTTTGAGATCAGTAGTACTTTTATTTAGCAAGGATTCATTAAATTGATCAAAATTGACAGTGAAGACATTTATGTTGCAAAATATATCCATTTTAAATAGAAACTGAAAAGAATGCATCATGCTTTCCACAAAAATATTGAGCAACACAGCTTTTTTGACATGGGTGATAATAATAAGAAATGTTTCTTGAGCACCAAGTCTGTATATTAGAATGATTTCTGAAGGATCATGTGACACCGAAGGTTCAGTTTTACCATCACAGGAATCAATTTAAAAATGTGCACTGTTAGGGCCCTATGAAATCAGTTTTATTTTTTCCCAAATTCAGTTTTCTTTTTTCCAGATTCCATTTTTTTTTCCTTTTTTTTTAATGGTTAAATGAAATTTTATTAATCGAAGAGCATGTCTAATTAATTAAAATCACGAAACTTATACAATCTCACATAAATTTAATAAAGGTTTAACAAAAATTACATGTTTAGGACCCTATGAAATGATTATTTTTTCTCACTATATGTTTTATTGTTTTCAAATTCTGTGTTTTAGCATGTCTTATTATTTGAATGAATACTTAATTTATTCAAATTTATTAAAATAGCCTTATGAAAGGTTTTTTTTTTTACCCCTCAGAAGTTCTGTGTTGTGTATTTAAAATGTTCTGGTTATCAGATGAAGGCATAAGACATTAATTTCATTTATCTTTTAAATTGAAAATTAAGCAAACTTTTTTTTTTTTTTTTTTTTTTTTTTGTAAACAAAGGGGAATTTACTATTAAAAGTAAAACATGGAAGAAATGTTGTGTGATTATACCCTAAAAAATAATGTTTGTTTTATTTTAGTAGTAGTAGTAATAGTAGTAATATATATCTCTGTCACAGTGTCTTCAAGTTAAACTGGACTTTTATTTTGACAGTTTGCTGTGTCTACCTTTACATTTCTGTGTGTATATGATATAACGCTAGTTTTTATAAAATGGAACGGTCAAATTGATTTGCTGTTCAAGACACATTTTTTATTATTCTTATTATTATTATCATCAATATTTAAAAAAGTTGAGTAAATTTCTTTTCAGGATTCTTTGAATCAAAACATCCAAAGATCAGCATTTATCTGAAATAAAAAGCTTTTGTAGCATTATACACTATAACATTTAAAAGCTTGAAGTCATTATAATTTTTTTTTGCTTTTTTGGGGGTAGAAATTATAGAAATTAATACTTTTATTTAGCTTTAAACTGATCAAAAGTGATGATAAAGACATTTATAATGTAACAAAAATGCTGTTCTTCTGAACTTAAAGAAACTCAGAATATTAGAATGATTTCTGAAGGATCATGCGACTGGAGTAATGATGCTAAAAATACAGCTTTGAAATCACAGGAATAAATTGCATTTTAAAATGTATTCAAATAGAGAACAGTTATTTTAAATAGTAAAAATGTTACTGTTTTTGCTGTACTTGGGTCCAATAAATGCAGGCTTGGTGAGCAGAAGACACTTCTTTAAAAAAAAATATATTAAAAATCCTACTAGAATAGAAAACTATTGTGATCAAACAAATGTAGCTTTGGTGAGACTTGTTTAAAAACAAAAACCGACCCCAAATCTTTGAACAGTAGTGTATTATGTACATTAAGCAGACCAGCTTACAAATGAGTTGCATCTTTACTAAAATCCTCTTAAGGAAATCAGACTAATCAAGTTAAATCATGATTACATCAAACTTATCATTTTAGACAATATCTACTAAGGCTGTTTGAGCTACAAGTATAGTGTAATAGTTTCAAGCGGTTTGATTGAATCTTTTCAAGAGTACGAACTGCATGACCTATCTTTTAGAGATTAACCTGATCACTAAGGAGATCTGATTCAGTAAATTCATGATCCAGAGTGGATCAGTGCAGAGAGACAGTGATTGTTTTAAAGAGGATAGAGTCTCAGAGGAGATTTCTACAGTTTAATCTGCCTTTCCGGTTTTTATTTTTAAAATGGTTTCATTCAGTACATTTTAATTTTAAAACATTGCATTGACAAGTCCTCATGTTTCTATTAGTGACACTTTCATGTTAAACTAAAGGTCTGCTGGTACCTCGGGGGAAACAGGTGGGCCATTGTGCATTTATATATATATATATATATATATATGTGTGTGTGTTCGAGAGAGGCCACACTGAACTTTGACCCAAATCAGACCTCTGTTTCTGGGTTGTTGGTTTGCAGAGAAGTGTAGCTATATGTTAGAGTGAACAAGGTTTTCATTTGGTTTTCTCAGCAGTCAGGCTGTTCACACTTTGTCGAAGTTAAAGTCAACGGGTAATTAAAACTAAGTACACAGACCAGTTTTGCAATCCTGCATGTGTTTTTGTTTCCTCTGAGCACTGACGTTAATGTTCTGGCTATGTACAAGCAGAGGGTTTAGGTTTAGGTACATAAACTTTGTGGACACTTGAAACATACGGTTGCATGATGACACATCCATCCGCCTAAACTATGATAATTCCCTTCTGTCTTCCCTACCTTTATTTATTTAAGCCTTTAAAACAATGTTCACTGTATCTCTTCATCGTTTCTCTCTCACTGTTTCAGGGAAAAATGGGGTGAGAGGCGAGTCTGGTGTGAGTGATGATGATTTGGCGTCGGATGTTCTCAGTCACTACAGCAGCGCCAGTGAGAGCGCGTCAGTTGTAGAGGAGGGCACAGGTACAAGTAATTAAAAACCAGAGATGTGCATGCATTCACAAACCTTATCACAAATATATAATGCCAGAAGAGTACAAGTGCAAAAAAAAAACCATCCACATTCTGACTCTGCTGTGCAGGTGAGGTGGTAGATGAACAAACTGCTCAGGAAGAAACAGAAGACAAACTGAAGCAATGCATTGACAATCTGATGGACAAAAGGTATCAGCACGCTCACACCCAACAGTGAGTTACTGAAAACTGAATGAACTTTGCAGCTGTTTCACTCTCATCTTTTGTGTTTTTCAGTGCTAAGACCCGTCTGGCTGCACTGGAGAGTCTGCGCTTGGCGTTTTCTTCCAGAGTGCTGTATGAGTTCCTGTTAGAGAGACGTTTCACCATCAGTGACTGTTTGGAAAGGAGCTTGAGGAAAGGTGGGAATTAGGACTTAATTTTTGTGTTCACACACACTGAAGTTGAAGTCAATGGGAGACTCTTTAGATTATTAAAGGCTGTTTTTGCAGTCTTTGTTGTGTTTGTTTTCTTTGGTGTGGTTTCTTGGCCTCCACAAAGTATGCGTTAAAGAGACCTAAGGCCTTGAAATATGGCATACGGCCCTAACAAAAGCCAAATTTTAAACGGTACCAGTCTGTTTTTTATAGACCCTTGAATTTGGCAAATTTTGTGTCGTCAGCCTATTTTGTGTTGTTTCTGCACCGCCACAGAGGATGTGTTAAATTGGACATTAGGCCAATGTATTAGAGATAATAGGTTATATAAAACTAGAAACTGTTATGTGTAAGCATGCAAAAACTTCCATGCACATGTGCATAGTTTCTCGAAGGCACAAAAATGTTACTTGTGTGCATTCTTTGATGAATAGAAAGTTCAGAAGAACAGCATTTATCTAAAATAGAAATCTTTTGTAACATTATAAATGTCTTTATCATCCCTTTTGATTAGTTTAAAGCATTCTTGCTAAATGAAAGCTGTCTATTTCTATAATTTCTTTCCAAATTTTTTTTATTTAAATTATACTGACTACAAGCTTTGAATGGTCAAATTATAGTGTATAATGTTACAAAGCTTTTTAATTCAGATAAATGCTGATCTTTGGATCTTTCTATTCATCAAAGAATCCTAAAAAAAATGTACTCAACTGTTTTAAATATTGATGATGATTAATAATAATAATAATAATAGTTTGCTTGAACAGCAAATCATCATATTAGAATGATTTCTGAAGGATCATGTGACACTGAAGACTAGAGTAAAGATGCTGAAAATTTTGCTTTGATCACAGGAATAAATAACATTTTAAAACTAATAAATGGAAAGCAGTTATTTTAAATAGTAAAAATATTTCACAATTTTACTATTTTTGCTATAAATGCAGGCTTGATGAGCAGAAGAGACTTTTTTAGAGGGGTCATCGGATGCCCATTTTCCACAAGTTGATATGATTCTTTAGGGTCTTAATGAAAAGTCTATAATATACTTTTTAAAATTCTCAATGGTAGTGTAAAACAACACCCTTTTTATCTTGCCAAAATCATCTCATTCTGGTCGCGGCTGCTTTAAATGCAAATGAGCTTTGCTCGCCCCGCCCCTCTTTTTTCTCTGTGGAGAGACGAGCCTGTTTACTTTAGCCGCATTTAGCCACTAAACTTGCTAACTAGCACATTATTAGGAAAAACGATCGCAATGATTCATAAAAAAAAAACCTTTATACTCACTTCTGCTGTAAGTGAAGCTGGATCATGAATGATTTGCGCGAACATGACGGATGTATGTAGATCGGGAGGTGCATTCCCTTCACAAACAAATTTAATCTACTGCATCTTCAGCGGCTCAGATGTCGGGAGTAAATGACGACCACTACGTTCATTATTACATCCAGCAACAGCAACTAACCTTGTCTCTTACTTTGCAAAAGAACTGGATTTACTGACTCGATAAAGTGTTTTTCTCTCTAGGTGGAGGAGAGGAGCAGGCGGCTGCTGCTACAGTGTGCGCTCTCTTGTGTGTTCAGCTCGGGGGTGGAGTTGAAGGTGAGGAGGGCTTCAAGATACTCCGCCCCATCCTCAGCTCCATCCTGATTGACAGCTGTGCCACTCTGTCAGCTCGACAGAGTGTGAGTGATGCTTCAAAATGTCTATAAACTTTTATTTGATTTACTACATTAACATTTAAAATGAGATTGCTTACTTGTATCTCCATTTTTTGGCAGTGCGCTCGAGCTCTGGGTATGTGCTGCTACGTGTCTGCCTCAGAAGATGCAGAGGTATAATCAGATCTTGTAAAATGCACATAAATATTTATAAATCTGCATGTTCATGGAAGTATCATCTGTCTTTTCCTCTTTTTTTCAGGACCTGCTAAAATCTCTTGGTCATTTGGAGAGTGTATTTGTGGGTGCATATCCCCTGGGTGATGGCAGTCTTCCCACTGTCAAAGCCGGGACCCCTGCGCTCCACAGCGCCGCCCTGCAGTCTTGGGCTCTGCTCTGCACCCTCTGCCCTGCATCACGCATCAACACCGTTCTCAACCAGTGAGTTTGAATCCCAAGAAGACACACCTTTGCACAAACTTACAAAGCCACAATTCAAAACATCTGCTATCTGAGCCACAGTAAATGCATAAGACATTATAATATTATAAAGCCATGTGGCAACTCCCAGATTGAATAGATAGACTTATTTGTCTGTAATATGATCTTTCTCTTTGTCTGTCTTTTAGCCACTTGCCACGTCTACATGCGTGTTTAGAAAGCAGCGAGGTGAACTTCAGGATTGCTGTGGGAGAGACCATTGCCCTGTTGTATGAACTGGGGCGGGACATCGATCAGGTGTGTATTGTGTAATGCTGAATAGGTTTGAGTGTTAGGACGATGGCGGAGAACATAAATGTGTGTTGTGTTTCAGGAGTTTGAGTATGAGGACTGCGATGCATTGTGTGACAGCCTAAAGAGCCTAGCGACTGATGGAAATAAACATCGTGCTAAAAATGACCGCAGGAAACAGCGCTCAATCTTTCGAGAGGTGCTGCACTACATTGAGGTGAAAGGAAAACCACGACTCGTGCTTTTATTTTTAAAACATGTCAGTTAATTACATCCATCTATTTTATAGCAACTTTCATGCAGGACTAATAAGCCAAGTTGATCCATGTTTAAAAAAAATTCACAGACATCAGACTAAACATTCCCTTCTATTTTCAGAATGAAGATTTCACAGAGGAGAAGATCCAGTTTGGGATTGAGACCATCTACATTGATGGCTGGATGCGCCGCAGGATTTATGATGCCTTTAAGGAAGTGCTTGAGTCTGGAGTCAGACACCACTTACAGGTAAGGAGAACCAGTTGCAGGTCACTGCTGGCATCATGCTTTGCATAAATAACCCTGTGTAGTACTAGAGAAAAATGTTGATTTTATTATTATTTTTTTTTTCCTCTCTAATTAAGTCATGTATATATGTTAATCTATACACAGGTTATGCACTGTAGAAATTTAAAAAGGCCTGTTCATAGTTAAATGAAAATATTTCTGAATGAATTGATATTGAATGAAATCAGAATTGAAAAGCAAGCTTCTGATTCTAATTAAAACAAATAAGAATATCAGTGATTTATAGTGTAAGTGATAGTGTATATAGTAGATTTTGGAATTCCAAGCGCTTTAAAGGAGAAGTCCACTTCCAGAATAAAAATTTACAGAGAAAATTTACTCACCCCTTGTCATCCAAGATGTTCATGTCTGTCTTTCTGCAGTCATAAAGAAATAGTTTTTTGAGGAAAACATATAGTGGACCATATATTGGACTTCTATGGTGCCTGTGAGTTTGAACTTCCAAAATGCAGTTTAAATGCAGCTTCAGAGGGCTCTAAATGATCCCAGGTGAGCAAGAAGGGTCTTATCTAGTGAAACGATCAGTTATTTTCGTGACAGTTAGGGTAGGTCGAAAAACTCCCATCTCATTTTCTCCTCCAACTTCTTTTTGCCTCTTTAGGACAAATCGCTTGACGTATTCCCCACTTGTAAGTCGCTTTGGATAAAAGTGTCTGTTAAATGAATAAATATTTTTTAAAATAATAAATGTATAATCGCCCTACATCACTGCAGAAATACCAACCCAGTGTTTTAAAAAGCCCTTTACAAAAAAAAAATTTGAAGTTGGACGATTTTGAAGTTATATATATAAAATTTACATACTTTTACCTCAAATGCTCGTCTTGTCTACCTCTGCGTGAACTGTGTGTATTCCGGTACATGACAGTTAGGGTATGTTGAAAAACTTCCATCTCATTTTATTCTCTCCATATAGTGGATTTCTATGGTGCCCGTGAGTTTGAGCCTCCAAATTGCAGCTTCAAAGGGCTCTAAACGATCCCATATATATATATATATGGGATCGTTTAGAGCCCTTTGAAGCTGCAATTTGGAGGCTCAAACTCACGGGCACCATAGAAATCCACTATATGGAGAGAAATCCTAAAATGTTTTCCTCAAAAAAAAAAAAACATAAGAAAGAAAGACATGAACATCTTTGATGACAAGGGGGTGAGTAAAGTATCTGTAAATTTTGTTCTGGAAGTGAACAACTTTTTTAAGAGCTTAATTTTCTGGAATCCCACTTTATTTAACCAGTGATTTTACATGATGTTTGTAACTTACTGGATAAAGATTTTTAAAGTGTTTTTTTGCTCTCATTTTCTACTCTAACACAATTTAGAGCTTGTCATTACTTGAAAAATGTATATTCTTTATAAAATATATTTTGTTAAGATTCTGTTAATTTACTTGAGATTTCCAGTGACACAAACCACATTTATTGTAATTAGGCTGCTTCATATATTGATGTTTTTGTAGACCATTTGTAGAATATTTAGTTATTGTTTCTTATTTTATTGCTTTTTGGGCTTGTTTTAAATCATTTAAAGGGAACCCCGGGTGATAAGACTTCTATGGCTTAATATAACGTAAATAATGTTTCTTACTAAAATACATAATAGAAAACCCGCAAAAGATTTATGTTATTTGAAAAAAATCCACATCGTTTTATACATATTTTGGACTATGGGTAGCGCCACTGTTTCGATGATGTGATATAGTTGCACTTGGTGAGTACTGCTGCGACCTGTTGCTATTTTTACGGCAACACAACTCAATAAAATACTGATACGATGACCACAGTTACCGAAAGAGTTTACGGGTGGCGATGGATATGAGCGTAGGCTTAAACCAAATGCCAGACCATAGATTTTCCTCACAAGGAGTCTCAATGCACCCGGTTGCCGAGTGAAATCTGTGCTGAGACTCCTTGTTTACACCTGCCAAGACGGCGTCTAGGGTTTCTTGTCTCTGCCGTTTGTAAGCTCTTTCTGTGCGTTCACACCAGACGCGACTTGCGCGAATAAATCACGCTATTCGCGCGTAGTTGGACGCTTGAACATTTTGAGTTTACTCGCTTCACAACAGACGCGAATTCGCGTCATGGGAGTGTCCTCTGTCAGGCATAACTCAGAATAAGCTCAATTTGCCAGCTTTAGCTAGCTTGTAGTCTCAATATGTATATAAATATATATATAGCTCAAATTGAGTAAAGTTTGAAAATTGAGTTTTTTTATAACTTACCAGGTTGTCCGACCTCCTCACTCACTTTCTTCCAAGCAAGATCCTTTTTATTCCTGTTTTTATAGAAGTATGAAGTATCGTACAGGTCCGGGTGTCCACATACAGCGATAATGATTTTGTCCTCCATTTTTGCTTGGGATTTCTGCCTCCGCTCGCTAATCACGCCACTACTAGAGCAAGCTCCTGATTGGTTAACGCGGTGCGAATATTCGCCAAAGTTCAGATTTTTCAACTCGCGCGAATCACGCGTTCACCCGTCAAACGCCCAAAACGCTTCATTCGCGCGAATCGCGCCGCAGGATGTCTATTCGCGTCTTTGCATTGACTTAACATGTAAATCGCTCGCGCTTAATGCTTCATTCGCGTCTGGTGTGAACGCACCTTTTCAGTAGCTGTGGTCTACAAAAAGCCTCAAAGGCATCAGGGCTTAAGTGGAGAGAACAAAGACGCGGGTCTTTAGGAAGTTTTATTCATCCACAAGCATCTTCCCATTTTTTTCTTCATTTATCGCTAGGAAAAGCAGTGAAGACTTGCATTGCTTCTCTTGTTGCCTTATTTTGTAAAAAATAGCAACAGCTTACCGAGTGCAATTATTTCAAGTCATCAAAATAATGGTGCCCCCATAGTCCAAAATATGTACAAAATTATGTGGATTTTTTTAAATAACAAATATTTCATGGGTTTTCAACTACATATTTCAGTAAGAGACATTATTTACGTTACATTAAGCCATACTAGTTTTAATACCCAGTCATTTTGAGGTTCCCTTCAAGGTATTTTGACCTCCCTGTTAGGGATGGGCGATATCTTATCGTTTGCGATATACTGGTAAAAAATTTTCCCCATGCTAAGAATTACGATAAAGTCTACAGTAGCACGTGTATCACATGTATATGAGCCCGTTTACAAGCCTGTTTTCCAACAAAGGTACCATTTAATGACATGCTTTTTCTCTAAATTTAGTTCATTACATAGTCGAGAGTTTGAAATAACATTTTGTGATCAGATGTGGCTTCATAGCACAGAATGAGGCAGAAATCATACTATTTATAGTATTGTAAAAGCTATATCAATTAGCATTGCATTATAAATATACTTTATCCTTATAAAAATACCCAAGATTTCTTGAAGAACACAGACAAACCATATATTGTAGCAATCATATGTTTGTCAAGTTATCGTGATAAATTTTTAAGCCCATATCGCCCAGCCCTACTCCCCCATATTTGAGAACCACTGTTCTGTAGTGTTTATGAGTTTTTGTGTGTGTTTGTGTAGTTTAATCCTTTGTTGAGGGATATTTTTGGACTTGGACCTCCTCTCATCCTGGATGCATCTGTCAAAGCCAGCAGGATCTCCCGCACAGAGAGGGTAAACTTGAAATTTTTGTATAAATGTAATAAATAACGAAACAAGAAGTAGTAGTCACAGTTTGCAGCGTAAGTTCAGTTAATTAGGTGAACAGTCTGCCAAAAATAGCAGTTAAATCAGCACTAAGATTTTGTGTGATTATGTAACTTTGGTTTGTCTCTTCACAGCATCTGTTTAACTCTGCTGCCTTCAAAGCTCGGACTAAATTAAGGAACAAAGTGAGGGACAAACGTGCCGACGTGATGTGAGGATGAAGGCGACACAGAGAGAAACACTACATCCTTAAAATCCCCTCGGCTCACTTGAAGTTATAGTTTGACATACTGCCAAGCCAGAGACTTGACTATGGACATGCGTGACTGTCTGAGTGTGTGTGAGTGTGAAAGGCTGGGTGTGTGCACGTGTGTATGCGGTGTTGTGTTTTTATTTAACATCACAGTGTGAAACCTAGGAATCCTACATTAAAACAGACATGAAATATTGTATGTTTATAACAACCTCTTGTAAGACTGTGTTCAGCTTTTCTGTTGAAACCAGTTTTACCTCCTCAAGTGTTTTTTGGGAAAAAGAAAGAATTTTTATCATTGAAACATCAACTTTTTACAGCTCAAAGAGGCCAAGAAAACTTATTTCTTTGTAGTTTTCTATATGCATTTTATAAATTGATTATGCTGATGCACCTATGATCTGATGATGCAAACAAATGAAAATACATCTTTTACTGCAGGTTGCCAGAGTTAGTGTAAACAGTTTTGTTGAACCTCTCTCACTGCCACTAAATCAACCATGTTTCGGATCTTAATTCTACTCATCTTCTGAAAAAGTTTTTTTTTTTTTTTTTTTTTGTCCTTACATCCTTGTACCCTCACCCCAAGCTCATATCTGACCATTTAGATCATGCTTTATACATTTCTTTTGAATTTTTCAAAAAACACCTTGTCATTAAGTTTTCTTTGAAGCTAAAGTACTGTATGCAGCAGCAGGATTTTGGAACAGAAAACATGAAATAAATAAATTATGTAATTATCCATTACAGAGTTGGAAGTTTTTTGAGAGACAAATGTATTTGTATTAAGATGTGGCTTTCATTAAAAGCGAATTATGAGGAATGTGTGTCATGACTAAAACTATTCTACAAAACTCATTAGCCTGGGTATTTTATTACATACTAAAATGTATTGTTTGATACAGGCAGTTAAAAACACGTGACCCTGGACCACAAAACCAGTCATAAGGGTCAATTTTATGAAACTGAGATTTATATATCATCTGAAAGCTGAATAAAAAAGCATATAAATTTAATATTATTTTGCTGAGATACAACTATTTAAAAATCTGGAATCTGTGGGTGCAAAAAAATAAATAAAATCTAAATATTAGAAAATCACCTTTAAGGTGGTCCAAATAAAGTTCTTTGCAATGCATGTTACTAATCAAAAAATAAGTTTTGATATATTTATGGTAGGACATTTACAAAATATCTTCATGGAACATGATCTTAATATCCTTATGATTTTTGGCATAAAAGAAAAATCGATCATTTTGACCCATACGATGTATTTTTGGCTATTGCGTTAAATATACCCGTGCTACTTATAACTAATTTTGTGGTCCAGGGTCACATATACATTTATTGTTCGTTTGCTATTATATTGCATTTTAAATAACTATCATTACGGGCCTGCATTCTTGTTTTGTAACTCTTATTTTGAAAAGCTTTCTTCGTGGGTACTCTCGCGAGATTTTAGACCGAACAGACTCAAGTTTGGCTAAAATGTTCAGCCATACAAGTCAACACACACAGGTAAATTATAACATATCTGCTTGCTCACCAATAAGGGCAGATCTATCAACTCACATTGTGTGATGCATGAACAAGCAAGGTTTCCAAAATACAGAGCTTATAACGCTACAGGTGAGTGACAGTTTGATGGGGCGTCAAGACGTGACCAGCTGCAGACCTGCTAATCGGCCCGTGGCTGGAGGAGTCCGTCAATGGATCAGCTGTTGTTTCAGAGCGTTTGTTTTATGATAGATTTATTGGCCCTCCCCCGTATTATGTTTTGGGCCTAACCACATAATGATTTCGCTTTAAGCTGTAAGATTTTGATATTGAAATTCCTTTTTTGAATGCAGATTCAGATAGGATTTTGTGTAGGCAAATGTAATTTTGTCATACTTTATCTGTTTTTAGATTTCATAGAGGTAAGAAGTAAGATTTTAATGTACAAAGCACTTAATCAGGAGACAAAAGAAGGTGTTTCAGGGTGTTAATGTTGTTCCTTTATATTTCGTAGCTCCACAAAACTATTTTGCGAGGAGAGGAGCAGCCAGTTCTCCAGAGATGTGAGGACTGTTGTTCCTTGTACCACTGTCCTTTCTGTGGACCTGAGATGTTCAAACCCACCATCAAAAGCAAATGTTTAAAACATTTACAGGGTCACAGAAGAAGAGCAATACGACACAAGGGCAAGTACTGTATATATTTTACTTTAAAGTGTCCCAGGTAATGAAGTCACAAAGTTCCTTCAAGTGTTAAAATTTACTGAAGCATAGAATTTTATAGAAGCATAATTAAACCTTAGTATTAAATGCATCTCTAACAGAGGATTCTTTTCCTTTTTACTACTTTTTTTCTCACTAGAGTTCTTTATTTTCAAATGTCATTTAAAGTGCCGAACTGCTCCACACTTTCACTGCGTCAGCTGCACATCCACTTTTATGAGGAAAGATGGTTTTCTAAAACACCTGGCCATGTGTGAGAGCAAAAAACCAAAGGTAACGGTTGTGGAGCTGAGATCAGAGGAGAGTTTACCTGCAGCAGATCTTCAACTGACTGCATCTGAGGCTGGCAGAACTGAGGAGATGCCTGTCAGTGAGGGACACGAGAGCCTGATCTCCGAAGATGCTCAGAAAATCAGGAGAAGAAAAGCAAACTTTGAGCAACACTTGTGTCCTAAAAGGGTATGTTTATGGAGATAAAATAATGCCATAAAGATTTGCATGTGAAGAGTACTTGTTGTGCAGGTGTACATAAGACTGTAAGCCTAAATTAATTTTGCATGCGCAAGAGAAGCTTTGTAAAAGTGTAAATCGCGTTTCAAGCGTAAGGAAAAACAGATTTGCAGCATTTTACTGTTACTCGTAAGTGTAAGTCATGTGTTGTGAAACTGCAGCTTTATGCTTTGGCAAAATAAATAGGATCTGCATTCTTCCGACTTCCATTTCTCCGCGCTTACACTTTTGGCACGTTCTTTTCGCTAAAATACGGTCAAAAGCACTGCAAGTCTGTGAACAGTGAGTTGCACACGAAAACAACAGTTTGCAAAACAGATTGACTGCGTAGGACCAATATGTATGTGAAAAAACAGACTGTTGCAAATGTCTAAATGACTTGTGTATGTAGGACACAAAGTTGCCGAAATAATCGGATACGTACAGCTCCGTCTTTCTTTTTCTGCGCTTACACTTTTGGCACGATTCTCTCACTCACTGAGTTTTGCAAGCCTGAGGGGGAGGGCGGGGCCAACACCTTTCTGTAGCCAATCAAATGAGACTCTCGCGGACTCTATTTACTCTCTTATCTGATTGGTTCAATAAACACATCACACACCAAAACATTTATCTTCATTTAGTTCTCGCTGTCGCTCGCTTCCGGTGGAATGGTACCTTTAATGTAGACATACATTAAAAATAAAATAAAATAAAAACACGATAAAGTTGTGTACCAGGCTGTGTGTTCATTCTGAAATTCGAGCTGTGTCGTCATCGTCCTCAACAGGCAATATATGATAGTTTACTGTAATATTGTAATTTTGATGATACCTAATACTAAAACTGCCACTAAAACTGTATATTTTACCCGTGGCTGTTTTTTAAATGTAGCCTACATAACAGACTTTTAATAAAACATTAAAGTCTCCCAGTCACTGACTTTTACTAAAATGGTGTAATTTACAATCCTCTAAAAATGGTTTAGAAAAAAAAAAAGATCAGAACGTGGCATTTATATTGTGCCTATATTTTCGTGCTGTCATTATCTTGCTACTTATGTATTAATTGTAACTACATTGCTAGGCAGCGCCTTTTACTCACTGAATTAGCAGTTGAGATTCAAAAATAAAGTCAAAATTAGTAAAAGAAGGTGATTTATGGATGCTGAAGAGCATAGAAGCACTAAATGCCATTAGTCAGCATCTGACGGCTCATCTGACTGTGATCTCATATTTAGATGTTTCTTTATGAAAACAGTGGCATAATACACTGAAATAAAATGTTCTTTAGGCGTATAAAAACGGTAGTCGTGCTTGGGTAGAATTTACCCGCTGGAGGTTTTTATGTGTACAGCGACCCCTAGCGGTGCTAGTGTTAAACATGGCCTAGTATCTGTACTAGCAGCATAATTTGTCATTTATAATACCATGCATAATTTCACCTGTCTACTGATCAGGGACGACTCAAATTTTTTAACTAAAATTTGGTTCAATATTGTGAATATAACATATTTTTTTCACTTTAACATGTTATAATTTAAGGGGATTTTACACTTGTTTTTACAATTGAGTGTTAAATACAATAAACAGAGACATGGTCTGGAAAATCGTCAAATTCAGATTTATGTAGCTTTATTGTTATAGTAAAAAGGTTTTATCAAAAGTATAGCACTCTGATACTGTTGTTGAGCATTGTCACGTAATGTTTAACATCAGCTATATATTAGGCTATATTATATGATATATGCATTTCAGTGTAAAGCCAAACCAATCCAATAATGTTAACACCAGCTAACAATTCAGGATGAACACATAGTCTAGTCTAATGGTACACAACTTATAAAGTATCATGTTTTAATTAAGTTGTTGTTTATTTATTTATTTTAATGTACATGTACAGTAAAACTACCATTCCACTGAAAGCGAGCGACAGCGAGAACTAAATGAAGATAAATGTTTTGGTGTGTGATGTGTTTATTGAACCAATCAGATAAGAGTAAATGGAGTCCGCAAGAGTCTCATTTGATTGGCTACAGAAAGTAGTGGCCCCGCCCTCCCGCTCACGCTTGCAAAACTCAGTGAGTGAGAGAATCGTGCCAAAAGTGTGCGAGCTCGTACGACCTCAAAAATCGCACCGTGTACGCCCGCCTTAAGCGCAGATAAAAGAAAGACGGAGCTGTACATATCAGATTATTTCGGCAACTTTGTGTCCTACATACACAACAAGTCATTTAGACATTTGCAACAGTCTGTTTTTTCACATACATATTGGTCCTACGCAGTCAATCTGTTTTGCAAACTGTTGTTTTCGTGTGCAACTCATTGTTCACAGACTTGCAGTGCTTTTGACCGTATTTTAGCGAAAAGAACGTGCCAAAAGTGTAAGCGCGGAGAAATGGAAGTCGGAAGAATGCAGATCCTATTTATTTTACGAAAGCATGAAGCTGAAGTTTCACAACACATGACTTACACTTACGAGTAACAGTAAAATGCTGCAAATCTGTTTTTCCTTACGCTTGAAACGCGATTTACACTTTTACAAAGCTTCTCTTGCGCATGCAAATTTAATTTACGCTTACAGTCTTGTGTAAACTTGCACAACACGTACTCTTCACATGCAAATCTTTATGGCATTATTTTATCTCCATATATGTTTCTTTTTCCTTTGTTGTTATGTATGTGTATGGGCCATTCTACAAACTGCTGTCCCACAATCAAAAAACACATTTAAAAAGCATTTAAGTATTCAAATCTCAGGTCTTTACTAAGATCCTTCTATTATCTATTGAAACCCACAATTATATTTAAAATATTAGTAAGCTTAATATATATATAAAATCATCATCTATTGGGTTCTTTGAATTGGGAGGTGGCTATTCTCCTGAATACTCCTGGAAGTCCTGAACCCTAACCCCTAAACTTATGAAAATTATATTGAAATTATATTTTTCCATATATATCTTTTTGATTCTTTTTAAAACTCAAGCTATAAAAAAATACTTATTTTATAGTTTCTCTGCAAATAATAAAACTTATTTTCATGTCACTACTGAAACAGTGTATGTTTTCAGTTCATTGGCTGAGACATTAAAGTACAGTTATGCAATTTTTAAGCATTTTAATGTTTTAGTAGTGTTTTAGTATATAAGTTAAAATTCTGTAACGTGATGTGGTCGCTACCAAAGCATTACTGTCACTACTGAAACATGGGATGTTTTGTCAAAAATAAAGTATATTGAATTATCATAACTATCATGTTATGATAGTTTTTGGTTCAATGCATATTCAAACTAATGAATCTTTGAAATTAGTATGATCAACGTTTTGCCTTTTACAAAGAAAAAATTGATTCAATATACAACAAATCTCATTAATTACACTTGAAATAATCTTAAAAATGTAACTTATTGATTTACCTTTAAAATTTTGTTAATAAAATAGCAAAAATATATATTTACAATGTAGGTGTAAGCAAAATCTTAATAGGTCAATATAGCCTTTTTAATTAAATTATATTTATATACTGTGTTTCAGTAGTGACAAATTTGGGGAGAGGACAAATATTCCAAATCTTTCTATAAATACAATATGAGATTTAACTGCACAATTACTAGAAATGTATAACTTGGATATTATACAATTTGCATACTTACAGTTCTGAAGAGTGGCCCATATACACTACGAAAAGTTTGGGGTCAGTAAGATTTTAAATAATGCTGGATAAAAGGTAATACTAACAGTAAAGATGTTTACAGTGTTTTGAAAGATTTCTATTTTAAATAAATGCTGTTCTAATAAGGCTAAGATGAACTGACAAGTAAACAGCAGAATTGTCCCTTTAAACCCCTTAATAGGACTTTGTTGTGTCAAAATGTCTGATAAGCTGTGAAAAACTTATGTAAACATATAATACTCTTTTTGCTCTATGCTGTTAAAGGCTGCAAGTGAGTACACAGTGAGCCAGGGTCCCAGTGATTCAGAGATGGCAGACCAAGACTCCACAGGTGACTCTCATCAAACACAAAACATTCTGCATAATGCATTTCTGCATAGTGCTCAACTTGATGTCCAATTTCCAATGTGACACACAAACCCAATTAACATCAGGAACAGATTTACTAAATATTATTACTGACTCATTATTTGATGGTAGTGCCAAACTGGAGACGTAACTCCAGTACGGTATTCATTTCCAAAATGATAACTGGACTCCACGTGAAACGTTTATCCATGCATACTGTTTAACATATTTTTTAAAAACTAGTAAGTAGTATACAACAACATTGCTCTAGTATACAATTGCATTGCTCTGATCAGAGAGATTTATAGTTTTCCGCTCTTTAATCTCAGGTGAAGGAGATATTATGGAGGAACAGGTTAGAACAGATGACCCATCTAAATCCCCAGTGGATGAAGGCGATCCTTCAGTGGTAGATCTCTCTGTAGTGGATCACAATGTCACAGAGACCACCGTCTCAAATTCTGCTGCCGACCCGCATCCTATAGAGGCTGATGTCACCATACAGACTTTGGTAAATGAGATGTTCTCTCGACACACACCTGTTGAAAGCAGCGTGCCACAAAGATGCAGATCCGATGCACAAGATCTGTGTCCGTTCTGCGGTTTAATGCTGCACAGGAAGAATCTACAGGTGCATTTAAGAAGAAAGCACCCAGATCAAGTTTCAAACCACGAGAAACCTGCCTCTTCTCAGGTCAAAAACCCAAAACAGCAGAGACTCCCTTTGCGACAACAACAGAAGGTGAGAGAAGTTCATCCCTTGGGAGGCTTCACATATTTTTTTATTCTTTAGAGCAGGGTTTATGAGTGAACTGCATCGGGTTTGGGAGTTGATAAAAGTTCATAATTAAATAATCTAAATAAAAAACACTTAAAAATAGTTTTGTTTAACCACGTCGTGTGGAGGACTGTATGAATGTGCAAATATGTTGTGAAATTATTGAAATATTAATTTATATTGTCAGGGGTGAATATTTTATGTTTAAGGGGTTTGGTTGACTAAAATGTTTGGGAATCCCTGATTTAAAGTACAGCCTTAAAAAAAAAAACACAGTTCACCCAAAATGAAAATATGCCATCATTTATTTACTTTCATCATTTACGTTATTCAAAACGGCATGATTATTTATTCTAGAGAACACAGAAGGTGATATTTTTAGGAAAAATTAAATTGTTTAAAATTTCTCCTGTTTGTGTTCCCCAAAAGAAAGTCATACAGGTTTTTAATGATGGTAAGTAAATGACAGATTTACGGGAACTCCTACTATAAATTCCTACTATACATGTTTAAACTGTATTAAAGTAATATAAGTAATTTTAATATAAATGTAAATAAAAATCCTAAATCATTTCAGTCTGGAGATAAATAGTAACAGAAGCGTTGTGGATATTCTTTATACACCCCAAAGGGAATCACAACATCTTAAAACTGACGGGAAATAAAAAATATATACTTAGGTGATTTTACATGCAGCAAAAGCTAATACTTTGCAGATTATGCTATGGAATATATTATTATGCGTAAACACATAGGTTATTGAGGACTGTCGCAGGAAAAAATAAAGATCATAGTGTCGAAAGTGTGATGAATAAACCGAACACCCCCTCAGAGCCCGCAGAATGGATGCGTCCGCACCGAAAGCGCTTTGTCCGTGGTTGAAACATCGGCTCTCACCGACACTCCAGCGATTTTTTCCGATCTCACTCTTCTGTCACGACGGTCCACTTCAGTTCACTGGACAGGCGTGGATTATTGTTGTTGACATGCGTTGCGGTGCCGTCTGTGTTGTTGTTGTTTTAGCCAGATTTCATTTGCGCCCGTCTGACCCACATCTATTTTAAGGTGCAAACGTAAACGGTGCTACTTTTTAACGTCTGGACCCTCACTTTCATTAACGTGTTGCTTTATTATTGACAGAATACATATTTTTAATAAGCTCACTGGAAGCGTAATATCGTTAGCAAAGCGTTATAAACACCAGTGAGATAAAATGGGTTGTTTCATATCGTAAAATGTTGCCTACATGTGGGACTAGTAGCCATTTGTAAATTACTTGCGTTATGTACAACATAGTAAAAGTTTATAAATACTGCTGTGCACTAGTCTGTAGTACGTGAGATAGTATGTATATGAGTTTATATGAGTCAGTAAACTCCAAAGTGTCTAAAATGGGCTGTTTTACAGTGTGAGCCCACAAGAAAGGCTGTTTCATGTTTGTTTTCTGTTTGTGTTGACTCATAGTTTATATGTTTCTGGTTTCAGATTGCAATGGAGAGTGAGATCAGAGATGTGTTCAGACACTGTCTCAGGTTTCCAGTGCCCATTTCTGCCTCTGTGGTTGCTGATGAGCCAGTGGACACTGCCAATGAAAAGCGTTGTGTCACCGTTTTGACCCGTAAGTTTAGTGGAGTCCTGTCATGTGGTTTTATAGTGTATTTACTCAGTTGTATTCAGTTAAATTATGACTTCATGGTGATTGCTTTTCAACTCTCTTTCTCTGTAGGTTGGAGTCAGTGTGATTTGGAGAGAGGGGTGAAACTGCCTTTCTCTCAGAGATGGACTTTACTGTGTAAACATGACACAGTTGAGCATGTGCTGCCGTCTGGAACAAGCTCACACACAGAGAAAGAGTAAGAGATATATAAGAAATATATGTATCTTCAAGAGGTAAAAATAAAGGTTACAAGTAAACAATGCGCCTGTCATCAAAATGCATTTCTCACTTTCAGGTTGCTCAGCTGCCATTCTCCTTCTGGGACACTTCAGGCTGTCATCCGGGAGGAGGCAGGACATCAGTATGTGGAGGTAATGGTAATATGTTTTGATGTTCAAATATTGAGTTATTAAAGTGTGATTCTTATTCCTCTTATTCTTTTGGTAGGTTTGGGGTCAAAATGGTCTGGAGAAAAGTTTGGACCTTACAGCTCTGAATAAACATGGAAAAGTCTACGAAGATGGTAAGAAACACTTTTACTGTCCATGTTATACACCAGGGGTTTCGAGTCACCAGCCTGAACATGGCTATCTGTGAACAAATGACTCTTTTGGAATCAGTTTTTAAAATCTAAAAACTGATTCACTTAGCAAACCATGAATCATTGTCAATCATGTCTAATGGAAATGAACTTTAACAGTGAGGTGTACTTAATTTTCAGTCTAATTTGCAGAATGTTTTTGATATGGAAGTACCATTTAAAATCTTTTTTTGTTTTGTTTTTACTTTTATTCAGCAATGATACATCAAATTGATCACAATTGTTACCTTGGACCACAAAACCAGTCATGGTCAATTTTTTAAAAGCGGAAAAAAAGGTGTCCATTGATGTATGGTTTGTTAGGATAGGACGATATTTGGCTGAGATACAACTATTTACGGTAGAAAATGGAACATAATCTTTACTTAATATACTAATGATTTTTGGCATAAAAGAAAAATCAATAATTTTAACCCATACAATGTATTGTTGGCTATTGCTTCAAATATACCCATGCTGCTTATGACTGGTTTTGTCACAAGATTATCACAAGATAATTTACATTTTATATATTTAAAACATTTGTTATTTAAAATGGTATTAATAAGATTTCACAATATTTTGTTTTTACTCAGTGAGCATGAAAGACTTCTTTCAAAAAACTTTTGAATGGTGGTGTAGTCCAAGATAGACATTTATACTGAGTCATTCTGTAATTTGGAAGCTAATAAATCATTTTCTGATTGTGTATACTTTATTTCTCTGTGTATCATTAGCTCAGTTTGCATGTCTGGCCTGGTCACCATGTGAAAAGAAGCTGCTCTATGTGGCTGAAAAAAAGAGGGTGGAACCATCAGCGCATTCATCAGTTGCATCAGCCAATGAGGATGGTGGGCTAGTGCTGCTTGAGGAACAGGTAAAATGTCTTCTCCCATATGTAGTTTCATACACTAACTATTATGGTTATAGTTTTTGAAGAAGTCATGTGCATTTCACAGGATAAGAACATATATGTTGAAGACTGGGGTGAAGGTCTGGTGGGTAAGAGCTGTCCAGTTTTGTGTGTAGCTGATCTCAACAAAGGAGCAGTTATTGTATATGCTGGCGTCCCTCCACATATATCACCAGGGCAGGTGAGTCAGATGTATTTTGCAATTCTCTGGTCTAATTGATAATCATTATGTTATGTTACTGGCTTTCCATGGGAGATGTTATATCAGCAATCTCAAATTCAGTTTTTTAAAATGTTAACTGAATTATTAAATGCACTTTGTTCTTTCCTAAGGCTCTGTGGGCACCTAATGGAAGGGGCGTGGTCTTTGTGGGCCAATGGAATGAGCCGTTTAGACTGGGCCTTAAATTCTGCTCTAATCGTAGGTGAGGGGCAGAGTCAAAGATAGCTTCAACAGCTATTACTTATATTCCTTAGAAAAATTGATTCAGTAGTAATCCCACAGTCCCTCAAGTGCTAATACTGAATAAGTTGCTTGTATCAGAGAATTCTGATATTCATAAATACACTGACCAAAATTAAGAGCTGAACTCAAAGATCTAAGACTTTTTCTATGTACACAAAAGGCCTACTTCTCTCAAATATTGTTCACAAATCTGTCTAAATCTGTGTTAGTGAGCACTGCTTCTTTGCTGAGATAATCCATCCACCTCACATGTGTGTCATATCAAGATGCTGATTAGACAGCATGATTATTGCACAGGTGTGCCTTAGGCTGGCCACAATAAAAGGCCACTCTAAAATGTGCAGTTTTACCTGTGTTCGTTGTCCATAACATACGCCTGCCCATACCGTAACCCCACCACCACCATGGGCCACCGTGGTTACAATGACAAACTGCATTTAAGTTGAGACTCAGATGGGAGCGACGAGCGTGCAGATGAGCTTCCCTGAGACGCTTTCTGACCGTTTTTGCAGAAATTCTTTGGTTATGCAAACCGATTGTTGCAGTAGCTGTCCGGGTGGCTGGTCTCAGACGATGCTGGATGTGGAGGTCCTGGGCTGGTGTGGTTACACGTGGTCTGTCTGTGGTTGTGAGGCCAGTTGGATGTACTGCCAAATTCTCTGAAACACCTTTGGAGACGACTTATGGTAGAGAAATGAACATTCAATTCACGGGCAACAGCTCTGGTGGACATTCCTGCAGTCAGCATGCCAATTGCACGCTCCCTCAAAACTTGCGACATCTGTGGCATTGTGCTGTGTGATAAAACTGCACATTTTAGAGTGGCCTTTTGTTGTGTCCAGCCTAAGGCACACTTGTGCAATAATCATGCTGTCTAATCAGCATCTTGATATGCCACACCTGTGAGGTGGATGGATTATCTTGGCACAGGAGAAGTGCACAGATTTAGACACATTTGTGAACAATATTTGAGAGAAATAAGCTTTTTGTGTACATAGAAAAAGTCTTCGATCTTTGAGTTCAGCACATGAAAAATAGGGGCACAAACAAAAGTGTTGCATTTATAATGTTGGTCAGTGTATTTAATTAAATATTTAGCTGATTTTTAAAAATGTATTTATTTTATTTTTTTTCATTTTCCAGATCAGCTCTCTACTACCTGGATATGAAAGGGAACTGTGGTAAGAATCTTTATAGGAGGGATTATATGTAAGCACCATTTAAATGCCCTTTTTTCACTCTTTGGGCTTTGACGTATATACAGTTTTGTGAAACTATAACTCTTGGTCCTATAACCTCTCTTTGTCCAAAATGACCTGTCCTGCCCAGAGTGCTTGTCAGCTGAAGGCGTGTCTGTTTCAAGCCCTCGAATGAGTCCAGACTCGTGCTGGATCATATACTTGCAGGGACAGGTGTTTGGACCACATCATCAGTGCCTGAAAATGATGCTGGTGAGAACATACAGTTTAATATATGAACTATTTATTCATAAATAATCCTGAAAAAGTGTATCATGGTTTCCACAAAAACATATTAAGAAGCTAACTTCATCAAAATGGATAGTAATAAGAAATGCGTCTTGAGCCCCAAATCAGCATATTAGAATGATTTCTGAAGGAGCATGTGACACTGGAGTAATGATGCTGAAAGTTCATCACAGAAAAAAATATAAAAATAATACTTTCAATTGAAATAATATTTCACAATCTTACTGTTTTTACTGTATTTTTGATCAAACAATTGCATAAGATTAATCTTACTGACCCCAAATCAGACTCTTTATTAGACTGCTTCCTTTTTTTTCTTCTTCTTTTCATGTCTTTTAGTACGACATGAAGAACAGAAGCACTTCAGTCTTAGTAGATGTGGTCAGGAGAGCAGAAAAAGGTACACACATTGAAGATTAAAGATTGACGTGAAGTTTTATTTATATAGCACTTTTCACAATGGACATAAGTGTGATATCATGTCCTTTCACAGGTCAGTTTGCTGGTATATACGAGTCTTTGCCGTCTCAATGCTGGTCTGCAGACAGTGAGAGAATCTTCTTCAGCAGTGCCTGTGAAAACAATAAGGTAAACGCATAAATACATAAAAAAACACGCACCCAAGAGACAAAAAATACAGGTGTTTGACCAAAATAGTGAAGAAAAAAATTTGCACACTGTTAAAAGGATAGTTTGCTCAAAAATTACAATTACTCATGTCGTTCCAAACCTGTAAGACCTTTGTTCTTCTGTGAACACGGATTAAAATGTTTTTGATGAAATCCGAGAGCTTTTTGACCCTGCATAGACAACAACGGAACTGATAAGTTCAAGGCCGTTAAAATAGTTCATGTGACATCAGCGGTTCAACCGTAATGTTATGAAGCTAAAAGAATAATAATGATTAAAAAAGGGTTTATTGAACAATTTTTTTCTCTTCCGTGTTAGTCTTTAATACGTATTTATGAGAATACCATGACATATGCGTGTGATGCTGCTGACGCAGGAGATGGCGTTCTGACGTAAAGCACGGATGCGAATTGTTTACAAGCAGAAGAAGATCCATGCTGTACATAAAACAGCTGTCTTCGTAAACGTCTGAAGAAAAGAAAGTATTCTCGTAGCTTCATAGAATTATGGTTGAACCACTGATGTTACGTGGACTATTGTATCGATGTCCTTACTACCTTTCTGGGCGTTGAACGGATAGTTGTGTTGCTGTCTATATAGGGTCAGAAAGCTCTCGAATTTCATTAAAAAAAAAAATCTTCAAAAAATTGTGTTCCGACGATGAACGAAGGTCCTTACAGGTTCTGAACGACATGAGGGTAACTAATGATAGAATTGTAATATTTGGGTGAACTATACTATATGTGTCCCATGTCTGCACTGTGCTGATTCTGAATTTCTGTTTCTAGCGTTACGATTTTGTGATTTGCACCATCTGTTTGTTGTTCTAGGCACTGTTCTCAGTTGACAGAACAACAGGAAGAGTCACACAAGTGTGTGGACTGGATGCGCTAAGACTAGGTAGTGTAAATATGGAGTGATGTCATGACTGCTCATGAAAAATATTCTAAGGCCATTTACTGTCAGCATCATTGTTTCTTGCCAGTTGTGACAGTCATTCAATGTCTTTGTGTTTGGTAGATGATTTTGGGAGTGTGCATCTATTGACAATACAAAAAGACCTGATGGTGATGAGCTGCTCATCTCCAAATCAACCTCCCTGCCTGGTACAACCACACACACATGCGCACACTTTTCTATAATAGTCATCTTTCACTGAAGAAACTGCATTAAATGTAACACTGTGGTTTCTGTAGAAAGTTGGCTTCCTGTCATCGATGGATCAAGCGGAAGACATGCAACTTTGTAGTGTGGGCGGAGCAGATGTGTATGAGGGATTTGATTGGCAGCCCATGTTGATCACACCCCCTTCTCAAGAGGAGAACCATCAGTTTTGTGAGTAACATGGACGTATCGTGAGATATTCAGCTGCTACCAGCAGTATTTCTTTGTGATTTGACTCTTTTCTCCTTCCTAACTATAAAGCTGGACTGAATTTTGGAGCAATTTTGTTGAAACCGTACAATCCTCCAGAGAGAAGGAAAACTCCTCTAGTGGTGAATATACATGGTAATGCTGACATTTTTTTTTTTTTTTTTTTTTTTTTTGTCCATGATGTAATTTTTTTTTCTTGGGCGTAAGTGATCAGTGAAGTACTTGTCTGTGCAGGTGGTCCTCATGCGCATTTCGCTGCTGACTGGAATGCCACAGCCGCTTCTTTAACCAAACTGGGATATGCTGTACTGATGGGTGAGTGTTTATGTGGCATTCTAGTTCCTTTCACAAAAAAATACAGAATGAGCACTGATTTAAGGTATGATTTTATGTGTCACAGTGAACTACAGGGGCTCCACTGGTTTTGGTCAAGATGGTATAGAGTCTCTGCTTGGAAACGTTGGCAGTCAGGACGTCAAAGATGTTCATGTATGTACTCTATATTCACATATAATGTGCGCATGTCAAAAAAGTGTTTCATTAGCTAATTTGTCATTTTTCGTGTCCAGAGGGCAGTGTTGTGCACTTTGCAGAATGAGACGACATTAGATCCTGATAAGGTGGCAGTGATGGGTGGCTCTCACGGTGGTTTTCTGGCCTGCCACCTGGTTGGTCAATATCCAGATTTCTACAGAGCATGTGCGTCAAGAAACCCTGTGATCAACGCAGCTACGCTGCTTGGAACCAGTGATATTGTAGACTGGTAATGCACTCACATTTACATTCATTAAAGGAGAAGTCCACTTCCAGAACAACAATTTACAGATAATGTACTCACCCCCTTGTCATCCAAGATGTTCATGTCTTTCTTTCTTCAGTCGTAAAGAAATTATGTTTTTTGAGGAAAACATTTCTGCATTTTTCTCCATATAATGGACTGATATGGTGCCCCGAGTTTCAACTTCCAAAAGGCAGTTTAAATGCAGCTTCAAACGATCCCAAATGCGGTTGTAAACGATCCCAGCCGAGGAAGAAGGGTCTTATCTTCAAAACGATCGGTTATTTTCATAAAAATAATACAATTTATATAATGTTTAATGTCAAATGCTCATCTTGTCGTGCTCTCCCTAAGGTCTGTGTATGCTGCCTCAAGACAGTTAGGGTATATCGAAAAACTCCAAATGTATTTTCTCCCTCAACTTCTAAATCGTCATGTATGTTTGACCTTTTTTGTTAAGAGTGTTTGATCTTCTTTGCATGTTCACTTTGCAAAAGACTGGGTCAGAACTTCTGCAGCAAAGTAGGATGATTTTAAAATGATTTTTGAAGTTGAGGGAGAAAATACGATAAGAACTGTCTTGAGCCAGAATACACAGAGTTCAGGGAGAGCAAGACAAGCATTTGAGATTAAAAAGTATTTAAATTGTATTTTTTTTAATGAAAAGAACTGATCATTTCGCTAGATATGACCTTTCTTTCTTGGCTGGGATCGTTTACAACCGCATTTGGGATCATTTGAAGCCGGATTTAAACTGCATTTTGGAAGTTCAAACTCGGGGCACCATATCAGACTATTATATGGAGAAAAATCCTGAAATGTTTTCCTCAGAAAATACAATTTCTGTAAGACTGAAGAAAGAAAGACATGAACATCTTGGATGATAAGGGGGTGAGTACATTATCTGTAAATTGTTGTTCTGGAAGTGGACTTCTCCTTTAATACCTCTGTTATTAAAGAAGAAAAGCTGTTTGCAGTGACCAAAGATGAGTGTAATGGTGTTATGTGATTTTTGCTCTCCCTGCAGGAGATATTCCTCTGTTGGGTTTCAGTATGCTTTTGATCGGCTGCCCACATCACAGGCCCTCATTTCCATGCTGGAAAAGTCACCTATAATACACGCTGCACAGGTATACACATATGTACACACATGTTTACCAGTGTTGTGAAATGTTGAAATTGCATAGACTTTTTTGGTATACAGATAGTTATAAATATTGAACCCTAAAAGAAAACCTTTAGCATTTTTACTATAAAAATGTATTTACCTCATTTTTATAACATGTTTTTTTTTCTTTTTGATTAAGAAGGCTCATACTTACACAGAAACACAGGAATAGCTATTAGGATACAGTATTTCTTTAGGTAGCATGATAAGCTGGAAAACCTTAATATTATTTGTGTACATGTGTGTTTAGATCCGTGCTCCTGTGTTGTTGATGTTGGGTGGGAGAGACAGAAGAGTGTCACCTCACCAAGGTCTGGAGCTCTACAGAGCACTCAAGAGCAGTAATACACCTGTCAGGTACACACACTTGCACTTAATATACACCCATATTATTCTGATATTATTATTCGCTAATAGTGGTAGACCAAGCTGATTAAATATGACCATTTTGAGATTATTGGTATTGGCCAGTAACAGTATCTGCAAAAAGTAGGGATGCCCTGTAATTTCAGACACACAACATTTTTTGGCTGAAAATTGCATTTTCGGTTTTTGGCCAAAAGAGAAAAACTGCTGAAAATATGAGCTGAGAATATATGGCATACTTTCAATAAAAGTGTGATTATTTTATTAGCTTGTTTTATTCATATTTTTATCATTACAATTATTGAGTCAAACTAAAAAGTCTTTAATATGATTTAATATTATAATAAATAAAAGAGCATTTTCAGTTTGGCAAAGTGCATCCAGAATTTTCGCTTTCAGTCTAGAATTTTAATTTTTGGTCCCTAACAAAAACAATAAACGTTTTCTATTTTCAGAGTATGATACACTACAATTCAGAAGTTTAGGGTCAGAAAGGATTTAAAAAAAAATATAAGTCTTCTATATAAATCTTCTAAATAAGTCTGCATTTATTTGAAATACATTATTAAAAATACAGTAAGTCAGCAATATTCTAGTCTTATTTAAAATAACTGTTTTATATTTTAATATATTATAAAATATATTTTATTACTTTTATGGTAAAGTTGAATTCTCAATTTTTAAGTCGTTACTCCAGTCTTTAGTGCTACATGATCCTTCAGAAATTTGTGCTCAAGAAAAACAGTTGTTGAAAACAGTTGTGCTGCTTGATATTTTTCTGGAAATTGTGATGGATTTTTTTCATGATTGTTTGATGAATAGAAAACTTAAAAGATTAGCTTTTATTTGAAACATTTGCAACAGCATTTATTTTGTAACATTGTAAATGTTTTTTTTTAACCAATTCTTATCAATTTATCACATCCTTGCTGAAGTTACATAAATACTGATTTTATTTGGCAATGTTTGCCTACTTCTCAAGTAAAGTTTTGCCCTTGACTTTTGAAAAAACAACTTCATTCGAGCACTAATGGCCATTCTGAAGTGTTCAGCCTGCTCTTTCTTTTTTTTTTCTGCCTTTATCACACACTTTCCCTCTTTCTCTCTCTCTTTGTCTGTCTCTCAGGTTATTGTGGTACAGTGATGAGGGTCACTCGCTGTCTAAAGTCAACACTCAGTCTGACTGCTTCCTCAACATCGTTCTGTGGTTTAAAGAACATCTAAACTGACACAACATTTCAACATTACTCAGACGCGCATATGAAAATATCTATCGAAAACTTTTTTCTGTCTGCACATATTGTGTTTGACATTCTTGCCAAAACTGTAAATGTCTGAATGTTGCACTGAAGCTGAAGTTACAGGTTATGCAGGTCATTGTTCACCAGGGGGCAGACCTGTCCATGTGAAATAAGGGGTTCAGATGCCAAAGGATGAACTCATTATGTTTAGAAATCAGAGCTTGTGTACTGTGATACTGAACTTCTTTTTTTAGAGTCAATATGTGAACATTTACACTCTTTTGTGAGATGTTTGTTTTGTTTTTAATGGACGTAATGATCTTGCCAATATTTTTAGATCAAATCTATTTGACTTTAAAAGAAATACATGGTGATTGTTTGTAGATTTAAATTAGTTTAATGATGAAAAAGTACATTTAGAATGGGAAGCAGAAGAGAAGAACAAAAATCTATTTTCTGGTTTCTGAAATGTATCTATAGAGATCTCAACATTCCATATTTATAAACATGATACAAGACAGAAATGTGTTATTCATTTATTTTAAACGACCTTTATACACCTCCAGGTGTGCATGCTAGCTTTGGTGGCTGCCGTACCAGCTTACATGTCTGAGACTCTCGTGTCCATTTCACTTACAGCCACTTAAGAAAGGTATTTCCCTCAAAGATTTCTTTGTTTTATAGTTTTGCAACATTTTTGCCCTTTAAACACTTAATCTCCAAATCCTCTTTGACAGATTCATTCAGCTCTTGTGTTTCTGTCATGAACTCTGTTTTTAATGCTTTTTATATTATTATTAGGTATTTGGTTTGCCGTTTGTGGCACGTTTGAGCACCAGCCAGCTTTATGTTACAGTGTTTTATGGCCAATTGTAGCATGTGGATTTTCAATATTCTGGCAGTCTCATGGGACAGATTGCTTTATACCCTGTTAAGATTGCATTGCTAATGACCCACAGAGAAAGAAGTAGAACACAACAGGTCACCTGAGACCATTGCCAGTATGTGTATGTGTGTTTAAGAGAGAATGAAAGAAAGGTCTGTATTATTCACCCTTTGATCGGGTTTGGTGTAGGTGTCTGGGTCTTTACTCTCTGTCTCAGTCTGCCTAGATGCCGGACGACATGCTCATAAAGGAAGATTAAAGAGCGAGGCAGAATTTGAGAATAAACACAAACACCCGAAAAGCAGAAAATCATTGCCAGGGGGTGAAAAGCGGATGAAAAGCAGAAGCAGATTAGCGGAAGTCGGGAGAAAAGTCTTGAGTAGGTTTAAGGTCACACTGGGGTAAAATGAGCCACAGCTTCGTTGGTGCTCTCATGAGCTGTGATGTGACAACTAAACAAAAACACAAAAGTTGTCTGATGACTCAAGCATTTTTTTCCCCGGAATATTGTGAGTTGGGTAAGATCCAGAAGGCCTGGGGTACGTTGAATCAACGGCCGTAAATATGACACAGCTTGAAGCTGTGAATTGATTTGAGTTGGCAAAATAATACAGCATAAATTAAATCTTTCAGACATCTTTGTTATACTTTGGTTCATGTTGCCTTTTGGACTTTACAAGCCTTATATAAGTTGTTTACCTTGATCTTTAAAGTGGATTCCTTCTTTAAGATCTTCAAAATGATAAACAGCTCTGTTCTGTTTTATTTTCAACTATTAAACAGAAAAAGGAAACAACATAAACTGTCTTACGTTACCACTGGCCCAAAGTAAAGTTGTGCTAAATCAGGGTGTTGCTGTGTGTAGTGGTTGGTTTCTATCCAAACAGGTGCCAACCCCCCCAAAAAAAACAAAAAAACAAGTGAAATTGAGTGTTAAGCATAGATTTTTACACATCTTTTGTATTGAATTTTATGATGTTAGATCATTTATTAGACCATAATGTTTGCCTTTGCATTGTTTCAATACGATGTCTGTCACTGTGCATCATAAATAGACTAGCTTTTAGGTCATTTTAAAGGACTAGTTCACTCCAACTTCCACTTCTTCATTCAAAAAGAAACATTCCAGGATTTTTCTCCATATAATGGCCTTCAGTGGGATCCAATGGGTTGAAGGTCCAAGTTGCATTTGAATAAGGGTCTTATCTAGTGAAATGATTGGTCATTTTGTAAAAAATAAAAATGAAAATGTATATACTTTTTAACCACAAATGCTCATCTTGTACTCACTCGTCCTCACACATTATGCAGTCTCGTTGGAAAGGTGATATAGGCGGACATACCGACCCAGTGTTTACAAAGCGAATGTGCAAAGAAAGTCAAACGCCCTTTACAGTTCTTCACCCTACCCTACCTTTTTGAACAAAAGTCGAAGGTCCAAAGGCGAAGAACTAACCACATGTGACCTTTTCAATGTGACCGCATCGCAGAGCTAGTGCAAGAAGAGCATTTGTGTTTAAAAAGTATATACATTTTTATTTTTTATAGAAAATGACCGATCGTTTTGCTAGATAAGACACTTGTTCCTTGTTCTCATGTAGAGCCCTTTAAAGGTGTATTGAAACTGCAATTTGGACCTTCAACCCATTGAAGTCCACTATATGGAGAAAAATCCTCGAATGTTTTCCTCAAAAACCTTAAATTCTTTAATGCCACCAGTGCCAAAAAGCTTTTTTCCGACATCTGAAGTATTAAACAATGAGCTATTCAAAAGCAGTGTTATTGTAGTATTATTTATATATTGTAATAGTATTTATTATATTTTGAATTAGTTTTATATTTATATTTTCAGTTATCATTATAATAATAATTTTATGTTTTTACAGTTTTTTTTTTCTCTTTGTTATTTTAAATATTTCTGTAATTAATTACAATTATTTTGCTATTTTTAATTTTAGTACTTTCAGCCTTCTAATTTATAGGGTGAACTCAGGTAAAGTGGGCCACTTTTTTGTAAAACATGTAATTTAGATACCTAGATGTTTTTCCTTTTTCATTTCTTTATTATTTTTTGTTAACTTTGAGGTCCAGCTATAACATTTTATTTTGAATGTAGTTCACATAAAGTGTTAATTGCAAGATATGCAGTAGTCAACATTTGAAGTGGATCAGAAAAAGTTCATCAAAGTTGTCCTAAGACAAGAACAGGTATTCTTTTTGGATTTAGAACAAATTTAATGAAAGGTTTTGACTTCAAATGTTGACTACTATATACCATTTTGACAACTTTCTTTTCAGGTAAAGTGTGCCATCCCTTATTTATCAAAAATTATTATGCATCTTAATTAAAAACAAATGATTTATTAACACATATGTTCAAACAAACATATTTAACAAACCCCAAAAAATACATAACCTACAGGTTATGAGAAAAATAAATCATGTGTAAACCCACATCTCAATTCATGTGCAAAATTCCAAACAACTGTAAGAACATGTTGTCGACAATAGATTTGATGAAATCAGAATATTGATTAAAAAATGAACTCTACAGTATATTAAAGATGTGAGTATAACACAAACAACAACAAATAAGCTAAAAAAAACAATAAGAGGACCATTTAAAATTGGTAACCATTGGTAACCATATGTAAAAAATGTTTTTTGCATAAGCTCTCTAAAGACTTTAAACAATATTTAATTGTTCTTATTTTAAACCTTCATATTCTACATCTACGTTTTTCTTCACTCCACAGATTGAACTTCATACCTCAGCTTCCTTTCTGTTCTCTCTTTCCTTTCTTCTCTGACTTGAATTTCCTGACAGCAGGCTCATTTCTGTTTTCAGGTCAGTGAGTCAGGGATATTTAAACACCTTCCAAGAAACTAACAATAAAAAAAATAAAATAAAATAAAAAATATAAAAAAAATTATATATATAAAAATATATATATATATATATATATATATATATATATATAAATTCTTTGCATTTTATTCCCTGTTGATGGTAGTACTGAATAAAACAGGAATAATCACAATAATGTTTGTTTACATTTAGTAAGCAACCTTATAATAACCTAACTGCAATAGTTTTGGATTGTCAATACAGTATATTTAAAAAAAAAAAAAAAGGCCCATCTGTTGGCGGCGATAACCTTGTGGGCAGCGTGCCGACATACAGTGCCATTGCACTACGGGTGTTCCGAGTTCCAATCTTGGCTCGAGGACCTTTCCCGATCTAAACCCCTCTCTCTCTCCCACTTCGCTTCCTGTCAGCTCTACACTGTCCTATTATAATAAAGACAGAAATGCCAAAAAAAATTCTTTAAAAAAGGCCCGTCTTACTTTAGTCTCACTAAATTCCCTGCAGTCTCACATGAAGTCTCCAGATCTCTGCTCACATAACAATGTGGGAAATTGACCAAAAGGGTAAAAAGACTATAGAAGAGTTCAATCCAAAGAAAGAGAGATTGTTTAACAGATTGTGGTTTGGGTGAATGAGGAGGAACAGAATTGACCAGTCATACCCATTAATGAAAGAATATACAAGTAGTGAGGCTGCTCGTGTGTGGTTATCAGTGTGTTTAGACAGAAGCCTCTGGATGGGATTAGACTGAGTAGAAGAGATTCAACAAGAGCATTTCCACCTGCTTGTGATTTAGTGTGTTGGATAGGAAATGTGATACTGCTTAGTGTGAGGGACGTGAGTGATATGTTGTGTGAGTTTGTGCAAGCCTGAAAACATTACTACGCACACACAGGGCGTGAAAAGTGTGTTTGTGTTTATGTGTTCAGGGGGCCGGAGGCTAATAGACTTTTGGGGTAATTAGCATGCTGCTGAAAACCATTAATTCATCTCACCTTTCCTCCCCCATGCTTCCATTCGTGGGCCGGTCCGCAGCGTTCTGCTTAGTTGTCACTGTAATGGATGAGTCCATTAGCTGCCCCTGGCAGGGGAGGTGATCGGTCAGAGAGTAAACTGGGTAAAAAGGGCAAAACTGTCACCAAACAACTTAAGCTAATAGCGTAGCCACTTTACTTGATGAAATGTGTTTAACACGCTCTCTTGTGCTTGTTAATCGTTCCTCAGATCAACACACGACCAACACCTATATGTTCCAGTGTCTTTCCTTCATTTTCTCATTCTGTTGCTCCCTCCCTTCCACCGTTTTGCCATGTAACTCTGTTGTTTCTTGGGAGTGATGGAGCTGGAGAATACTTGGTCACTTATAAAGAACTGACATTTCCTGTCAGCGTTTGAGTGTTATGACTGGGCATGAGGGTGAGACAGGGTGCTGACATAGTGTGTGTGTTCTGCAAGCAACAACAAATCCAGCAATTCACCCATTTGACATTCACCAGAGAGCAAAAAAAAAAAACGTAAACAGACAAAACTGGACTATGTTGAGAATAAAATACTAGTATACTGCACAGTATATGGTACACTGAATCTGGCCTATTATGAAAAATACTGTAGCATGTGAACACAGATTAGACAAGAAATATTTCAAATATTATGTAGTACAGTAGTATGCATTGTTTTTCATTCTTTGGCTTTGGCCCAATTCAGAGGCTGAATTTGAAGACCGAATGCATCACAGTGGCATTATTAAGGCTGTTCTAGTTCAAAGCCTTTTCGATGCAGCCTTGAAATGCATCATTTGTTTCCCAGGCCTTGAAGGATACAACAAATGGATCTTTCATGGCCCAGACTATCCCAAGATTTATTGCGCACCAGTGATAACAGTTTTTTTTTTGTTTTTTTGGTGTTTTTTTTTTGCTGATTACACATTTAAATTTAAGTGTTGGGTTTGCTAGAATATCTAATGATCTAATGGATATAACTAACAAATATCTAAAAAACAGACAAACAAAATAAAACATTGTAGTTATATAGAGCCAGTTGTTTGTTAAAAAATAATCTGATCAGATTGGATCAAATCTTGATCTTGAAATTGGATTAGATATTGAAATCCAATCTTGGTTTTGATCTGGATAAAAACGTCAGTTTTTGTTGTTCCAAATGTTTTAAGATTGCAGTACATTTCATCCAAAAAAATCAGGAGTTTACTGATCGCAGAAAGGTGGATTTCATGGGGGGAAAAAAAAAACTTTAAAAACTGTAATAAAACTTCAAAACTGTTCCAAAAATACAACATATGTATATACACACATCTTATACACGCAGGATTTCAGGATAAAAAGTAATAACTTTAAAACTGGTCCAAAAATACAACATTTGTAACATGTATACATATTTTACACACACACACACACGTTTTTTTTTTTTTTTTTTTTAAGAGGTTTCTAATGCTCATTAAGGCTGCATTTACTTGATCAAAAATACAGAAAAAACTAATATTGTGAAATATTATTACAGTTTAAAATAATGGTCTTCTGTTTTAATATATTTTAAAAAATAATTTATTCCTGTGATGTAAAGCTGAATTTTCATCAGCCGTTACTTCAGTCGTCAGTGTCAAATGATCCTTAAGAAATCATACGAATATAATTCTATATTTTGGAACCTCCATTTATTTTTTTTTCAGGATTCTTTGATTAGTAAAAAGTTAAAAAGAACAGCATTTATTCAAAATGGAAACAGTATAAGTCTTTGCTATCACTCTCTATCAATTTAACACATCCTTGTTGAATTAAAAAAAAAGAAATAATAAAAACTTACTGACCACAAACTTTTACATTTTTGTTGTTACAAAAGATTTCTATTTTAAATAGATGCAGTTCTTTTTAACTTTTTGTTTATTAAAGAATCCTGAAAAAAGCATCACAGATTCCAATAAAATAAAAATAAAAATTGATAATAAATCAGCATATTAGAATGATTTCTGAAGGATCATGTGACTCTGAATTCTGGAGTGATGATGATGAAAATTCACCTTTGCATCACAGGAATAAATTACATTTTAAAATATATATTCACATAGAAAACAGTTATTTTACATTGCAATAATATTTCACAATATTACAGTTTTTCTGGCTTCTGATCCAGTTTAAACTTTTTGAACAACTGGCCCATATAGTTCAGTCAACCAAACTTTGTTGGAATATTTGTCAGCATTTACAATATTTCCAAAAAAGTAATAAAATTTACAATGCAGAATATAAATTGGGTGAGGTAAATATAGAAGAAATGTAGACAATAGTATAGGAAGAAAAAAATAACAGAATAAAGCAAAATAGTGTAGAACGGGGATGGATTTACATGTTAAACAAAACATTATGAATATTTCTTGTTATTTGTGACTATACAAGAACAATGCATTGTGGGATAGTTTATTTTGTGCATTGTGTTTTGTTTTGTAATCTGGGTATTCCATGAAACATATACCTGTGCACAGTGTACATAATGCATGCTGCATAGTAGTATGAATATCTGTGGTTCTGTCATAATACATTAGTTTGTTTTTGTATGCAGGTTTATTCTAAGAAACATTGAGTAAATGAATATTTAATCACTTGGTTATTAAGACTCGGTCACGTTTGCTCACATTCAAACTTAATTGCTCTAAATTACCCACACACAGGTTCTTATGAGGTGTCTGAATGAAAGAGTGTCTTTGATGTTTAGTTCTGTAATTAATGCACTTTATGACCAGCCTCATCCCAGACTATAAAAACCTGCCTTGATATACAAATTGAATTTTCTGTGTGTGTAATTATGATCGTATTAATAGTGATTCTTTTGTTCTGTTTGTTTTAATTGAGTCGGTAGATCACTTATTTTACTGCCCTTGGCTTCATTTTGATCCCCCGCTAGCTGAGCGGTTATTGTGATGGGATGTTTTTCCACTCCCATATCTCTTGCACAGTCCAGATGATACTGCTTATCCAATGCTAGATGTTTTTGGCTTTACATGACAGAGTTTCTCTTTATATTTACACAGCCGGAAGGTAGGATTTGTCTCTCTATGTCCGTTTCTAGTTATTAAATGTGTGCTTGAGGGAGATGGAGGAATTCAGTGACTCTATAGTTTAGAGTTCAAACCAAAGACTTTGGTTGCCAGCCCAGATTTTTAATCCTCACCCTGGCACCAACACTGGCGTATGTGTATTTGCATGTATTGGTTTGGAGATAAATATTTTGACGGCAGCAAAGACAGAACTGACACACTGCTTTTAGCGAAGTACTTGAATCTAATAAACCATGATGCAGTTAAATTTGCATTTATTCTTTGTTTTCCCTATTGCTTAGACATTACTTACTCCCACATATTCATTAAAGAAACTAGTGAGGGATGGTATTATGGCACCATATTAAAGTCCCATCGTATTTACAGACGTCTTAGTATCTAAACAAACATTGGTGATACTTTATGGTATTTATTTCTGTTTTTGACTAAAGCTCCATCTTCATCCAGCATTTTGAACTCTTGGCACCCATTCTGTCCCATAGTTCTCTGCATACATTTAAAGACCGTTCAAGTTCAAGTCCTTTGTACAATTTTAAATGTTTTAGGCTGATAAACAGACCTAATGAGTCTAAACGTAATCTCCCTTCAGTCAGAGGCCTGACTCTAATCACAGTAACAAACAGAGACGGACCGGCTGTAATGTTTGCCACATGTTCCTGATCACAGATCTGCAGGAATTACACCATAATCCTAATTTAAATGACCACAGCTCTTAGAATGAATGAATGATAAAGTCAAAGCACTGCTTCCACTTCTTTAAACTTCAGCCCTGAGGTGCATTTATAATACACAAAATACTCTGTGTACTTTAGCCATGTAATATGTATCCCAGCTTGTTATTGTTATTGTCCTGTCTCTCACATAACAGGCTATTTTTGGACAGAATTCTAGTATGTTGCATTCTGCACAGAAGATACTCTGTTGTTATTTTATATAAAAAATCTAGTTAATGCTTGAATGAGTGTGATTTTTTCATATTTTAAATCCAATTTGAAATATAAAATAGTTAGTCATTAGTTAGAGACATGTTAAAAATACTTCATATTTTGCACACACACAGTACCTTGCAAAAGTATTCATACCCCCTCATTTTTTTCACATTTTGTTATGTTGCTGCCTTGTTAAACTGCTTTAAATAACTTTTTTTTCCCCCCACATCAATCTATGTTCCATACACCATAATTACAAAACAAAATCATTTTTATGACAACTTTGCAAATTTATTAAGATTAAAAAATTGAAAACGTACATTGCATAAGTATTCATACCCTTAATGCAGTACTAAGTTGAAGCACCTTTGCAGCCTCAAGTCTTTTTGGCTATGATGCGACAAGCTTTGCACATCAACATTTGCCAGTGATCTAACATTCTTCTCGTCACCTCTTCACCTCTCAAGCTTTGTCAGCTTAAATGGGGCTGGCAGACATTTGTTTGATTGGGTTCAAGCCCAGGCTGTGGCTGGGCCACTCAAGGACATTCACAAAGTTATCAATAAGCCACTCTTGCTGTGTGCTTAGGGTCATTGTCCTGTCGGAAGCCGAACCTTCTGCCCAGTCTGAGGTTCCGAAGGCTCTAGACTAGGGTTTCATTAATCTCTATATATTACTGTGTTGAGTGTTCCTTTTACTCTGACAAGTCCCTCAGTCCCTACCACTGAAAAACAGTCCCACAGCATGAAGCTGCTACCAGCACACTTTACTGTTGGGATGCTACTGTGCAGGTGATGGTTTCTTCCATGCATGATGCATGGAATCGAGGTTCATCAGACCAGAGAATCTTGTTTCTCACAGTCTGAGAGTTCTTTAGGTGCTTTGTTGCGTGAGTTTTCATGTGTCTTCACTGAGGATTGAGTTTGGCCACATCGCCAAAAAGACCAGATTGGTAAAGTGTTGCAATGATGGTTGTCCTTCTATAAGTTTCTCCCATCTGCATATATGATCATGGAGCTCAACTAGAGTGACTATCAGCTTCTTGGTCACCAGCCTAACCAAGGCTCTTCTCCATCAGTTGCTCAGTTTGGCCAGGAGGCCAGCTTTAGGAAGAGTCCTAGTTGTTCCAAACGTCTTCCATTATGGGTAATGGAGGCTACATGCTTCTGTGAACCTTCATTGCAGCAGATTTTTTTTTCTGAACTCTTCCCCAGATCTGTGCCTTGACGTAATCCTGTCTCTGAGCTCTACAGGCAGTTATTTTGACCTCAGGGCTTGGTTTTTGTTCTGATATGCATTTTCAGCTTTTAGACCTTTTATTGAGAGGTGTGTGCCTTTACAAGTCATACACTTTCAAATGAATTTGCCACAAGTTAACTCTACTCAAAGTGTAGTAACATCTACAAGTGATATAAATGCTGATTCTGAGCTAAATTTCAAGTGTCACAGAAAAGGGTATGAATACTTATGCAGTGGAATTATTTCAGTTTTTTTTTTTTTTTATTTCTATTAAATTTACAGTTGTTACAAACCCGTTTTTTGCTTTGTCATTATAGTGCATGGAGTATAGATTGATGTGGGAAATAATTATTTAACATACTAACAAAAGGCAGCAACATTACAATGTGAAAAAATGAAGGGGTATGAATACTTTTGCAAGGTACTATATATATATTATTTTTAATGTATTTATATTCTTTTATGTTATGTAGCATGTTATCACTGTTTTTCATGCATGAACAAAATGTACATATTGCATACAGCTGAAATAGCAAGAGTAGCTACTGCAAACATGTTTCCCAGTATCTATTAGGTTAAAATTTCCCAGACTTCACTGCTGTTCACTCTCTGCAGGACAGCTCTGTGATAAAGTAAGATGGGAGTTTGGGTTGAAGTTGGTGACTGGTTATTCTGACGGTTTTGTAAAGCTTAACGGTAGCAGCTCTGTTGTTTTAGTAGGAGGAGTATAAATATCAGCGCTGGAATGTTTGAGCAGTTCAGAAAAGCTTTCACTAGATGACTGTGTTTGAGGCTCTCAGAGGCTTTCTAAAGTTGTTTTTTCTCTAAATGCTATCGGTCAGTGTCAGACTGCACATGTGCTGTGTTTCTATAGCCTGATTCTACACACCTACTCACCTAAAGTACACACTTCATCATTAATCAAGAGGTTCTTAACTGAATTCAGTACAATACTATACATAGCCTACACTCCATCCCTCTTAGTCTGCCAGTGTTCAATAGAAAAAAAAAATGAATCGTCTCTCTCCTGCCCTCCATCACTCCTACTCGATCAGCTCTTCTCAGCTTGTGTAGTGCCGCTTTACTCTGATCAGTGAGGGGCCCATCGCTCTCTCTCTCCACCTCTCTGATGAGGTGTTGTGTCATTAAAGTTCTGTTTCCCAGGAGACAGAAATCTTGAAGTGGGTTCTGGAATGTTGCTCTTTGAATAGAATCTTTATAATCTCAGGTCTTCGTCTGCTGAGAATATCATGTATGAAATAATGCACACAGTTTTTAGTCGTTTCAATAGTTTCTTTCATCAACTAGAATATATGTAATAGTAAAATGGTGGTCTGCAAGTAGGGATGCATGATATTGTTTACTGGCATTTGTTTTTTTTTTTTTTTTTTTTTTTTTTTTTTTTTAATTGACTATTGGTCTTTATTGGACTATCTGGTATTGGTCAATACTGGATATTTAATTGTTATTTGTCCTGTAACAAGAACCATAATATGTGTATTAAAACTTAAATGTGTATTTTGGATGTTTTTTTTTCTACTACTCTCTGTTCTCTACTACTGCTGGGTGATTAAATATAGACCAACACAGCGACTTTGTTTTGACCCAACGGTTGATTTAAATGTTTAACCCAACCTTCTGGGTAGTTTTATTTAACTCAACTATTGCTTAAAACTACTATATGGCTGGTTCAAAATGAACCCAAAATAGGTTGTAAATTAAAAATCAGACAAATAATTACCAGCTGCATCAGCAATAATCAAAATGTGAACATTTATTAATAAGCAATTTAAACAGTGTTTATTATTTAATTATTATTTATTCAGCTTATTAATAAATTAATAAATGTTATTTTCCAACATATTTTGGATTCATTTTAATCATCAAAATATAGTAGTGTCATTGCATGTTAACTCAACCAGAGGTCCTTGGCTCAAATCTTTGACTTTTGCTAATATTTTTGGATGAATGGATGGATTGTTTTGATAGAGGGAAACAAGATACAATTCCAATTTCAACATTATTTCTTCTTCAGACATTGTTTTTTAAATAAAATAAGTATCAGCTTTATATTAAGCTTGGTTTGCTTTCTTGGTTTTCGATCACTGAAAAAAAAAATATTCAACAATCTGGACATGGAGCCTCATTGAGATCCCCATATCTCTGGAACTAAACGATGTAGGGCCTTGAAAATTAAGATTCCAAAAGAAAACTTTATTAACAACTAGAATCTAAAATCATATTGTGATATCTTTAATACTTATTGAGTTACAGGCACACAAACTTTGGAAAAGGAATATTTATGGCACTCAGACGGGTTTGTTCAATGCAGATGTCTTGACATGAGATACATCTCTAGTTTCAACATTATTTGTTCTTCAGACATTCCTCTTAAAAAAAAAAGTATCATATTTTTGCAAACTGACCCACATGTGGTTTTTGACCACTGAAAATGTGTACATTTTAACAATTTACTCCTGGAGCCGTATTGAAATTCCAAAATCTCTGTAACCGAACCATGTAGGGCTTTAAAAATAAAGATTCCGAAAGGAAAGTTGGTGAAGACCCAATATCTTAAAGGACATTAAGATATCTTTAATACTTCTTGAGCTACAGGCATGCAAACTTTGAAAGACAAAACTTGAAAAGAGCTGTTTCCCCATTTTTACTTGTTGGCACATTGGCAATGTGAGTTACCACTGGCACCTAATGCACCAAAGATTGTTAAAGTCTTATAAAAGATTTTACTAACAGACCTACCAATCTCTGTGTAAAAATAACATGATGTTGCCATCTTTCTGAAGTCATTTTTACCCCCCTGTAATTTGACTCTAAATCTCAGGTGAAAATTGGCATTTTGACCTCCCTTTACAAAATAGTGGATTACTCAGTAAATATTCATCCATAACATTTATTATTTGGGCTCTTATCACTATACATATCGTTCATAGCAAAATCAGAAATCTGAGCTGGGGAAGTTTTTGAAATTTGGTTGTTATGACACGTTGTTATTTATTTGAATAACCCAGTAATTTTAAGCAATAGTTGAGTTCAATAAACTACCCAGAAAGTTGGGTTAAATATTTAACCCAACAAGACTATTTATTAAAATTAGACTTCAAAAACAGCATGATATTGACTTCAGTGTGAAATTTTAGTAGTTTTGTAACAGGCTTTGCTAAAGGAGTTACTGAAGTATTGGGTAGTACAAACTATATTCATTTAACATTCAAAGGGCATTTAATTCTAAGGTTCAGAGAGAGGTTGGAATATGATTATGAAATAAATTACTTTGCTTTAGGTGTAAGAAACTTGACTAACATTATAAATGTTAATAAAAAATAAAAAGTATGACTCAACCTCTTTCAGAGTGTCTGGGTGAAGTTAAAGCTCGCAGGCAGGGTGTGTTTGCAGTATGATGTCAGTTTTGATAAAACCATAAGAAAATAGAGTGATCTGGATTTGGCTTGGTGCCTGTTTAGTGGGGTCCCATCTCTCTCAATCATGTCTCACTGCTGTCCCAAAAAAAACACTCTTCTTTTAGCAGTCCAGATACCCAAACTAGGCAGAGACGAGAACGTCAGAGAGAGAAAGCCAGGGAGAACATAAAGAAGGTCAATCATAAAAAGATGCACCCCTTTCTTCACCCGTCAATTCACTTACCGCCCCGTCAAGCGACCCTCGCTCTAATAAATCAGTAGGCAGAATGAACAACCGCAGCAAAGACAAACCAATGTGTTCTCAATTAGCCGCCTCCTGAGGAGCAAGTGAAGAGAGGGAAGGAAAATGGTGATGGGTGAGAAAAGGGACGTCCTGAAAAGAGAAAGGCGGAATGAGGGGTTGTAGAGGTGATGCTTTGCCCCAGATGGTTTATGGTTAATGGTTTAATTATCTGCTTTTGAAGCTTAACAAAGACCGTCTGGAACTAAATGCTCATCCCAGCTAGAGAAAAGCAAGCTGGGACTTCTGACAAGCTGATCTCTCTCTCTGTATCTCGCTGTGCAATTGTCTGCTTGGTTGATCAGTTAAAAACAGGAAGTGGGCTGGTGGCTATATTGTCTGTCGCTCTCACCCGCTGTCTTGCCTCTTTCTCGATTCTCTTCTTTCAGCATAATCCACTATTCATCGCTCCATTCAAACCCGAAATCCCACACTGCACGGTTATGGACACATAGACACACACTCTGTGTTCTCATTAACACATGTGCCAGCACAAACACAAGCTGCATGCTTGTGAATGCATTCACACAAACACATCATAGCAGGCCCCAGAAGCCATTGAGATTATGGCCGGCCCCAAGGACACACACTACACACCTCTGTGGGATTCAGCTTTGAAAGAGATGCCTCTGTGCTCACATCAGCATTCAGTTTGTTTGGTGTGGGGCTCAAAGGGAGTGAAATTCTTTTGTGTATGTGTGTGTTCTCTGTCTTTTGAATAAAAACTGAGGGCAAACATTACTTAAGCATCTATTTGTGGTCTTTAACCCATAGCAGAGACTCAATGGGGGCCATGGGTTTGGAGGAGAGTCTTTGGAATTTGTGTTGATATTTTTAGAGAGAGTTTTGAAAACCAAATTATAAAAATGGTATATTATTACTGCATAGTTTCAGGCAATTGTACATTTGATACAGAATTTATAATTTCCGAACGCTGCACCACACGCATGGTCGTTATACTCTTGTGAACGTGTGTTGGAGACTGACATGGGTGTTTTTTCTGTGCCATAGCTTCATAAAATCACAGTTGGACCACTGATGTCGCATGAACTACTGTAACAATGTTCTAACTTTCTGAGCCTTGAACGTGTCAGTTGCGTTGATGTCTATGCAGTTAAAACCTGAGTTTTAAGGAATCTAAAGATTTTCACTTAGACTCCTCATCAGTCATTCCATGATAACATTTTAGTTTGAGCATGTATTTGTTGAGAAATCACTTTTCAGATATCATAGCATTTCTCAATCATTCCATTGCACGCACGCATACATTCCAGTACATACCCATGCATTGGCTGTGCTGACATTCTCATAATTCATGCATCTCTGGTTTGTCTTTCTGTCAGCAGTGAAAATGTGGGTGTCGGGTTCAGGTTAATTATGTGTGTGTGAGAGAGACACTTGTTTCATGCTCTACTGTCACACAGAGAATGTGAGGGCTGGAGAGTCTTTAAAATCAGCCGGCGCTTCATGCATTGACTCGGGATGGGGGTCATGATCCTTGACCTTGGAGTTATCCAAGTTGTCGTCTCCTCCCCAGACACAAAAAGCAGAGCACAAACCAGCCTTGTACAAAGAGAGAAACTATCTCTCAACACTGCAACCTTGGAGAGCTTCTAACAGACACCGGATCTTAAAGTGGACATGTAGAAAAACAGAACAGGAAACCAATTTAATACTACACTCTAGGGCTGCAGTGATTCCTTGATTCTATTCGAGTATTCGATTTAAAACTTTTTTTTTTTTTTTTGCATGTGTGAAGTAATCTGCAAAATACTGGAAGTAGCAGACTACACATATTAAACCCATTTAAAAGTCATAAAGCATAATGCTATTAAGAATTCAAAACACTATGATTCAATTATATATATATATATATATGTGATGCATGTTTAATATATGTGCATTAATAATGGACATCTGTAGGTTATGTACGAGCATCTCAGAGTTGCTCTGTTCACAGTAAAAGCTGTTAAACAAGCTGTTATAATTTACATGTGTGGAGCACTGAAACTCCATCTCTGCATGTTGTTGTGAGTTTGGGTTTATTATAACGTTCATCTGGCAGCGCAACGTAAGCTATTTATTCAGATTTGTAAGGTAAATAATTTACAAACCTACCCAAACACAAGAGAATACGTAATTATGATTCTCAATATGCTAACTGTTCATTGTGATTTCAAAATAAAAGTTTAAACCCTCACTCTGAGTTTACACGCTTTGATGTCCGCATATTCAAGAAATTACAGTGTCTATAGCTATACTATCATAAAGAAATGGCCATATATTAAAGATTAAGAGGACATTTGAATTATATGTTGTTTAGTCAATATTAAACCCTGATTAGATCACCAGTAAAGTGTAAAAATAATCGTCAGGCCATGGGCGCCCTTTGCAGTCATGTGTACATTAGATCTGTTTATAATACATTATGTATTTTAACAGTTTTGTTCAATAAAACCATATGATTACTTGCTTTTGATACTTTATTTCAACTAATTATTATTGCCTCATCGCTATTATATATGTATTTTAAGTCATTTTAAAGGCTATTGTTCACTATTGTCTATTTTATTTACTACAAAAAAAAAACTGTAATTGTCCGATTACTCGATTAATCATCAGAATAATCGACAGATTACACAATTACCAAAATAATCGTTAGTGACAGCCCTGCTACACTCCCAGAAAAAAAAAAGTACGAAAGCTGTCATTGGGGACATGCCTTTTCAAAGAGTGGATATTGGTACAATAAAGGTACATATTATTACCTAAAGTCTACATATTAGTACCTAAAAGGTACATAATGTATTTCTGTCAGGACAACTCGGAAGAGTTGAAACAGAAATGAAAACTAGAGGTGGTAAAACAGTAAGCGCTTGTAATCATGTTTGTACACTGTTATAATTACAGCTCCATATGTTTTGCTTCCCGGTGTTGTGGGCAATTTCTGACCCCTGCCAGATTACTACCCTACTAGTATTGGTATGCTTAGATGTAGGGGTAGGATTAGGCAATCATGTAGCGATTTCAATGAGAGGGGGTAATAATTTGGCACAATACCAGATGTAAAAAGCTTGATCGGTAGCTCTGCCAGTTGAGCATGTCTTGGGTACGAATCCCGTGAAAAACATGACCGACAATGAAAGAGTTGAAAGATTAGAGATTGAACAACAAGCTAATACGGCATGCTTGCAATTGTGTTTTTACGTTACATTCGCTTTTGTTAATACTATCAGGTAGGTTTAGGTGTAGTGCAGATGGTACGTTATTTTAAAACATCATGGAGCATTAAAGCTATAGCGCCAATCAATGAACATTTCAAGTCAGAACTTGAACATCTGTGACACATACAAAACCACTGTCACATAAATCATACCACATGTACGTTCATCTGTTCCAGGGGAAAAGAAATTAACACTCTTTTAGCGCCACTTTAGTGGACATTTCACATCAAATATGTCACGAAACGCTATGTATTTTGCGTCAGAAAAGTTCCCACAGGTACATTTTTGTCATGAGATCAGACTGGCATATGGCTGCTTCAAAGTTTTGAATGTTTCTGTCACTTATATGACCCTGAACACCAAGATCTTGCTCTCTTTCAGGATGTTTTTCTTCTTTTGTGTCACACAATATCCTGTTTTTTTACGTATGCAATTCAAGCTCTCATATTGCTTTTCAAATGAGGTGAACCACCTGACTGATTGTGGAGTTTGTACTGGAAAATAAAAGATAACATATTTGAAAATGTGTTTATGTGGGAGAGGAATTCATGGGTGAATTTGCACAGTTCTCTATTTTATGCTTGTTAGTTTTAAAGCATTTCTGTAGATTAGCTTTGAATACTGCTAATTGGCAGGGTTACCGTAGCACCCGTTTCAGAGAAATATGAGTTACGCGCTTGTTTTTGTTGGGGCTTTTGGATAAGCAGTGCATGACCACATCACAGACGTGAAGCTTGGCAGCGATCCACAGCCCCGCTGCACTACAATCCATGCGTGCCATCTGATCTTGATGGCAAATTCTAGTGCTAGTCGGAGTCTGCGAGAGAGAAACAGAGCGCTACTTTTATAAAATGGATAGTTAACTTACAAATGTGAATGATGTAATCTTTGTCATGATTTACTCACCACCAGGTTGTTCAAATCGGACTTTCTTTCTTCCAGTCTGAGCTGGTTGCGCTTTTCCGTGCAATTACACTGAATGGGGATTGAAGTGTTTAAGCTTCAAAAAAGGCATAAAACACCATGAACGTGATATACTTGACTAGTGTACTGTATTTCAAGTCTTCTGAAGCCATTCAATAGCTCTGTGTTAGAGACAGACCTCCAGTGAGCTGTAACTGCTGCGAACAAATCATTCAGACTAGTTTTATGAACTGATTCCTCAAAACAGATCAGATTCAAATTAATGATACACTTATGAATTTGCCATTGCTGCTTCTGTGGCGAACGTCTTTTCTTTTTTTTATGTCCCACAGAAGTAAGTCATACAGGTTTTAGGGTGAGGAATGCTGACAAGTTTCATTTTTAGGTGAACTTTCCCTTTAAGAACACATTCTGTGACAGTATACTGTCATGATGAAACCAATTACACTAAGAGATGAAATATAGCCAGATGGAAGGTTTTAGAACGATATGTAAAGCTGGACTGTATTACTGCTTTCTAGGAGATGTCATTTCTTCTTGCTTGGTTAGCATTGCTTTCTCTTGCTTTCTTTTATTCAGATGCTTGAAACCACATCCCATGGCTCACAGCTTCACTCAGCACACCTTCCGTCTTACCTTTCATCTCTCCATCTCTCATCCCCTCATTTCCCTTGCCATTATTTTTGGATCCTTTCTGTTTTTCCTTGACTTTTCTTTGCTCTCCCTCTCTCTGCTCTCTGTTCAGGCGAGCTGGAAGGAGACGCCCAGCTCCTTCATGGAGGTCCTGCAGCCCGTGCTCTCCTCAGGGTTACTGGGCTCAGGAGTTTGTAATGCTGGGGGTCTTTTTTCTCTATGATGATTGCTTTGGGGCCACTGAATGTTTCAGGGTCCACTGAGCTTTCTAGAGGGCCCCCATTCTAGCATGAAGACCCACACACACAGAGACGCACAGTTTTCCTGAATGCTAAACACCTGTTTGTAATAGCATGTGTTTTACTATTTACATCTAGTGGTGGATTTGGGCTTATTGTGGATTTAGTAGTTTAGATTTGGCCTGTAGTTTATTTTATCGAATTGTCTTTTTCTGGTTTGAATTGTTGTCTTGCTCTCTCTCTCTCTTTCTCATACTCTTTATTGAGACCAGCTTTGTGCATTAGAGAGATTGTGTAAAATCAATATCCGTTCATACAATAGAGTTGCTTATGGGAAAGAGATTTGGCCTTTATTTGAAAACAGTTGGCTACAAAAAACGTGTGAAAGTGTTTGAATGCTGATAAAAGATTCTGTTTATTGGTTCTGTTTAAAATGAGCACATTGTTTTTCCTACTCTTATCAAATAAGCTTTTTCCTTGAGACACAAACAGTCCCGGGTCTGTGTGGTACTGGGTTGCTTTTTCTCATTTGATGTTTTTCTGTGCTACACAGTTTTTTTTTCCCCATTGTGTTTCATTGTGTTAAACTGAAGGTCAGACTTTTCCAAGAAACAGCTGAAATGCACCCTAATACAGACGTCTTCTTTCTATCACTAACACAGTTGTTTCTTAGGGTACTAAGGGAGAATTTTCTATGTAGTCGTGTCATTTTGTGTGTGGTATTTCATTGTAAAAATCTGCATATTTTTCACAATACCCACAATTCAGTGCAACCAGGCACTAGACGAGTATTTTTCTCGTCTTGTTGTTTTCAGTGCGAATATGTACACTACTATTCACATGTAAGAGTTTTAATATACAGTTGAAGTCAAAAGTTTACATACTCCTTTCAGAATCTGCAAAATGTTAATTATTTTATCAATATATGAGGGATCATACAAAATGCTTATTTATGTTAGTAATTTTTGTTTAGTACTGACCTGAATAAGATTCTTCACATAAAAGATGTTTACATATAGTCCACAAGACAAAATAATAGTTGAATTTATAAAAATGACCCTGTTCAAAAGTTTACATACACTTGATTCTTAATACTGTTTTGTTACCTGAATGATCCACAGCTGTGTTTTTTTGTATAGTGATAGTTGTCCATGAGTTCCTTGTTTTCAGCATTTTTGTGTATCTGAACCTTTTCCAACAATGACTGTATGATTCACACTGAGGACAACTGAGGGACTGTGTGCAACTATATACAACTATTACAGATGATTCAAACGCTCACTGATGTTCCAGAAGGAAACACGGTACAATAAAAAAGCAGAGGAGTGAAAACTTTTTGAATTTGAAGATCAGGGTAAATTTAACTTATTTTGTCTTCTGTGAAACATGTAAGTATCTTCTGTAGCTTCTGAAGAGCAGTACTAAATGGAAAAAATATAATATTTAGTCAAAATAAGAATAATGTACACATTCTGTTCGAAAGTTTAAACCCCTAGCTCCTAATGCACCGTTTTTCTGTTTATTTTGGTAAAATAACGAACATTTTGCAGATTCTGCAAGGTGTATGTAAACTTTTGACTTCAGCTGTATTTTAAAATGTAATTTATTCCTTTTTAGCAGCCATTACTCCAGTTTTCAGAAGTACTTCAAGTCAAAGATGAGCTCAAAGAAAACATTTCTTGTGTATACACGAGTGTGTGTGTGTGTGTGTGTGTGCATGTGTGAAAGGAGAGAGGCCCCTCACTGGAAACTGCAGTAAAGTTCAGGTCTGCAGAGGTCACCACACCTCAGTTGAAGGTGTCATCATCAGGACAACAGGGAGAACAGAGAATAGGATGACAGATTCACAGAGATGTAACAAGAAAGCTGTGATTGGTGGTTTGGGCTTACAGCATGCGGGTCACGGTGGTCAAACTGACAGGCCATTGAGCACACACTGTCTGATAGGCAACCTGCTGTGGAAACAGTGAAACGCTCAGGGAGTGAGAGCTAGTTCATTTAGAAACTGAGCGGAAAAAAGAGGACTAAAGGTTGAGGAAGAAAAGAAAAAGGGATGCTTGGGGTCACTCATATGTTTGCCATGTGTGAAGAAATACAGGAGACAGTCCTCAAATGAAAGAAGTGTTGTTTTTTGTGTGTTTGATGGAATAGTTCGCCTAAACATGAACATTTGCTGAAAATGTGTTAACCTTCAGGCCATCCAAGATGTAAATGAGTTTGGTTCTGCATCAAAACAAATTTGGAGGTGCTGTCAACGGGTGCTGTCAAGATGACAGTCTGACACCTCAATTAAAACATTCTGGGAAAACATAACTGACTCACTATCCAACTTTTTGGGATGTCACATCCCACTGTCTCCTTCCCTCTGTTTATTAGGTGACATATCATTAATCAGCTTAAATAATGCAAACAGTCAGTTGCTCTTAGTGGCTCTATCGCCAAGAAAACTATCCTCATGAACTGGAAGTCAAGGAATACCATACATATTACATCTTGGAAAAACCTAATAATAGAGTACATATCCATGGAAAGCCAGTCCACTTCCATTTCAAATAATACATCAGAATTACACTCCTCTTGGTTATCTCTCATAAACTTCCAACAATCATGAATACGCTGACCCTCTTTGTCTGAAGCCACTCTCAATGGTACACCTTCACCAATATCTAAATAAAATGACAAATAGGGAGGGCTGAGGGTTAAGAGGAGGTAACAACACTGACCTAATATCAAACCTAATTAAGTATTTATAAAAGACTATTTCAATTATTATTATTATTAGGAATTTTTATTTATTTTTTATAAATAATACAAATTATTTATAAAAATAAATTTTGTCTCCCCTTTCTCTTTTCATGCCTCTGGGCCCCAGTTGGCTGTGACATCATATTCCCTGTCCTGTGTGGTTCGGATTGGCTGTGGGTGGGAGTGATGGGTGGCCTGGGACCTTGTACCTTCAGCTGGTGACAGCTTTGCCCTGGATTTCTTGCCACTGGCTGGCTCAGTACTACATGTCTTGCTTTTTTTAATGCATCACACATTAGTTGACTTACATGTACATCTATCATGAAGTTAACAATAAATGCACATGGAAAAAAAAAAAAAAAAAAAGTTATACATACACATAGGGTAAGTGTGACGTGGGCATGGTGGCCTGGGATTTGCTCAGGCCTAGTCCCACGCTGCACGTCATGCTTTTTTTAATGCATCACACATTAGTTGACTTACATATGCATATCATAAATTTAACAATAACTGTAGGAAAGGGAGGAAAAAGATAAAAAAAAAAAACAAAAAAAAAAAAAAACACACAGTCAAATAGGGTAAGCAAGACGTGTGTGGCGGCCCGGGTGTGGGACTTTGGACCCTGTGCCCCGCAGCACCTCTCCTTAATGGCCATCGTAGGGTGACATGGGCAGGGGTTTAACTAGGCCGTGCTCACGGAGGGCCCAGAGGCAGCTCTATAATATCTTACCGTTTATTAGCTTTATTATTATTTATTATTATTACTATTGTTGTTAGGGTGGTTTTTATTAATACTACTAATAAAAATTAAAAATACTATTGCTACTATTATTATTATTATTATTATTATTATTATGATTATTATTATTATTACTGCCATTTGTCATCTTCCTCAGCCTCCAACTACCCACTCATTTACATTGAATTGAGTTTATTATCACTATGGCTTCTACTATTTCTATTATGATTACTATCCATAACCTCCATTCTCTAATTTTTGTCACTATTAACACTATTGTTATCATCATTGTTATTATTATTATTATTATTATTATTATTGTCATCATCATCATTATTATTGTTTTCTACTATTATTATGTATGTTGTACCTTTCTACATGTTCCTTTGTTAATATACTTTCAACCTCGACACACCACTTACACACACACACACTCACACAAATGTCATGGCTGTCATGTATGCTTTGTTGACCTTTTTGTATTTGATTTATCACCTGTAAGTAGTATATTTGTTGGCAATAAAAAAAAATATATATATCATGGTAATGCAATAGCAAAAAAAAAAAAAGATGACAGTCTGAATGAAAGCTGATAAAAATATCACAAGTAGTTCACAAATAATAATATAGAATGACTTCAGTCATCAATTAAAGGGAAAGCTCACTCAAAAATGAAAAATCTGTCATTAATCACTCACCCTTATGTCGTTCCAGGTAAGACCGTAGTTCATCTTTGGAACACAAATTAAGATATTTTTAATGAAATCTGAGAGCTTTCTGACCCTGCATAGACAGCACTGTAACTGAAATGTTCGCAGCCCCAGAAACGTAGTAAGGACATCGGTGGTTCAACGGTAATTTTACAAAGCTACAAGAATACTTTTTGTGTGCAAAGAAAACAAGAATAACTTTAACAATTCTTCTCCTTCGCCATTATCAAGAGTACCACAATGCATGCTTGATAATGGAGGAGGATGTGACTTGGAGGAGAAGAATTGTTGAATAAAGTCGATATATTATTTCACATGGACTATTTTAATGATGTCCTTACTACCTTTCTGGGCCTTGAACGTGTCAGTTGTGTTGCTGTCTATGCAGGGTCAGAAAGCTCTGGAGAAAGCTCTACGTGTTTGGAACGATATGAGCGTGAGTAATTAATGACAGATTTTTCATTTTTGGGTGAACTAACCCTTTAACTTGTGAAATGAAAAGCTGTGTGTTTGTAATAAATGCATCAATACAAAAATAATCAAGATCCTTTTGCTTTATTCAGTAACATAAGGCATTTTTTCAAATCAGGAGAGAAATATGCACAGATCAAGCACTGTTTACAAACCAAAAGAGTTCGAAATAAATGTCAGTGGATTATAATGTGAGATGACTTTTCAGTGGAAAACATTATTATGGACAGAAGCGATGGATTAAAGTTAAACAAAATTTGTTTAGAAAATTTTCATTTTTGATTGAACTATAAGTAAACTATAAGTCAATATGAAATATGAAGTTGATCATATTTACTTTATTAATACACACCCCAGTTGTTATTATGAATGGTTCATCTGTGCATTTTTTTTCAAAGAATGTAATAACTTGCCCTGATTCAAAAAAAATTTACCTTAAAATAAATAGGTTGCAACTTGCAGATAGCATTTAATTTCACTTGAAGAAAGAGGCACTAGTTTTTTGTCATAACATTTTTCATTTCTATCAAGCCTGGGCATGATGAGCTGGATAGATAAGCTTAATAAAAACACTTACATTCATCTAATAAATAACATTTGTCAAAAAGCTCCCAGTTAATTTAATTAATTTAATTTAATTTAAAGTTAATTTGTTGACGCATGCTTTTAATAACAATGCTCCATCATCATTCTTTTTTTTTTTTTTTTAATTAAAATTGTTTAGTTACACACTTTTTTTATTATTATTAAATGTTTATTTTATTTTATGTTTTTATTTATTTATTTATTTATTATTATTATTATTATTTGTGACCCTGGACCACAAAACATAAGGGTCATAAGGGTAAATTTTTTGAAATTGAGATTTATACAACATCTGAAAGCTTTCCATTTGATATATTATTTGTTAGAATAGGACAATATTTTGCCGAGATAAAACAATTTGAAGATCTGGAATATGAGGGTGCTAAAAAACAAAACAAAAAGAAAATAAAAATATTGAGAAAATCACCTTCAAAGTTGTCCAAATTAATTCTTAGCAATGTATATTACTAATAAGAAATGAAGTTTTAAAATATTTACGATAGGAATCAAACAGAATATCTTCATGGAACATGATCTTTACTTAATATCCTGATGATTTTTGGCATAAAAGAAAAATTTATAATTTTGACCCATACGATGTATTGTTGGCTATTACTACAAATATACCTGTGCTACGACTGGTTTTGTGGTCCAGGGTCACATTTATATGACATATTTTGTTATATATGTCCATTGAAAATGTCAGATTTCTCTCTGGTAACATACGCAGGGACTTTCCCAGCCATTTAATCCGCTTAAATCCACCCCAGCTTTGTTTTCATCTGCTTTCTCTTTTAAGTACCATTTAAAATGAAATCAACAACCGATGTGTAGAACCAAGTCCTTGCCCCACGTTTTCCTTTTTTAAAAATCCGCTACACTTTGTTACATCACAGTGCAGTCACTACTTCTGTTTCATCTCGACTTTAATGTTAACATGCAACTGAGGACTGACACTGTAATAAACACATTTATTTTTGATTGCTTTTTTTATTCATGATTATACTAATGTGCTTTAACACTAATGTCAGTTAAAATGCTTTTCAAAAGAGATGAAAGAGAAAAAATCATTAAAACCTTGTGTACTGGTACATTATGATGACTAAATGTCCCCACAAGTACAGTAATACCAGTAAATTTTGACCTTCTGGAGACATTTTTTGGTCCACATGAGGAAACAAGTTTGTAAATCATACAGAATAAAGTGTTTTGAAAATCTAAAATAGCGGAAAGTTTTGTGTGAGGGAAAGGGGATAGAAAATACAGTTTGTTTAGTGGAAAAACCATTACGCCTATGGAGAGTCCTTGCAAAACATGGAAACTTGATGTGTGTGTGTGTGAGAAAGAGAGAGAGAGAGATGAAGTGTTAAAGGGTTACGGTATGATGAAATGCTCCCTAATGTGTTTATATGAAACATTTTTCAGGTTGGTTTTAGTCGAGTGAGTGATGTGTGTGAACGAGATTGGAGACAGGATGGCTGTGGAATGTGCTGCACTGTCATTGCAGGTGCCTCTCCCAGAATGCACTTCAGTTCTTTGTGTGATGTCACGATAACATCAGTCCTCTTGTCACGATGACAATGGCTGTGCTGTTGACCCCACCCCCCCAGACCCCAATAATTATCCCGGGCTAGATTGTGATTGGAGGGGTCAGACTAATGGGGCACCCCATGTAAGGAAACCACAGAGATAAACTCATGCCAGACTGAATTACAACACTTGCGTATACACACTCACTCTATAATTCACAGTTCGGCCTCAGCAAGGCTCCAGTGCCGTCACACAGGACGAGCAATAATTACATGGAAATGAAACCTTTCATTTAACAATGTCATCTGTCCCTTTGCCCTCTTCCGCTCTCTCTTTCATTCTCTTTGTTTCCACATCATCAAGACGAATTGAGCTGAAATGCAATTCTTTCAAGTGCATGTGCCTACCATGTGTTCATGTCCCAGTGTGAGTGTGTGTGTGACTGATTGACTGTGGTGAAAGCGAGCTGCCAAGCCAAACCAAATCGACATAAATCTACACTTAACCACAAAGGCTCCAGCGATTACACAAAAGCTCTGTTTCAAAACCTAGTGTTCTGCCTCACGGCCTACTACTCTGTTGCCTTCTAAGGCAACATCTTAACCTTCATGAAACCTCTTAAATGACTTGAATGATTAAAACACTCTTCAGTTTGCAATTGAGTTTAGTCTGCTTTCAATTTTGAGTACCATCTTAAAACAAATCAACATCTGATGTGTAGAACCATGTCCTAGTCCTACTTTTTTTTTCGATAATCTTTTACACTTTGTTACATCACAGTGCAGAAGAAAAGATCTGTCACTACTTCTTTCACTGCAACTTTAGCAAAAGTTAACAAGACTGGCAAATAAGCACAGAAATATGTAGCACACACAAATAGTGGTACAATTTTTAATTATACTATTTTTTTTTAGTGAATGAATGCATATTTATTTACAGTTCAGCTCAAGTTTACATACACCTTGCAGAATCTGCAAAATGTTAATTACTTGACCAAAATAAGAGGGATCATACAAAATGCATGTTATTTTTTATTTAGTACTGACCTGAATAAGATATTTAACATGAAAGATATTTACATATAGTCCACAAGAGAAAATAATAGTTGAATTTATAAAAGATGACCACGTTTAATAGTTTACTTATGCTTGATTCTTAACCCTTTAACTGTCACCCCATTTTTGAAGATAGATGTGAAAGTGCACTATGCAAACTTAAATTGTTATAATTCATGAACGAGTACATTTTGTAATATGATTTTGAAGTCCCATTTCCATGGTGATGTAATGTCCGATTTTAAAATGGCTTTTACAAGATGAATTTTGAGGTTTTATGCTTTCAGTTGATGTATAATGTCTGATGATTTCTAAAACGTGATGGTGAAAAAGGCATCGAAAAAGCCTTTTTGTGACAAAGGTCAGAACTACTGGTATGATGCAGATTTTTGAGGCTCTTGTCATAAATTAATCTATTACTTTTTTCCTACAAAAAACCTTTCCAGCGATATGTAGTTTGTCATGATTAGATAAGCATTTATTTGTAATAGTGAAGTGAACAGTTAAAAGGTTAATACTGTGTTGTTACCTGAATGATCCACAGCAGTTTTTGTGATAGTTGTTCATGAGTCCCTTGATTTTTCAGCATTTTTGTGTATTTGATCCCTTTCCAGCAATGACTATGATTTTGAGATCCATCGTTTGACACTGAGGACAACTGAGGAACTCATATGCAACTATTACAGAAGGTTCAAACACTCACTGATGCTCCAGAAGGAAAAACAATGCATTAAGAGCCGGGGGTGAAAACTTTTGAACAAAATGAAGACATTTTTCTTGTTTTGCCTAAATATCATCTTTTTTAATTTAGTACTGCCCTTCAGAAGCTACAGAAGATGCTTACATGTTTTCCAGAAGACAAAATAACTTAAAAGACAAGACTAAAATATGTTCTAAAAAACTCTTTACTAACATGTGAGCTTTTGTGTATGCGGTTGCCAGATATCAAATCAGAGCTTCTCTGTTAAAAGGGTACATTTTCTGACCAGTGTTTAAATTTTTGCAATCTGGCAACCATGTGCACATGCTTGCTATTCAATAGTTAGACTCAAGAGACATTGTAACCCAGCTCGTGGGTTAGAACTGAAAATCAAAAATAAATTTCTCATAGATTTTAATTTTGAGCAAAAATATTTTATCAGTTTAAACATTATACAGCATAACTACACTAAAATGCTCAGACATTTAGTCCACTAAAACTTGAATAAACAAAAAGAGGACAAGGTCGACTAAATATGATAATAATTAAAAAAGTAACTTTGACACATGACAAAGACTAAGACTACATTAAAAATGGCTTTCAAAATTAACCACAAAAACACAGGGATGCATGAATACAGGGACACATGAATTTGGCTAAAACATGTCAGGAGTACGTCTAATTCCTTAAACTGCTGCTTCCATAGAAAGCCCACTAGGTTTTAAAATATAGCAAAAAAATGTGCTGAACGGTTGATGTGACTTTTTGAAGGGGCTTTGATTTCATGGGTATGAGTATGTGTTATTGCACCATAATTTGATATAGTGTTATGGAATGTGTTATGTGAAGTGTGCATGTGGGTGTTGGCAGACGTTTCACGCCGCAGAATTTTAAGGAAACAGTGAAATTACTTTCTTAGCACATTTTCTCTCTCTCAGTGTGCAATTATGCATGCATTATTTTATTATAATATAATGAAGGTCTTAAATTACCTATAATTACCAACTCTTATCCACCAAATACACTCTTGGGTGCAGTCTGGCTCTGATTCTGTCTGTGCTCTGTTAGATGGTCAGTGGTTTGATTGAGCTCTTTATGTCTTTGAGAACATGATAGTGCACTAGCTCTAAATAGAGCACATATACAGTATCCTTCTGCTGGCCTGGTATTTGTGAAATATAAAACAATAAGTTTCCTGTTTTCAAAAAACGGTTTCATATTTTGCTAAACGGATTTCTCTGTTTCTCTGAAACAATCATTTTCTGTATTCTTTAGTGATTTGTTTGCTCATATGAAAAATCACAAGAGAGAGAGAGAAAGGGGTTTTCAACTGGTTTTGCCATTATATGGAGTGATTTACATGATACTCCAAGGTGTTTCAAAATATAAAGTGCTATTTATGTACTATTATAGTTTTAGATTTCAAATGCTCTAATTTTTATATGTTTAGTTTTATTTTTATTTTGCTTAAATTGTAGTAATTTTGTTGAAATACTCATAATAATGTTAAATGGAAAGGAAAGTATGAAGGCAAAAGCTTCCTCCTTTTTTTCCCCACAGTGAATTTGAGTTTGCAAACTGGGCAGAAATGAACTATCAAGGGATGAAATTAAATACTCACGAGGGAGTGTAATGAATAAAGGAAGGTAATAAAGGAAGTTTTGGAGTGATAAAGCAAAGGTGCGGAGGGCAAACAGTGGGTGGTGCCAGTAGACACAAAAGCACCCTGCTTTGCCCCCCCTGCTCAGGCCCAGAGGGCAGCCCAGGGTCAGACTCTCTCCCTGGGGCATCTTCTACTCTAGCTCCAGGCTTCTGACAGGCCTGTGGGAGTTTTTGGAAGGTCCTGAGAGAGGCCAGACCCTTTACACCTCAGAGACCTCTATTCACCTGCTTTCTCTCGCTCTCCTCTCACCTCACTTCTAAACTCTCTATATACCTACATATTGAGCACAGTAATCACAGCTCTACGAGCCCAATGCGGTTGCCATGTTGTGACAACTAGAAAAAAAGAGAAAATATTTGAGGTTTTGTATGGGCCAAACATGTTTCATCTGTAAAAGTATGGTGTTTCGTATAAGTGACATCTGTTGGCTTGGATTTTGAGAAGTTTGAGTAAGCTTGTTGTTCACAGCACTGGAAGTGTTTATGTTGTTGATTTTTATATTTACCCTCCACAAACGTCTTACGTTATTGTCTGTCTATGTATATGTACGAGCACGTGGGCATGTGAGTGTATGGGCGAAGGATTTTGATTATAATCAGATATGTGTGAGTAAGGATCGGCGGATGGAAAAGCAATAGGACACATACAAAGAGGCTAAGGGTCTGGAATAGAGCATATGCTTTCTTCATCTTCAGGTGGAGAGGTTTGAGCAGACAGATTGTTGATGTTCAGAGTTATTCACAATTCTCATTGTGTGTGTTTGTTCCGGTCTGATGTGATCTGGCTGTGTTTGGACAAAGTTCTGTAGATGGAAGTTCTCACAGCGGCCAGAGTTGAAATCACAAGACACATGAGCTCTATAACCCAAACCACACTAATGATATACAATTAGCATATTTCTGTAGTTTAAACTGTTCAGATAGCCTATATCCCAGTACAATCTGCTCATCCATCAGTTCAACCATCCATCACAGCTAGATGAATAACATGCACATTGATTTTTTTTTGTTGTTGTTTTGATTCATTTAATTATGACTGTCTTACAGTTGTGGCATCACATTTTTGCCCCATACCTTCTGAAAAATGCTGGGTTAAAAACAACCCAGCGCTGGGTGAAATATAGACAAACCCAGCATTTGAGTTGTTTTGTTTAAAAGTTTAACCCAGCCTTCTTGGTAGTTTTATTTATCTCAACTATTGCTTACAAATTACTAAATTTCTTGCTTAAAATGAACCCAAAATAGGTTGTAAATTAACATAAATAATAAATGAATAAATACGTTTAAAAATGTGTATTAATAAATATTCACCTTTTGATTATTGCTGATGTCTCTAGTGTGTTTGATTTTTAATTTACAACCTATTTTGGGTTCATTTTAAGTCAGCTAGTAATTTTAGTAGTAATTTCTAAACAACAGTTGAGCTAAATAAAACTACCCAGAAGGTTTGGCTAAACATTTAACCCAACTGCTGGGTTAAAACAACCGAGTCGCTGTGTTTGTCCATATATAACCCAGCGCTGGGTTATTTTTAACCCACCATTTTGTAGAGCGTAACAAGTTTTGTAAGTGTATTTGTAAAGAAAATAGATAAATCAAGGTAGATTCCAAGGTTTTCCTGTAACTCAAACAGTACAAAAGTATGCAAAAAAGGTTCAAATGTTTTGTTTATTCAGAATAAATGTTGTGTAATCTAAAACTGTAATTACAATTCAACAATAGTGTTTCATAGAAATTTCATCATGTTCCTTAGAAGTGAAATAACCCAGAACTGGGATTTGTAATTCCAGCACTGGATTTAGTATGGAAAAAATTTCCACAGAAAAAAGATATGGACCAGAAAGGAAAATGTGCATGTTATTCAACCAGCCGTGAGATGAACTGTTCTTTCCTATCTTAAATAAAGCTGGGGAGCAGAGGTACGGGCCCAGGGTGAGATGAGATATTCCTCAAACACAAAAGAGACAGAATTATGAGGCTGTAAGATATTATGTGTTACAGTGCTTAAGTTTTTATGAACTGTGGGATTTCTGTGCAAGTGTGTGCAGCACACGCAGGAGTAAGAATGTGTGTTATACATTCTTTCAGATGTGATTGCTGAAGGGAGGATGAGTGAGGAAGGTTGTACGTGTGTGTGTGTGTGTGTGTGTGTGTGTAGAAGGGAGTGCTGAATGAGTAAGAGAGCTCGTTTGTCATCGAGATTTGTTTAATTACAGCCTGTCCTTCTCTCCCTCATCCCTCCATCCTTAGTAATCTTCTCCTCCTCCTTTTATCGTGTAAATCCCTCCCTCTGTGATGGAGGCTTCGTCTCTCCATCAAGGGAGAGCAACATTCGGTTGACTGACACACTGAGACCAGCAAGTAAGAGTCTGTGTATGTGTGAGATGTTTGAGCACATGCAGCGACTCGTGCAGGGGTTCGGTTAGGGAATTGTGCATATGTGAGTGTACATGCTTATTCGGAACTTGACCATTAACAAAAACAGAAACACAATCGCAAAGTACACACGCACATAGACCTTTTTTGTATCTTCCACGCCATCTCTTTCTCTCCTACTATGCGGTTGTGTAAACCCACACATCTGCCTGCCAAACTCCTCTGCAAAACTGTGCAAACATTGCACATGATGTTCATGATTACGATACAAACACAGTAACAGTACAAACACAGATTTAGATTTAGATGAATTTCTCTTTTTTGGTTTTTCAAATAAAATCTTAGGCAGCAAATAGGCATTTATGAATGATTTATGAAGGATCAGATGACATTTGAAGAATTAGTTCACTTCCAGAATAAAAATTTTCTTCAGCTGGAAAGGATTTTTCAAGGATTTTTCTCCATATAGTGGATTTCACTGGGAGCCAACGGGTTGAAGGTCCAAATTGCAGTTTTAGTGCAGCCTTAAAAGGCTCCCAGCTGAGGAACAAGGTTGGTCATTTACTTAAAAAACTAAAAGTTCATATACTTTTTAACCACAAATGCTCGTCTTGCTCGATTTCATACATTAAGTTGTCACGTGGAAAGGTTGGAAAGGTGCTGACCCAGTGTTTACAAAGCGGACGTGCAAAGAACGTCAAACTCCGTTTACAAAAAAAGGTAAAACAATGATGGTGAACAATTTTGAAGTTAGAGAAGAAAATCAGAGTTTTTCACCCTACCCTGCCTTTTTGAACTGGAGTACACAGACGAAGAACTAACCACACATGACCTTTCCAATGTTATAATGTAATACGTGAAGTCACGGACGCGTATGTCAGATCTAATGCAAAACAAGCATTTGTGGTTAAAAGTATATACATTTTTTTTTTAATGATAGATCGTTTCACTAGATAAGACTCTTATTCCTCGGCTGCATTAAAACTGCAATTTGAACCTTCAACCCGTTGAGTCCCATTGAAGTCCACTAAATGTGACGCTGGACCACAAAACCAGTCATAGGTAGCACAGGGATATTTAAGCAATAGCCAACAATACATTGTGCGGGTGAAAATGATCGATTTTTCTTTTGTGCCAACAATCATTAGGATTATAAGTGAAGATTCATGTTCCATGAAGAAGTTTTGTAAATTTGCTACTGTAAATATATCAAAACTTAATTTCTGATACATTGCTAAGAACTAAGTTTGGACAACTTTAAAGGCGATTTTCTCAATATTTTCAAATAGTTATATCTCAGACAAATATTGTCCTATTAACAAATTAACAAACCATACACCAATGGGAAGCTTATTTATTCAGCTGTCAGATCATGTATAAATCTCAATTTCGACAAATTTACCCTTATGACTGGTTTTGTGGTCCACATATGAAAAAAATCCTGAAATGTTTTCCTCAAAAACCTTAAAGGAGAAGTCCACTTCCAGAACAACAATTTACAAATAATTTACTCACCCTCCTGTCATCCAAGATGTTCATGTCTTTCTGTCTTCAGTCGTGAAGAAATTATGGTTTTTGAGGTAAGCATTTCAGGATTTTTCTCCATATAATGGACTTCATTGGTGCCCTGATTTTGAACTTTCAAAATGTAGTTTAAATGCAGCTTCAAAGGCTCTAAACAATCCCAGCCGAGGAAGAAGGGACTTATCTAGTGAAACGATCGGTCATTTTTTTTCGAAAAAAATTTTTTTTTATACTTTTTAAGCACAAAAGCTGGTGTAGCACAGGCTAGGGGATGCGCGTCCACGATGTTACGAATCATGTCTAAGTTCGTCGTCTATGTACTCAGGCTCAAAAAGGTAGAGTATGGCGAAAAACTCCAACTTTGTGCGGTGGATCTGGAAACACTGGATCTGTAGTTCCACGTGACCTTTTGACATGATTCAATAGTACGTAGTCGTGGACGCGCATCCCAGAACTAGTGCTACACAAGCTTTTGTGCTTAAAAAGTATACACATTTTTATTTTCCAAAGAAATGACACAACGTTTTGCTAAGTAAGACCCTTCTTCCTTGGTTGGGATTGTTTAGGACCCTTTGAAGCTGCATTTAAACTACATTTTGGAAGTTCAAAATCGGGGCACCAATGACGTCCAATATATGGAGAAAAATCCTGAAATACTTTCCTCAAAAACCATAATTTATTCATGACTGAGGACAGAAAGACATGAACATTTTGGATGACAAGGGGGTGAGTAAATTATTTGTAAATTGTTGTTCTGGAAGTGGACTTCTCCTTTCATTTCTTTTCAGCTGAACAAAGACATAAAAAACATAAAAAAAATCTTACCCACTCCAGACTTTTTAGTAAATCTGTGTGGAGATTATTTCTTTAATTTCAGTCAGGAGAAAAATCTTAAACCTGGTGAAACCTCACAAAAAATTCAGACAGGAACTGCAGTGAGTTCTGGGCCTCAGTCTCTAAGGGCTGAAGGGATGTCGAATCACAAAATCATGTGTGAGTTCCTGTGATTTGTGCTAGTTTGACTGAGGTAAACTCTCCAAAGGATCCACGTCTTTCACTCCTTACGGACCAGTCCTACTTCCCACTTTTTTCTTTTCTCTTTCTTCTCTCTCTGTCTGTCTTTTCAGGGTAGAGACTGAATTATTCTGGCCTGTAATAAAGAATCAGTGTCTGTGGGGTGAGACAAAGCAAGACAGCGTGAAGGACGCTGCAGGGTCCTGTGGGAAATTACAGTCAGTGTCTGTGTGTGATGTACTCATAAGAACCCAGACCATCTTGACTGGCAGTTCAATACTGTACTCATCTTTACTGTTGTGTGGATGCTGTGTTTTTGAGAGCTTTTGATCCTCAATCTCTTTCATTTATCCTATCTGTTTTCCTCTCTGAATCTGTGTCTCTGAGGTGGTCTGTATGTGTTGTTTATAATGTGAAACTTATTAAAATCTGGATCGTTTCATTTTGCTCTCTTGTTTTCTGTTTCTCTGCTTTCTGTCTGATGTCTCTATCAGTCACACCGCTAAGTGTGTGTGTGCGTTTACCAGCAGAGGTGTGGCCCTCTTCAGTTGAACAATACAAGTTTACGTGATCAGGAAATCTCAACTCTCCACCGACAACGGCAATTGACAATACAAGCTTGACCTTTGACTCTTGTACAGTCAGTGGGCTGAAAAAGGAAGGAAGTGATGTACTGCCCGGTTATTTGTGACCTGCATTTGTACTAAAGTATATTAATATGACATACTGTCACAATCATTTATTGTTATATACAAAAGTGTCATGACCGTTCAAACTGTGAATGTGAAGCAAGTGAATTTTGAAAGCAACCCTAAAAGAAAACACTGCCTTATTGTTGTAGGTCAAAAGTATCTAAAATATTTTGGAATAAGTCACTCATACATACAGTATTACATATAATATACATAATAACACATTTACAAATCATACTCTACCAGTAAAAAGTTTTTGGACAGTAAGATTTTCAATGTTTTTAAAGAAGTCTCTTCTGCTCACTAAACCTGCATTTATTTGATCCAAAGTAAAGCAAACACTGTAAAATTGTGAACTATTTTTATTATTTAATATAACTGTTTTCTATTTGAATATATTTTTAAATGTAATTTATTCCTGTGATCAAAGCTAAATTTTTAGCATCATTTTACTCCAGTCTTCAGTGTCACATGATCCTTCAGAAATCATACTAATATATTGTACAAGAAACTTTTTTTTAATTATTAGGGATGCTTTAAATTGATCAAAAGTGATAATAAAGACATTTATTTTTAGTGTTATAAAAACATTTCTATTTCAGATAAATGCTGTTCTTAACTTTCTGTTCATCAAAGAAACCTGAAAAATTGCTGTTTTCAAAATAATAATAATAAATGTTTTTTGAGCAGCAAATCAGAATATTATAATGATTTCTGAAGGATCATGTGACACTGAAGACTGGAGTAATGATGCTAAAAATTCAGCTTTGGAATCACAGGAATAAATTTCATTTTAAAATATATTCAGATAAACAGTTATTTTAAATGCTACAAATATTTCAAAATTGGACTGTACTTTAGATCAAACAAATGCAGACTTGGTGACAAGAAGAAACTTTGAATTAAAAAACATAGCTCAGTGACTATTAAGATTAGACTATTAAGACTATTAAGATTTTTTTTCCTTTGCAAAAATAAATAAATAAGTAAAACTACCACTAGATTAGCACTGTTTTAAAAGATTATTTATTTTATTTTTCTTATCTTGCAGTTTCTTATAGAGCAAAGGGAATTAAAAAAAATACAAGTGTGACTTTTTATTTCACAATTCAGACTTTTTTAATTGCAATTCCGATTTTATATCTCAAAATTGTCTTGCAATTCTGAGACAAAAATTCCAAATTAACAATTAAAAAAAAGTCAGAATTGTGAGTTACAAACTTTTTTTATTCCGATGTGGAAAGAAGCTTCCATCATTAATGCCACTCTTGGTTATAAAGTATGTGTGTTAACTATAGGTTTTATATCAGTGTGATTTATAAGGGATGTATGATTGTACCTAATAAAAAAACATCCCTCCATAAAGCATCTCGTTTCTTAATTGTTAGTGCTGATTGGTTGATGTTGCTGTTTTGGAATCTAGATTGACTTTAAAAGCAGAGGACAGAGTACCTCACCTTTCCTCTGTTCACTTACTCTCTCTCTTTCTCGATCACTCACTCATTCCGCTGTGGGAATGAGGCTGTTATCGTGGTGGTGATTTGTGCTGATTATGGATGTGGAAACAGCACGTTCAGTAGATTACCTCCCTTTGCAACAGCAGAAAATTAGTTCCAGAGCATCAGACATACCTGTGTATATGCTGTGAGGGTTTTTGAATGTTCCCACAGCATTTTTCCTAGATTACCTTGCTTTGTGGACTGAGGAACCACACACAAACAAACAGTCCCTAGAATGAGGGGGGTGATGGTTTGTCTCATCCATCATATACTAATTCAACCCTTACACATAAACACTTACATACTCACAACCTACACTGCCTTTTCTTCATGAATGTTTTTGTCTTCTTGTCCAGTAAAATTATCAAAAAATTTGTTAAAACAAAATCAAGAAGCAAAATTGTGTAATTAAAATTTCCTAATTTCCTAAATTACAATATACTCACCTCCATGTCATCCAACATGTTCATGTCTTTCTTTCTACAGTTGAAAATAAATTAAGGTTTTTGAGGAAAACATTCCAGGATTTTTCTCAATGTAGTGGACTTCAATGGGAGCCAACAAGTTGAAGGTCCAAACTGCAGTTTCAGTGCATCTGTCATTTTTTTTTAAATAAAAAAATTCTGTCTTTTTTAACCACAAATGCTCATCTTGCACTAGCTTGACTTACACAGTCACATTGGAAAGGCGGAAGTACCGACTCGGTGTTTACAAAGCGAATGTTCAAAGAAAGTCAAATGCCCTTTACTAGAAAAGGTAAAACAACGTCAGGCGATTTTTAAGTTGAAGGAGAAAATTAGATTTTTATTTATTTTTCTTAGTTTTTCGCCCTACCCTACCTTTTTGGACCAAAGTACACAGATGAAGAACTAACCGCACATGACTTTTTGGTTTGAAAGTATATTTTTTTATAATATATATATATATATATATTTTTTAGAAAATGACTGATCATTTAGTTAGACAAGAACCTCATTGCTCGGTTGGGATCGTGTAGAGCCCTTAAAGGTGCATTGAAACTGCAATTTTGACCGGCACACATTGAAGTCCACTATATGGATAAAAATCCTGGAATGTTTTCCTCAAAAACTATTTTTGACTGAAGAAAGAAAGACATGAACATCTAGGATGACATGGAGGTGAGTAAATTATGAGGAAATTGTAATTCAGGACTGAACTAATTCTGTAATTCAACATATACCATATTCTTATAAAACAACTCATACTATCTTCTGCGATTCCCTGTCTTTTTCTTGAATGAATGAATACAGAGACAAAAAGTAGACAAATGAAGACACCCACGAACAAACATTCCTGAAGAATTATATTATTTTCACAAAACTGAGAAGATTAATTAAGCGCGATAAGGTAAAATCCTCTTTGACAAAGCAAATCTTGTCAGTGGTAAATATCCTCAATAAATCAGACAGCCTAGGAAGGAAAACATACAGACTGTATAGATTATGATAGCAGCCTTCATAATCATATGGCTAAGGTGTTTCTGTAGAGTTTAACGTGACCTTATCTGCTAACTCTGCCATTAAATCAGGCTTTGCTTGGACTCTAGGGAAGTCTTGAAGCCACGGCTCAAGATGAACGATGTCCTAAAGTTTGTGGCTTTGCAGAGTTGACAGATAGATTTGTCTTTGCGAAGGAGTGAGCTGTTTAAATAGATGAAAGACAGAGGGCCGAGGCCTCATGTGCACTGACTAGAGTGCACATGACTGTGCGTGTGAACAATAAGGCTTTAATATCCACACAGCTGTACACATGAAGAATGAACTTCATGAGGAAAAGTAAAAGTACACAAACTTGAAGATTAATACAGTGTGTTAGATTAGTGTGTAAGATTAATATTGTATGTGTGTGAGTGTGTCAGTCTGTCTGTCTCCTTCACTCAGTATGAGTCTGGGAATTGGTGCATGAGGAAAAATATCTGTAATGTGAAAGTTTAAAGGTCACTGGCTGCCAGGTGAACGCCAGTGATGCTGTGCCAACCTCCTGATGATAACTGGTCGGCTGCCAGAGGAATGTTGCTGGGTCATCGTCACATAGCGTTTGTGATTGCTGGGCCATGGCCATGTAAAAGATTGTTTTGATCAATGGCTGCCGATGGAAATGCCAGATTTCGACTGGGTCCAGGCCAGAAGTGAAAGTGTGAGTGAATGTGGACAGGCCATATGTGTTGTACATAGCAGGATAAATTGCTTTTTGTTAAAATATACAGTGCAGCATATTGCTCGCAATGGTAAATTGTCAATCTTTTTTAGGTGCAATGGATTAATTTGTTCAGCCTTGGCGGCGGAGTGCAACGTCATGAGTTGTGCGTATGAAAAATGTACACACCATCTGCTTCAATATATCAAATTTTGATAGCACAGGTTTTGTCTTTCTCTCTTTCACATCCCTCTTTTTCACTCACGCTTTGTCCACAGGTAACACAATTCCCCTTGAGGAGGTTATGTGGTTTTAACCTTTGACCCCATGACCCTTGTTAGTGGGCGCTCTGTAAGTTGTGAAACGATTGGCTGTTTGTGGTTCTGTGGATTTCAGTGATGATTGTCGTTCAGCAACAGAACCAATCAGAGTGTTTTTAAAACGGCACAAGTGTGTGTTGAGTGTATATTTTGTGTATGTGTGGATTAGTGGTTTGGCTCTGGCTAATCTGCTCATCTCTCGGGAGTCTGGACTGTGTTGTGAGTGTGTGTATGTCTGTTTTTGCCTATTATGAGTGTGTGTGATTAATGTTGAGATTTGTATGTGGTCATATAGGTTTAGAAATGTTAAAACGGTTTAATAATATTTAATATCTTGCTGATTTTAAGAAGCATGTATTTTTTGGATAGCAGCCATAGGCTAATGCATGTGTAAATGCATCTAATAGATGCAGTGTGTGTTCATGCGTCTGACTATAAAGTCCCTGCTGTGGCTGGTTTGAGAGGGTAATTGGTGGTAATTGGTAGTAAATGTCCAGGAGGCACAAAGACCATTTCAACTCTGATCCATAAACAAAACTGCCAATACTTTAACTATGTGTGTCCAACTTATAAATTACCTCTTTGTGTTGGTGGACGACTGAGCGCGAGTGTGTATATGACATAGTTCTGTGTATATGTGTGTGTTTGCCTATGGGACCTATTGCCTTAAAGTCACACCGTAGGATTAGGACCAGGCGCCATATGGAAATGGGAAATTAGCCTGAGGCTGTGTGTGTGTGTCCAGAAGGCTTTGTAGAAAGCGCACTGGTATTTCCATTGAGACGTTAAGGCATAGCGCCCAGATTCTTGACAGGAAACAGACTTATAGTGGACCTGTGAGCATAGGTTAGGGAGTGATTGTGTATATTTATTGGGAAGAGAGAGGAATGGTGTCCTTATGTTATTTAAAACAAGCAATATATGTTCCGTTACAAAACCTAGTGAGCAGTTAATAGGGTTAGTTCACCCAAAAATAAGTATTCTGTCATCATTTACTCACCTTCATGTAGTTCCAAACATGTAAGACTTGCTTTCTTCTGAGGAACACACACACAAAAGAGTTTTTTAGAGGGATAGTTCAACCAAAAATTGAAAAATCTGTCATTAATTACTCATGTCGTTCCAAACCCGTAAGACCTTAGTTTTTTAAAGAAATCTGAGAGATTTCTGACCCTGCATAGACAACAATGCAACTGAAACGTTCAAGGCCCAGAAAGGTAGTAAGGACATTGTTAAAATATAGCTGCAAGGAGCGCTTTATAGCATTTAAGCACATTTGAAAAAAGACATTATTTAGCAAGCCTGTAACCACCTAAGTATTTTTGGCAAATCCAGGTAATTTACCATAGAATATTATGTTTTTTTAATGTGTATGACTGTTATAGCATGCTTGTTTAGAATCGCCAGTCACATGTGTTCAGCAGATTTCGTGAAGTTTTGAGCTTTTCTTTAGGCTTTATAGACCCCTTTTATAAACGACCCCATTATAGCTTCCCAAATGGAAAATTGTAACATTTTTTTGATAATTATTGATATAGAGAGTTTCGAGAATAGTACCGCAGTGTTTTTTTCCAGATTGAACGAAAAACCTAGGACTAGTTTGTAGGTTTTTTACATCTTCTCAATCATTTAACAGAATTTGATTGACAGCAGTGGTTCTAGAGGCAAAGTTGTCCGAAATGGGAAGGTCTATCATATGATATGAATATCGCGTGTGTGAACAACCGCACAAAGTACCATCATCTACACCCGTGATTCTCAACTCCAGTCCTTGGGGCCAACTGCTCTGCACATTTTGTATGTCTCCCTCATGTAACGCACCTGATTCAGATCATCAGCTCATTAGGAGAAAGATCCATGAACTGAACAGAGTGTGTCAGATGCAGAAACATACAAAATGTGCAGAGCAGTGGGTCCTGAGGACTGGTGTTGAGAAACACTGATTTACACCCTTGAAAAATGCGATATCAACCCCCCGCTCCCCCAGTGGTCGATTTCTTTTAAAATTCTCTCAGACCATTGGGGCCATGAATTGAACAGGCCCACAGAGTTTTGTTCTGATTGGCTTCCGTTAACCTTGTCTAATGTGGCACTTTGGACCACGACCATGCACAGTGATTTTCATGTTGATAGTATAAATGGTTGCACATAGTCATAGTCATTTTTATGGTTTTTCCCTCTTATAGTGGCCAAGCTCTGCAATTTTTTGTCTGTGACCTCAGATTGCGCTCTTACATATGTGTTCTGAGTTTGGCGAAGATATCTCATTCCGTCCAGGAGTTATAGGCATTTTACTTAAAGTGGCCCTGCCCCTTTCAAAAGTTTTGGCATCCCTTTGCAGCGGTGAGTCGAAAGTTCAGCTTTTTTTTTAATAATAATTGGTATTCCCTTTTCAGAGAATCTTTCTGTGCTGGTTTGGTGCCGATCTAGGACTAGTTCACAAAAGGAGGTTTTCCAAAATTTTGCCATGCTCATGATTGAATCTGAGACATGCATTTTGTCTGGTATTTGCCAAGGATTCCAATGACGTAAGACACTTGAACCTAGAACTGATGGTTTAAGAGTCATGAACAATTTCGTTCTTTTGTTCGCTATAGCACCCCCGTCAGGCCGATTGGGGCAAGCCTTGATGATGTTGTCAGTGTAGTAAGTACTATCATCCCTCCAAGTTTCAAGTCTCTAAGACTTATGGTTTGGTCTGCACAATTAGTTTTACGTGGAGATTGTTGATCCTTGGCCACTCTAACAATTACAATAGGATTTCTGCACTATGCGCTTGAACCCCTAAATACATCCAAAATGTTAAACAAAGCGAGACAAATGTTTCTTATGAGTAAACCTATGTTCAGTTTAAACAAAATAATTGATAAAACTATTTTACCCAATATTTTGTATTAGAGTATCACATTATGAGCTTTGCAGCATACTAATATCAAACTCTTACAAAGTGCTATAGAGTGCTGGAGTTTTTTTTTTTAACTTTACATGTCTTAAAAAGGCAATTGCTCGTTTAGTAGCTAAACGATTCTGCAGAGGTTGTCAAGGATATTAAACAAGGAAAACTCAAGAGGGAAAACTCATCTATTTAGTAGTCTGCTTCCACAGCCTCGTTGTGTTTATAATCGTGTTCTTGTAAACTATTCTAACTCAAACTTTCCAACTTGCAGATTTTCAATAAAGATTATTAGAGTTGTCATGAATTTAGTGATTGTGACATTTGTGTGACATTAGAATAGTTTGTTTATAGTCTAGCTTTTTACTTCTGTGATTACTTTTATTCTTTTTTTATAAGTTTTATTCTTTTGTGAAGATGATCACTTGACTTATTTTTCTGCAGACTGCAGTTATCAAAAAGTGAAAAATCCTTTTGGCTTTGTGATATATAAATAAATGGTTTGGCAGCTGGTACAGTAGGTGGGGCAGATCTAAAGTTTGGATCATTATCAAGGGTCTCATGGAGTTTTAGGGAGGTTTAGAGGTTCATTGGGGGCAAGTGGGCTCCTTTAGTGGAGGTTTGGGAGTCAAATACTTATCTAAAATAAATCTCAGTGTTTTAAATAGAGGGAGGGAGAGAGAAAGGTATTTGTATAAAATAAAAGCAGGATTAAAGTGAGGTCTGGTCTTCATTGGGTTCAGACAGAGTAACAGAGCCTTATAAAACCTTAGTGATTGTCAATAAGCTTTCTAACGCCCTCATTTCCTCACACATATATGGACACACACAATCTTCATGATCTCCACATGTTTATTCAGTGTGCTCAATTGAAAATACCATAGCCCAGCTTTGTTTAATTGCTGTGCTGTATACATCCGTACACTGAGGCATATATCACCAATTTATGTGGCATTCCCATGAACACACCCACAAACACACCCAAAAATCCTTTCATGGATATCCGCAATGGATTTAAGTAGTGTTATAAATCAGTGTGATTCATTTGTTATGTTGCTGAACTTTATGTGTGGTGGAATTAAGTTAGTAAATTAATTAGATACACCCTAAACACATATGAAATGCACATACTGACTTACCACACACACAGAGATCTTGTGTTTTTATCTAGCATGTTTTAATATTTTGCTTTGTCGAATTGTTAAAGGAGAAGTCCACTTCCAAAACAACAATTTACAAATAATTTACTCACCCCCTTGTCATCCAAGATGTTCATGGCTTTCTGTCTTCAGTCGTAAAAAAATTATGGTTTTTGAAGAAAAGCATTTCAGGATTTTTCTGCATATAATGGACTTCATTGTTCCCCGAATTTGAACTTCCAAAATGTAGTTTAAATGCAGCTTCAAAGGACTCTAAACGATCCCAGCCGAGGAAGAAGGGTCTTATCTAGTGAAACGATAGGTCATATTTTTCAAAAAATAAAAATTTGTATACTTTTTAAGCACAAAAGCTTGTGTAGCACAGGCTCTCGAATGCGCGTCCATGGGTCGTTCTTGAACGATTCCTTCATTTTGAACGAATCTTTAAAGTGACTTGTGAACAATGAGTCATCTTGGGGAGTGATTCGTTCAGTCACAGATGCGCAACATCCTATTATGTTCTGTACTGGCATTAGTTTACCTGTTTCGAGTCTTTGGGTTTTTCGAGTCGTTCGTTCATCTTATGGGGCTGTCACGTGATGCTGATTTTGCTAAAATTAACGGAATGACTTGAAAAAAGATTTGTTCATTTTGCTGAATGAGACTCGAATAGGGCTGTCAACGATTAATTGCGATTAATTGCATACAAAATAAAAGTTTGAGTTTGCCTAATATATGTGTGTGTACTGTGTATAATTATTATGTATATATAAATACAAACACATTCATGTATATATTTAAGAAATATTTACAAGCATATGTATTTATTATAATTTTTATATAATTTATGTTATATATAAATGAAATCATTTTGTATATTAATAACATATTTCTCATATATATACACATCAATTTGTGTGTATTTATATATACATAATAATTGCACACAGTACACACACATATATTAGGCAAACTTAAACTTTTATTTTGTATGCAATTAATCGCGATTAATCGTTGACAGCCCTAGACTCGAAGGTCCGAGTCGGTAAAATGATCCGAACTTCCTATCACTACTACGAATCACGTCTAAGTTCATCGCCTGTGTACTCTGGCTTAAAAAGGTAGAGTATAGCGAAAAACTCCATCTTATTTTCTCCTACAACTTCAGAATCGTCTCACACGTTGTACCTTTTTGTTTGTAAACAGCGTTTGACTTACTTGAACTTTCTTAGTCTTTGCGCATTCGCTTTGTAAACACTGGGTCTGTAGTTCCGCCTACATTCTGCATAACCTTTTGACGTGATTCAAGAGTACGTTGTGAATGCGCATCCCAGAACCTGTGCTACACAAGCTTTTGTGCTTAAAAAGTATACACAATTTTATTTTTCGAAAATTACCGATCGTTTCGCTAGATAAGACCCTTCTTCCTCGGCTGGGATTGTTTAGAGCCCTTTAAAGCTGCATTTGAACTACATTTTGGAAGTTCAAAATCGGGGGCACAATTGAAGTCCATTATATGAAGAAAAATCCTGAAATGCTTTCCTCAAAAATCATAATTTTTTTTACGACTGAAGACAGAAAGACATGAACATCTTGGATGACAAGGTGGTGAGTAAATTATTTGTAAATTATTGTTTTGGAAGTGGACTTCTCCTTTAAAGGGATATTCAACCCACAAAACTGTCTTCTTTAAAACACTAAACAATATATTTCGAAGAATAGTGTTGACCAAACGGTTTCGGTGACCATTGTTTTCCAATTTCTAAAAATATCTTCTTTTATTTTCCACAGAAGAAAAAACTCAAACTATAGGTTTGAGCCAATGATGACAATTTTCATTTTTTGGGTGAACTGTCCCATGCTATTTTGATCTGTTTGTTACACAGAGCTATCATATAACTTCAGAAGACTCTGAATATAGTGCATGACTGGTATGGACCGCTTTTATGGCACTTTTCTGTCCGTTTAGAAAACTTCAGTTCTCATTTATTGTAACTGCATATAACCAGTCTTCACATTTTCTTCTTTTGTATTCTGTGGATGAAAGTCATACGGTTTTAGAGGGTTGACATGAGGGAGCTATTCTATTGAACAGCTACTAAAACCTTTTCCACACAAACTTTAGCTGTGTTAACAGATATGACTGTGGAATTGCTGATGCTGATACAGACTCCAGAAGCCCCCAAAAGCCAAAACACGGCAACCAGATCAACCACAAAACAGCACTGAAATGAAGCCAGGGAAAGATGTGAGGAAATAGAGGGAGGAAGCAGGCTGGGGAGGAGGCAAAGCAAATCTTTTCATCCTTTCATTCACTAATTTCGGGTTAAACTGAGCAGCTGGTTCTGGATTCTGTTCTGTGCATGGTTATAGCAGAGGACAGGAATAAAAGAAAACAGAATGAAGGATAAAAGGAGGGAAAAAGTTCAAAGTGTCAGCTCTGGTTTAGATACATGAGCACACATACAGTGTGTACACTACCAGTCAAAAGTTTTTAAACAGTAATATTTTTCATGTTTTTTAAAGAAGACTCTTCTGCTCTGATCCAAAGTACAGCAAAAACATTTTGAAATACTTTTATTTTTATTTTTATTTTTTTTATTGTTATTTTTTAAAGAACCCTCTGTTTACCAAGGCTTAATTTATATATAATATAATATAATATAAACTGTGATGCATTTTGATCAATAGAAGTTTATGAGAACAATATTTATTTGAAGCAGAAAAAAGTATTGTAAAATAAGTATTTTACAATTTATGTGATTGAAAAACTGTTCGTTGTTCAGAGCTTTGAGTTTTTTTTTTTAATTTTCCTTTTTTGTTTTTTTTAGAGATTACTGAAGCTTAGGAAGAGGAGGGTGAGAGCCATTTTCTATTTCTGACATCTAGGAATCTAGATGTGAGAGACATCTTAGTGTTGAAGATAATCAGCATATTCACAAGTATTTTCAGCTGTGACTTGTGTGTGTGTGTGTGTGTGTGTCCATGCCCTACAGCCTAGCTGTTAGTGAGTAATTGGCCTGTTGAACCAATATAAACATGAATCTCTAATATTCAGCTGTTATCACATTAAAAACACATTTTAAAACCATGCATGGATTTACGGTTCAGCAGACTAAACACAAGGGGCATTGATGTGCACAAACTTAAATATTTATGCCAAACCATTTTTCTCAGAAAATTACATTCACACACCTGCAAACAGACTGCAGACTGACAGGCCACTCAAAACCACACAATTAACTCTAAACACATACATACACACAATGTTGTGACAGTTATGATTTATGAGCACTGGGGTTTTGAGGGTAAACAAATAAATGCAGTCAGAATGCGCAGGAGGTCAAAGGTCACGAGTCACGGTCAATGACAGTGTCACTATGATCGTCTGTGTCAGGGTCACAACCCTAACATGCTTGACCAATCGCTGCGAAGCATCACGCTCTCTCCAGACCGCAAACTGGGGCATGTTATCAGAACTTCATGAGTAATCGCATTTATACAAAAACCTTATCAGTGTTTCAGGTTATCAAATAACCTCCTCAAATTCAGAGAACTCAAATTGACCCATAACAAGCCTAAACCCAAAATACATTGCACATAGAGGCTTGAGCGTGAATGTATTCAGAAATTTAAGCCAGGATGCACAATTTAGTGTGACTGTACTGTAGTTTTGGGTTTGAATCTGTTCATTAATCTTCCTATTGGCCAGGGAAGGTTGAACTTGTGTAACTGGCATTACGCCATAAATACACACTATTCTGGAGACTTCCTCTGATAATCTATCGGTCATCAAATCCCACACTTAGAAACACATGCGCACAAAGCTCCTGAGATGTCCAGTCATTTCCTATAAATACATGCACCACTATTACAGTATCACTGTTTCTTTTAGCAGGCTGGCAGTGAATTGTTTGTGTATAAGTGTGTGTGCTTCCATGTTGTCGCAACTGTTATCAGCCTGAGAGAAATAGCTTGAAAAGAGGAAAGGGTGGGATGACAAGTACACTGGAGTATCCTCAAAAGGAAAATAAGACTAATGAGAAAAAGAGCAAAGGAAGAGAGGAGAATGAGTGTTGTGTCAGAGGTCACAGTACAATCAAGACTTGCTATAATTGACCTCTTTCCTCTTCATGGGGTCAAAGGTCAAGCCCAAGCAGGGATTTGTGGTTACCTCACATTTCATATGTCTAGCAGGTGGTTCACACACGCTCTTTGATAAAACAACTTGCCGTTTTTCAAGTATTTTCATTCTAGTTTCCTCTTTCTCCGCTTTGAAATCATCCAACTTTTAAGGGAATAGATCACCCCAAAATGAAAATTGCCTCATGATTTAGCCATCCTAGGTGTATATGACTTTCTTCTTTCAGATGAATACAATCTGAGTTAATTTAAAAAATATCCTGGCTCTTCCAAGCTTTATAATGGCAGTGAATGGCTGTTGAGATTTTGAAGCCCAAAAAAGTGCATCGATCCATCATAAAAAGTGCTCCACATGGCTCAGAGGGGTTAATAAAGGCCGTCTGAAGTGAACCGATATGTGTGTACGAGAGAGTGGCATTCCAGTAGGCGTAGACGTAGTGTAAAGTCTGGTGAGAATATGCTAGTCTTGTGCGAACCAAGTTTTGTTTACAGTTTTGTAGAGATTACGGTTTATGAAGTATTAAATATGAACAAATGCATCTTACACAAATGCATCGCTTCGATCAGAAGGCCTTTATTAACCCCCTGGAGCTGTGTGGAGTACTTTTTATGATGGATGGATGCACTTTATTGGACTTCAAAATCTCAGCACCCATTCGCTGCCATTATAAAGCTCAGAAGAGCCAGGACATTTGTTTTTATATAACTCTGATTGTATTTGTCTGAAAAAAAAAAAAAAAAGTAATTTTAATTTTTGGGTGAACTGTTCCTCTAAGTGCTTAACATTTTACATTGGGTTTGCATTAGTTTTAGTGATTTAAATGTTAAAATATTATGGTTTGTTCCGTTTAGCTTTATAATTCTCTATTAGATGTCAATTAAATAATAGCTTATGGAAGTAGGAATCTTGTGTATGTGAAGAAAGTCCAGACGATAAAGAAATTGCATGCATATACAATCATTATTGATGTACACTACATGCAAAAACATGAAAATGAGGCTGAGAAAGAAGTGGAAGAGCTCAACCTATAGAAACACACACACCTCATCTCAAATTTGTTCTTTCAGCCCACCAACATACTGACTGTCAGTCTAAATCATTGCCTGAATCCTTCTGTATATTTAGACGTGAACTGCTGTGTTTGGACATGGAATGACGGAGTACTCTTTGCAGACTTTAACTACAAAATGTCCTAGACAATAAACTAAAAGTCTGTTAAAACATATTCTAGTGCTCCAGACAGTTTGCACTTGGCAAACAGTCATACTACGTCTGAAATCTTTCCCTAAATAATACGCATTCTTTCTCTGTCTCCTTTTCCCTGGTCATTTCTAATCACCCGTTGCTATGACCGTAACAGCTTTGGAAGTGGTATGCTGACATCATGCACCAATGACGTCTGCTTTTTTGTCCGTTTGATTGTCCTGATCAAAAGATCCTGCAGCGTCTAAACGCTCCCAGAGTATCGGGACCTCCTTTGACCCCCCTGGCAGGAAAACGTGTTTTACAAAAGACACTTTTTGAAACCACCTCCCCAATGCAACCCTTGAGTTAATTAAAATCAGCAAGCCGCAACAATAGTGCCAAGTGGCAGATCAAGGGAGAGATGGAATGTGTCCTTAGGTTATATATTCTGGAGTCAAAATAATCAGAAGAGAGTCTTGCAAAACATTCAAGCACAAACATTTATAGGCAGACAGAGTGTGTACACAGACCAAAGATAAATGAATCTGTGGTCACTGCACGACAGTTGAAAGTTTTAATTGAAATAGTGAAAATGTCCAAGATGCTAGAAAAGCCAGCTTTGAAATATTTGTGATGCCACACTCGTCCTCAATGTAAATATATTGAAATAATATTTAAAGGTTTAGTTCAACTAAAAATGAAAAATCTGTCTCTTTTTTTGTCACCCTCATGTCGTTCCAAACCCATAAGACCTTTGTTCATCTTCGGAATTAGGATATTTTTGATGAAACTGAGAGCTTTCTGACCCTGCATAGACAACAATTACAACTGTAATGTTTTATGCCTAGGTATAGTAAGGACACTGATAAATTGTCCATGTGACATCAGTGGTTCAACGGACTCTCGTGAACGTGAGTCGAGTGACACAGAAGAGAAGACATTGTTAAATAAAGTCATTATTTTTGTTTTCCTAGCGCACAAAAAGTATTTTCATAGCTTCATTGCATTACAGTTTAACCACTAATGTCACATGGACTATTTTAACAATGTCCTTACTTCCTTTCTGGGCCATAAAACGTTTCAGTTGCTGTCTATGCAGGGTCAGAAAGCTCTCAGTTTCCTCAAAAAATATCTAAATTTGTGTTGTGAACACTCAGAAGAAAAGGTACAGTTCTGTCACTGGGGTGGTACCTTAAGGTACAAAAGTGAAACGGTACAAATATGTTCTTTTAAAGAACTAATATGTTCCTTTAAGGTACTAATATGTACAGTTTAGGGGTAGGCTTTTCACTTTTGTGCCTTAGTGCCCCAGCAACAGAACTGTACCTTTTTTTCTGACAGTGAAGATGAATGAAGGTCTTACAGGTTTGGAACAACATAATTTTCGTTTTGGGGGGAACCGTTTAATGTAATTTCTGTGTGGCACTGAATTTTACTTACTGGTTTATATAAGAATATGGTGATTAATGGTCATAATCCATCCAGACTTTCTTATACAAGCTGTTTAGTATGTATGTAGTATGATTTATGAATAGATATAAACTATTTCCAGTCTACATAATTCAGTCAGTGTTTTGTGTTCTTCCCAGTGGTATTCCTCTACAGATGTTATAATTTTGATTAACTTGTTTGGAAAACTGCCACTGAGAGTGTATGAATTATTATATCACTTTCAGGGTCAAGTTGTAAAAGATATTCCTGCCAGTATTTGTATAATCATTTGAGTTTTGTCTGAAAGCGCTCCTCTGTTGCTATGGTTTCCTCCTCAAGCGAACGCGACTACTGTTCGCGGGAATCCATTTGGCGCTTTAACTTTACTGAAACGTTGTTTGGAAGTTCTTTTGAAGTATACACTTTTATGTAAAAAATTCTAAGAACCAATACCTCGCATCCTTGAAACAACGAAAGAGCGCAATGAGAGGAACTGAACGAGAGTGACAGGCGAGTACCGGGGGGGGCCGTTTAGCTCTTGAGGGCTGAGAGGACGGGGAGGGTGTTCCTCAAGATTGAACGAACGGACTACAGGAGAGAGCGAGGGAGCGACAGAAAGAGAGAGAGAGACGTGCGCACTTGAGCTGGCGCTGTGTGGGAAAATAGCGCACAGGGGCACAGGCGAGAGACTCGAGCTTAACCTGAGATCCAGGGTCCAGCTGTGGATGTCCAACATCTTTTGCGCCTGGAGTTCGTTCAAACTTTTATACGGGGACATCAGGAGTACTGACAGAAGTATTTGTTCCCGTTAGTGTAAAGAAAGCGTCACTGAAAGTGGTCCATTCAACATGGAATTACCGGTTCTGGTTTTAGTGTTGGTGGTCCTGCCGTTCGGCACCAGCACTAAACTGAACGTGCCGCGCCTACGCCTGTCATACAAAGGTAAATTATTTGAATGAGTTTAACTTTTAATGATTTATTTTTTAAAATGGAACACAAAAGCCAAAGATCTAGGCTAATGAACAGTAAAACTGGTTAAGCTCTATCCTGCTACTGTGAGGGGAGAACACGGTCAGTGCATTAAGTAGCTAGATTAATGATTTATTTTCAGTTTAAGTGTTAAGGTTAATGTTGCATCCCTCAGTTCATCTTCTGTGTAAACTAGTCTACACAATTTACAGGTGCGTGTGGTGATAGAAGGCAATGGCACCTTTATTGGCAATCAAAAACAGAAAAATGTTCATTAGTCTACATACTGTATTCACATTTACAGATGCTGACAGGATTTAAATCCTGGGCAAATCGCATTTACAGAACAGACATACAGTATAGCCTAGGTAATATGTATAAATAGATATTTCAATTGCGCAGTGACATTGAATGACACTGTTTGTTAAATTATTTTTAGTCTTTTTCTTGTGTGTGTCAAATCGATCTTCTTCGTCATTATTATATGAAGTAGTCGAAAATACAGCTTATTCACTGTTCACTCTGGATAAGGCGGAGTTTTTTTTAACAGTGTATGAGTGCTACAGAATAATGTTTCTAGTAAACTGTTTCCTTTGTCGCTTTTTGCATTTGTATTGCTTTCCACACATCCTGCTTCGCACACTGAGTCTTTTTTTAAAGCTTTGCGCAAAGTCCCTCAGCGACCTTATCGGATTCAAATCTGAGCGCCCCGTTCAACACGATTACAGTGCCGTTTCCGTCTTTGCATGGCAAATGTTGTGGCTGGTCTTTTTTTAAACTGTGGGAAAAAGCTACGTCAGGACTCCGGGCTACTGTTCAGCTGTTATCCAAAAACTCCAGGATCCTCATGCCTCGAGCTCTTGCCTCTCCTGGCGCGCGCTCACCTCCCCGCGGTCAGACTCTTCCCGGTGCGCGAAGCAGTTAGCGCTTTTTTATCGCACTACGCCTCTTTATTATCGGATTTATAGAGTGCAAGGGGAATGTTGCAGTGGCCTGGGGGAGTTTGAGATGTTTTACCTGTTATTACACGGTGGTATTTTTCTATGATTAAAGAAATAACTTAAAAATGAATCATTAACTCAACCTCATGTCGTTCCATGACTTGACATGTTAAGCTGCGGTCTCATTTACAGTTCAGCTAATTTTTGTATGCGAGATGTAGTCATTTCTATAGCAATCCAATAGGGAATCTGTTTTCGAATTTGCCCGAGGGCGAAAAATTTCCCCCACACAGATTTTGGTCACGTGGATTCACTGCGATGACAGATGAACAGAAAGCTGCTTGGTTTGAAAGTGACTTCTGTGTTGCTGTGACTGTGCTTCATACAGCTGTACAATATTGACAATAGACAATTCACCTTTTTGGCTGCAAAATATTGGTGGTATTATAGAGTCTTTAGAATGACAGCTTCAGTGACCATTCAGTTCATTTTATAGAAAAAAAGGATCCAATGAAAGTGAATGTTGACTGAGGCTATTAGTCACTAAAATGGTTTAAGTTTTAATTCTTCATATTACATAAGGATATGAAAACCCATTTCCGCCCCTGAATAAAAAATGTAAAAAAGGTAATAGCGACTTTTTATCTCACAGTTGTGACTTTTTGGCAATTCTGACTTTTTCTTGGAATTGTGAGATATGAGCTTGCAATTGCGAGTTATAGAGTCAGAACTGCGTGTTTACATCTCGCAAGTTACTCTATAACTTGCAAGTGTGACTCTATACTGACCTCCTTTCATTTCCGAAATGAAGTCAGAAATAAGTGATATAATTAAAGTCTGAGTTATAAAGTCAGAATTATAAGATATTCTGACTTTTTTTGTCAAAATTGTTAGATAACTCAATTGTTATAAGGCAAATTTGGAGTGGGAAAAAGGTCTTAAAATTTCAAGTCTATCTTACAATTCTGACTCAACTCGCAATTGCATATTCTAAAGTCAGAATTGTGAGTTATAAACTCAAAATTCTGAAAAAGTCACAACAATTGTGAGATAAACTCGCAATTCTGAGTAAGAAGTCTGAATTGTGAGTTTATATCTCGCAATTCTGACATTGTTACTCAAAATTGCGAGCTTATATTGTGCAATTCTGAGAAAAAAGTCAGAATTGTAAAGGAATCACACAATTCTGACTTCTATTCTTAGACTTTCGAGTTTATCTCATGCAATTCTGACTATTTCTCACAATTGCAAGTTTATATCTCACAATTTGCAGTTGCAAGTATAAAGATTTGCAAGATAAAAAGTCGCAATTACTTTTTTTTTATTCAGTGGCGGAAACAGGCTTCTATATTAGGAAGGCTGCAACAGTGTTTTTGAATAAAGTTTTATTGGCTGCATAAATTAATTCAAATAAATATATGTTTTTGTTCAATAAGCCATGTAAAATTTAAACAGTGCTGTCTAAAACCTTTTGTGTGTGTGTGTGTACTTGTCCTTGCTACATTGTGGGGACCAAATGTCCCCACAAGGATAGTAAAACCTGAAATTTTTGACCGGCCAGCGGTCCCCACAATGTAAAAAAATTATTACACATAGTAAATGATGTTTATCTGAAAATGTAACAGCGCAAACATGTTTTCTGTAAGGGGTAGGTTTAGGGTTAGGGTTGGGTTAGGGGATAGACAATATCGTTTGGTCAGTATAAAAACTATAGAAGTCTATGGAAAGTCCCCGCAATTCACAAAAACAAACGTGTGTGTGTTCCATGGAAGAAAGAAAGTCACATGGGTTTGTAACAACATGAGGTTGAGCAAATGATAATTTAATTTTATGCTGGTCCCCATTGACTTCCATAGTATGGAAATAAAATATACTAAGGAAGTTCTGTCTAAGGAAGACAGAATTTTTTTATTCTTGGGTGAACTATCCCTTTAAGAGAAACTTTGCTTAACCCTAAATTACCTGCAGGGTACAAAGAACAAGGCTTAAGGTGGCGACAGGAATGTGAAGCAGTAGTTTGTATTAATTGTTTTATGAGTGCCTCCGATAAGCTCTTTTCATTAATGATTATAAGCTGAGCTATGAGTCGGGTGTCCAGTTTCCCTCCTTTGATTTGTGTGCGTGACTGGAGCGCATCTGTGCAGAGTTTAATGCGGTCAACTAATGCGCACCCAGTCCCAGCGTGGAGCTCTGATTGCATGTAATCGGCCTGTGTTCTTCTCTATGGACGCGCTATTAACCTTGATAATGATCGGCCTAGAGACCCGTCCTGTTGGAATACATATATTTAGATTTTCAAAACTGACGGGTCTCAAAACGCATGTTGGTCATTCTGCTTACTGAAAAGGCTAAAGCATACGCTCATCAAGCTGTCAGAGCTGTATGGATTGGTCTGGAGGGAGCATGTTATGTTTTGAATGGGAAATGAGGGACGGCCTGTGTATGCCAGCAGCTGGGCAGTAAGTGTGTGTGTGTGAATCTGTGGGGTCCTTTGGTGGGTCACTTCTGACCTCTGCTCTGTGAAATGTGTGTGCTGATTTAGAAGGAGACACATGGTTTTTCCTCCCTCATGCACTTTCACACCCACATGCATTCATATATACACACACTAGCACACTTTACTATTTTATGGTTGAACATACACAGAGACGCAGAGGTGGGCGGATCTCTGTTTGTTTTAGTTTACATGAATGAATTAATGAGTTTATTTTTGTAGCGTTGCCCAGATGTTTGTGCATGGTTTGTGAGGTCTGGGTAAAGAATCTGTCACTAAAAGAATGTTTGATGATTCTTGTGTTTCGTTCACATTCTCTCACTCCCTAAATATTCCCAGCTCCCTGGAACCGTTTGTTTGAGAGAGCAGGCCACAGAGTTTCATGTCCATAAGATGGATGTTGTGAAACTCTCCCATGAGATCACAGTTCTAGATTAGAAATTGCTCTAAATTTTAGGGGTGATGTTAGAAGTGGAACTGCCAGACTAGTCACTGAATTAGACATGCTCTCTCTTACCAAAATCCAGCCCTACAAGCCTACAGTTGTGCCATTGAGGATACTGTAATCAGAGACAGAGCAGCAGCATGTAGCTGCACCACAAACTAACAACTGCTTATAACAGCTGCTTATGAAGCTGAATATGGCATTTAGCTTGAATGATCCACTTCTCAGATGCTCTCTGCTTCCTGCATCCCATATATGGGCTGCTCTATGGATGTGCACAATCATGACTGGCAGACAGGGCTTCAAAGTATTTTGGTTGGCAAAACAAAGTATCTGTGTGACTTTTCCCCCTTCGATTACAGACATTTCAGGACCTAATTAAGTCAAATCTGTCCAAAAGGGGGTCAGTTCTCATTTTTCCTTAGTGTGAAAAACATTTTAAAAAAAATCTAAAGAATGTTTTTTCATTATTCTGTTCCTTTTGTGGATTAGAAAGATTCCATGGATGTTAAAGGATTAGTTCACTTCCGGAATATAAAAAATTCCTGATAATTTACTCACCCCCATGTCATCCAAGATGTTCATGTCTTTCTTTCTTCAGTCGAAAACATTTGAGGAAAACATTCCGGGATTTTTCGCCATATAACGGACTTCAATGGGGATCAGGGGGTTGAAGATCCAAATTGGAGTTTCAATGTAGCTTTAAAAGGCTCTACACGATCCCAGCTGAGCAATAAGAGTCTTGTCTAGCAAAATGATCTGTCATTTTTTTTTTCACTTTTTAACCACAAATGCTCATCTTGCACCAGCTCTGCGATGCGTGTCCGCAGCTTCACGCTAGAATCATGCTGGAAAGGTCACGCATGGTTTGTTTGTCTGTGTGTACTTCAGTTAAAAAAAAAAATTCTCCCCTAATTTCAAAATTGTCTGACATCGTTGTTTTAACTGGTGACCTTTCCAACGTGACTACATAACCCATGAAGTCGAGCTAGTGCAAAACAAGCATTTGTAGTTAAGAAGTGTATAAATGTTCATTTTTTAAGAAAATCGTTTCAATCGTTTCACTACACAAGACCATTATTCCTCGGTTGGGATCGTGTAGAGTCCTTCAAAGCTGCATTGAAACAATTTGGACCTTCAACCCGTTGATCCCCATTGAAGTCCACTCTAAGGAGAAAAATCCTGGAATGTTTTCCTCAAAAACCTTGATTTCTTTCAGACTAAATAAAGAAGGACATGAACATCTTGGATGACACTGGGGTGATTAAATTATTATGGAAGTGAATGAATCCTTTAAAGTTTCTTTATGTATCTATAGATCCTAATTATATGATACTTTTATGAGCATAATGAACATTTTTTGCCATTCCAGAAAAAAATTTCAAATTACTTTTAATCCATTTTCAAGGATAGGCATTTAAAGGTATGCAAATAAAGTTTTATGTAGTCTGCAGTGGTGCAGTCAGATCCTTCTGGGAAGTTTGTATTTATGAGTTGAAGTTGTATTTATAATGTCAGGTACATTCCAACCCCTTTAGGATAAGATTTGCCTTTTCTAAACAAACAAAATGCAGCAAGATTGTTTGCACACATACATACATCTGCAACGTGTGTTAAAGATCGCTTGATCTGGAAAGCATCTGCTGTGTACAAACATCAGACAGACGTCTGTAAAATGTCAGTTTTACATACATTCTAAATCATGAACAATAGATGTATATTTGACATCTGAAAAATACATCTTGCAGATGTAAATGCAGACGTCAAGTAGACGTCTCTGTGATGTACGTGTGCTATCAGGGATTCTATCATAATTGTACAATGCTGGCATGATTTGTAAATGCAACCTAGCTAGTTTTATTGTAAATGAAAAAAATCATATATTTTAACTCATTTACTGCATCCATCTTGTTTTCTGACACCCTTGGAAGTCAGGGCTTTAAAGAAGTTCCAGTTTCCCGCTCATAATTATGAACATTTGAGGCATTTATGTGCTTTAAACTCATAAATACAATCTTTCTGACAAAACTTGAACCGTACTCAAAAAATTGTTTGCAGTGAATGATATTAAAAAAAAATTACACTTACTAAAATTAAACTTTTAAAGTGCATGCAAATGTACTGCTAAACAGACTGTGTGCAGGTCCAAAGAGACTACGGAGAATATATGATGTGTGAATAAGAAATAAATAGGTGGGCAAAACTGAGACCTATTGAGGAAATGAATTTCAGGTTTAAAATTCAGCACAAACGTTCATACAGGTACAGTATACATACAAAAAGGAGGCAAGAATACTTTGTTTGTACAGTGCAAAATGGATGCAGGTGGAATTTTAATGAAAACACACATTCCCTCCATCCTTGCGGCGTCAGTCAAGAGTTTGCAGTGTAACGCGACAGAACAATGCAGCATTGTGGCGGTTTCCTCCTGCATTGAGGGGAGTTCGCAGCTTACCGCAATTAGGTCGCAAGCCCTGGACGTGATCAGACGCACTGATAACGACTGCAACAGCTGCTGGTCACTTAAACTATGATTTGATTTTTTAACCCCTGAGCTGATGACTGTCCTGGGAGCCGTCACACGAACACATGCGCACACTTAATTGCAGCTGTAATGGTCTCAAGCACACTGCACAAATACAGCTGCCCTCTATACACACACGCTAACATATGGAAACATGGCTGCTAAAAGGGATCAGGATAATAAAGGAGAAAAAAAAGAGGTGTCAGAGAAAGCAAAGAACGAGTGGAGGTAAATAAAAGGAGGAATTGTGTGGACAGAATGAATTTTACCCACAGTCATATAGATTATTGGTGTGAGAAAGAATCTTTCTTTCTTTCTTTCTTGCTAAATGTGTAAACGAGTCTGTGTGTATAGCCATAACAAGGTGTTTTGTCTAGCTGCTGGAGTCTTATTGTGTGCGTGTGTGTGCAGAGGGGAAAGCACTGACTCTCATGGCTGTTGTCCAGAGGGGTTTATCTAAACCCTCACGTTCTGATTCTTGCTTTGGGGAGAGAGGGGATCAGGAGAGGCCAGGGAGCAGGAGAAGACAGAGGGACTGAAAGAATGAGACTGACAATAGGAACGCTGAGAAAATAAGCTAGAAAAAGTGGGTTTGAGGGGGAGAGGGGCTTTTATGAGTTTACCAGTAAGAGCTGGTGTAGCTTTTCTTTCTGAAGCATCAGTAAGTGTTTGCCCTGAAGTAACATGAATGTGTGTGACAAATGAAGACAGACAGGCAGAGACAAAGCGAGAGAATTAGGGGAAACAGAGCTGATACTATGATACTATGAAGAATTACTTATATGAACATGTATATGCTACCAGTCAAATGCTTGGACCCTTGCACTCATTCTTTATTATTTATGACTGTTCTCCACATTTTAGAATAATAGTGAAGTCATCAAAACTTTTAAGTAACACAAATAAATGTTTGAGGATTAAGAAGGCCGATTACGTTTAAACAAAACTCAACATCCTTTGTCTAGGTTGCAGATCTGCACACTCCAACTTAATGAGGTGAATCTTGGGATGCTGTAAGAGATCTTTATTGCCTTTTTGTCCCTTTAAAACTCTTTGGCATAACTCCCCTTTTCTATTAAAAAAATATATATTAATTAGAAATGCATATATATTTTGTATACTTTTTTATATATATGTATATAGTGTACATTATTGTTTAGATGTTTGGGGTCAGTATATATATTTTAAAGAAAGTAGTGCTTTTATTCACCAATGCATTAAATTAACCAAAAGTGACAGTAAAGACACTTAAAATGTTACACAGTATTTCCATTTCAAATAAATGCTTTTTATTTATTTATTTATTTTTGAATGTTCTATTTTTCATGGGTGCTGATGTTTTTTGTTCATAATAAATCTTGGAAAAAAATAATCACAGTGGATAATAATTATGATTTTTATACATGATTATAAATGTTATAAATGTTAATGTTAAAAATCATAATTATTTTAATTTGTGTAACATAATATTTTATTTTCCAAGTATTTATAGACATAAACTTTTGATTGTGCATACTACCGTTCAATAGACTTTTTTTTTTTTTTTTTTTTTTTTTTTTTGCAATGACACATTAACTAGATTAAAAGTGCCCATAAAGAAATTTATAATGCTACAAAAAGGTTTCTGCTTCAAATAAATACTGTTCTTTTGAACTTTCTAATTATCAAAATCAATATTATGGTTTCAACAAAAATATCAAACAGCACAGCTTTTTTAAATATTAATAATAAGAAATGTTTTTTGAGGACCTAAAAGTTTACATAAAACCTTGCAGAATCTGCAAAATGTTAATTATTTTACTAAAATAAGAGGGATCGTACAAAAAGCATGTTATTTTTTATTTAGTACAGACATGAATATGTTATTTTAATTAAAAGATGTTAACATATAGTCCACAAGAGAAAATAATAGTTGAATTTATAAAATTTACATGAGCATGATTCTTAATACTGTGTTGTTACCTGAATGATCCACAGCTGTGTGTGGTATTTTTTTTGTGATAGTTGTTCATGAGTCCTTTGTTTGTCCTGAAACTCCTTGCTGTTCTTCAGAAAAATCCTTCAGGTCCCACAAATTTCTTTTTTTTGTGTGTGTGTGTGTATTTGAACCCTTTCCAGCAATGACTGTATGATTTTGAGATCCATCTTTTTACACTGAGGACAACTGAGTGACCCATATGCAACTATTACAGAAGGTTCAAACGCTCCAGAATGAAAAACAATGCATTTAATGCCGTGGGGTGAAAACTTTTGAACAGAATGAAGATGTGTACATTTTTCTTATTTTGCGTAAATCCTTTTTTTTTTTCATTTTGTACTGCCCTTCGGAAACTAAAGAAGATACTTACATGTTTCGCAGGATATAAAATAAGTTAAATTTACCCAATCTTCAAATTCAAAAAGTTTTCACCCCCCGGTTCTTAATGCATTTTGTTTCCTTCTGAAGCATCAGTGAGCGTTTGAACCTTCTGTAATAGTGACATATGAGTTCCTCAGTTGTCCTCAGTGTGAAAAGATGGATCTCAGAATCATACCGTCATTATTGAAAATACACAAATACACAAAAATGCTAAAAAACCAAAGAATTTGTGGGACCTGAAGGACTTTTCTGAAGAATGACAGGCAGTTTAACTGTTCAGGACAAACAAGGGACTCATGAACAACTATCACTAAATAAATAAACACAGCTGTGGAAAAAAAGTATTAAGAATATTAAGATATTTGAACGGAGTCATTTTTATAAATTCAACTATTATTTTGTCTTGTGGACTGAAGTGACACTAAAGACTGCCATCACAGGAATAAATTACATTACATTTTCATAATATTACCATTTTTATTGTATTTATGATTAAATAAATGTCACCTTGGTACGTATAAGAGATGCCTTTCAAAAATATTTAAAAAATTGTACCCCAAACTTTTGAGCAGTAGTTATTGTATATTGTAAAACCATGTGGTGAAAGTGTGTTTCGTGTACGTTAGTAAAAATGAATTTTGAATCAGTGAATTTTAGATGTCTTGGATTGTTTAAGTCTAAACCTGCTGTGAAATGTTGACGTAGTCTAATTAAATTTGTTATCTGAGAAGGGCAGTTTCTGGCAGTGCATTTTATGTGTGTGTGTGTGTGTGTGTGTGTGTGTGTGTGTGCACTTCTTAACATTGTGTATTCTCAGTGCCTGGGGAAGACACCATGAGATCTTCCTGTCGGTTCCCCTGCTGCTCGCCGCACCAACCAGTAATCAATTAGTTCCACCACATAACTGCTGACAGAATCAGCCTGAAGCCCTTAAAAGATCAACCTGATACTGATACACACACACACACAAACATATATACGCACATATGCATGATAAAGTACATTCAAGTAATATATTAATGTATCTGCCTACACCAGAGCGGAGAACATGATTAACTTCCTGTGTGGACATGTTTTCTCCTAGGGGTTATGTATTCATATATTACATATTCATACTTCCTTTCTCACTTTTTATCTTTTTATCTCTCTCTTAATCACATGCAGGCACACGACCCTTTAGAAAAAAAATGAGAATAAATGCAATCCTTAAGGCAAACAGCCCAGTCGGCTCTAACGCAAGACCTCTTCCTTCTTCCATTTACATTTACTTCATTACCAGTAAGCGAAAATCTAAAAGGTAGGCCAGATGCCAACAAGCATGTGTGTGTTATTAATGGTTGTTTAGAAAGTTGGTGGCTTGCCACTGTGCAGAAAGCCTACTGATGTAATAAAAAGAGTTTAGGAGAAAAAGTAGGGGTATAAATTTTCTATGCTGTATCTACAGCATAATGTCACTGCAATTCCAACACACCCTACAAACTCTGGTTTGCGTTTATTTAGCCTTTCTCATGTTTTCATCCTCCTCTTTTTCTTAGTGATCTCACACACAACAGATGTGATTATTCGCTGAATGATTTGAGGATAATAGGGTTTGTTGGATACGTCTATCTTCATCAGGTGTGTCTGTGAGTTGTATAACCAAGGAAGCCTATAATACCTGGAGAAAACGTTCATTAGCTTTCCCATTCATCTTACTAAACGATGATTTGTCAGCAGATGAAGTTACGACATCTTATAACTGGCCTGTGCTAACCAGGCAAACCCTGAGCACTTGTTTGTAACTGTGTCTACATTTTTAGCTCTTTTCCAAAGTGTTACACATCTACTGGCACACATACAGCCTCTTACTGGAGGATGACCGAAACTCTGCATGTGTGTGTGTGTCACAGAGGGAGTGTTTGCCAACTCAAACCTCTGTGTAGTCTCAAGTTGTCATTTTATCACAGTTAATGTTGTTAAATTGGTGATTGTGAACTGTTATTTTAAGAGAGCAGATTATTTACACAGCTATGGGAAAGAGCCCAGACTACCTGTGTAATTTACACCATACTCTGTAAGTGTGTTTACATGTTCACCTAGGAGCAGGTGGCATTTACAGCAAGTAAAATCTGGTCATGTTTCTTGCACGTCCTCTTCTGGTCATCTGTAGTGTGGTTAGAATACTGTACTAAAATACTCAGAAAGTTTCAAAGCGCTATTGTCAACCTGTGACTAAGCAAATCCCAAGTGAATGGTTTGATGAGTTGTTTCTTGTTAGTGAATCAAAAACATACGGTGTGAATTGTAACCGTTTATTTAATGAAAGGCTTTGTAAATGAAAACCATAAAGCGTAGTCCAATCGTGTCTTGAACATATGGCTCTTATGAGCTGACTTAGTAAACAGTGTTGGGAAATCTTTTTTTTTTTAAGAAATTAATACTATTATTTAGCAAGAATGTGTTAAATGGATAAAAAGTAATAGTAAAGATTGATGAATTTTGTTGAATGAATAAATGCTTCTTTTTAACCTTTTATTCATCAAAGAATCAAAGAAAAAAAAAGTATCACAGGTTCCAAAAAAAATATTAAGGAGCACAACGGTTTCAACACTAATAATAAATCAGCATATTAGAATGATTACTGAAGGATCAGGTGACACTGAAGACTGGAGTAATGGCTGATGAAAATTCAGCGCTGCGTCACAGAAATACATTATATTTGAAAGTATTTTAAAATAGGAAACCAATATTAGAAATTGCAATACTATTTTACAATATTTGTTTTTTTCTGTATTTCTGATCAAATAAATATAGCCTTCACTGTAAAAAACAAAAAAACACAATTTGTTGAGTCAACTTAATATAATTTGTTTTCCTGCTGCCTTTTTTAATTTTAAGTTCAGTCAACTCAAATAAGTTTAGTCAACTTGAAATGTTAAGTTGTACTAAGTGACTACTTAGATATTTGAGTTGACTTAACAAGAAATTTGGTTTGTTACTTAAAAGCTAGGTAAGTTACCCAGCTGCTTTAGTTGAATCAACTCAAATATCTATGTTGTCACTTAGTACAACTTAACATTTCAAGTCGACTAAACTTTATTGAGTTGACTAAACAGAGTCACCCGGGTAACAATTTTTTTTAAGTTGACTCAACAAATTGTTTTTTACAGCGTTGATGAGCATTTAAAAATGTAAATATATCAAATTTAACATTAAATATAAAATTTTTCCAAGTCGGTAATTGGAATTTTTATGCTGCCTCAAAAAAATAAAGAAATAAATAATACAATCTTTTGATGAAACCATGAAGGAACTAGAATGATTAGTGAGAATCTAAACTAAAATCATTCCTTATGGAGGAAGGAAGGAAAAAGAATGCAAAGTTGCAACGCTAAATATCTTCAGATGTATATGTTTCTGTTTTATTTACCAGTAATTGTCTTCATATGCGTTTGTTTATGGGGGACACTGGGTTGATTCATGACTTACTGAGATCATCTGCCACCATTGTGCTCTTGAGTAGAGCACTAAACCGCAGGTACCTCAGGGGTTGATTGCAATTACAGTTCCTATACGTATCCACTAGATAAAATGCATCCGTTAAATGACAAATAGCAGTGATCTGTGACTGTATATGTATGCTCCTTTGTATAAGAAAGAGAGTATCTGCATCAGTATTTCACTGTTTGGAGTCTGTTCTCTGGAAACCAAACCTTTAAAAGTTTTTATATCATTGTGAAACTTGCACGCAAGATCAGTCTAATAAAGAAAAGAACAAAACTCTTTCTCTTTTGTTCAGCTTGTGAGTTTATTTGAGGTTTATATCAAAAAACCTCACACCATGTCAAACCCCAGAATATATTTTGACCTCTTTGCCAATGATTGTTAAATGCAAAAGCATTTTGGTAAACTCCTTAAATGGCTGAGAAAGAGTTTTAATTGATGTATATAGAGGAATGGATTGTGAATGTTGTTGGTGCATGTGTGTGTGTTTTTATAAATGTGGTTTAACATTTGGCTTCGCTCTTTGGCTTCTGTTTGTGCTCTTTTCATCGGCACCCCATTAGCGGCTTTAGACGCGTGCCACCCTCTCAACGAGGCCTCATTCCTCCTTCAGCAGCTCTTTCTCCTCTTTTCTGTCCAACCGCACATTATATGAGGGAATGTGGAGGGAGTCTGGAGTTGTACTAGAGAAAGATAACAAGAGAATGTGTTTGTGGGTGTGGGTGTGTTGTGTGTTCAGTGCTTATCTATATAGTTTAAAATGGGCAAAATATGAGGAAAACTGAAGGAAAAATAAAGTTATATTCAATTCTAAAAGTTTGTTTTCAGGGTTTTGGCTTATCTGTAGTAATTATAATGAACTTTTTGAAAAACAATGGAAGTCTATAGTGTCTTCATTTAGATTTAGTTTATAGTTCTTTGATTTCTTTTTACACATTTGATTTGTACATACTTCTTAAACAAACACACATTGAAAATGATCTACTTTAATACACTACCTTGAGCTCACTTTAGTATGGAAAAGTAAGCTCAAGGTAGTGTATTACACACCTTGTTTCCACCACTAAATAAATACAATATACAATTTACAGAATTGCGAATTATGAAGACAGAATTGCAAAAATTGAACTGCGTTTGTATCTCGTAATTTTGATTGAGTTATAAAGTCCAGTTCTGAGTTAATAACTTAAAATTGTGTGTTCAAAAGTCAAAAAAGTTTGTTTCTCTCAACTGTGATTTTTTTTCCATGAATTATATTACAATTGTGAGTTTATATCACGCAATTCTGAGAAAAAAAGTCAAAATTGTAAGTTTATTTCTCACAATTCTGACTTTATAACTAATGTGATTTTATGTCACTCAATTGCAAGAATAAAAACTTACAATTATGAGTTATAAAGTCAGAATTGTGAGATATAAAGCAAAAGAATTGCAGGATATAAACTTTTTTAAAAGAATTTTTCTCAGCAAAGGAGCTTTTATTATGCCACCATCGACCACTTCCGCTTTTTCCGGTCATGTGCACATGAGGTATAGCAGCGCTGTTTTATCGTACTAGATACACTGGAGTGTGTTAAAAGTTGTTATAACGTTTCTCTGTGTTCGTCAGCTGTCTAATAAACCACATAACATATTAAAGTGTCTTTAGTGTTTCATGTTTTCTACAAAATAAAACCATAAATCGAGGGTGTATGACAGTCTGTTACACTACACTGTAAAAAAAAAAAAAAGTTGAGAAAACTTAAAAACTAAGGCAGCTTGATGCAGTAAGACTTTTGAGTTCTCTCAAAAATAGTTTTTTAGATTTTGTTAAAGATACTTTGTTTAGCCAACATAAATTTGTTTGTTCATGCAATGCCGATTGTCTTATTTTGCAAATAGAAAAGTTTTGTCACAGCAACTGAAACAACAATTACTGTCGTTGAGGTAATTTATTTCTGTATCATAAATTTATTTTTTAGATATCAATTTTTTGTTTGTTTACAAATGACAAACAATGAATTGTTATAGAAACCTTAATGGATGTAGACAACATTGTCTTTGTTTGTAAAACATCTTACAAGTCTAAGACATCCAGCAAACAGATATGAGTTGTTGAACATACTCTAGGCCTCAAAACTAGACACACAAACCTCAAGAACGGTTGCAATAAACAAATGTTAAAAAGATAAGCTCTTTACATGAAAGTGCAACAAATAATGAACAATTATGACAAAACAAAAAGTTTAAATTAAGTTAGCAAACAGCAAAACAGTTATCCTATAACAGTAACTGCGTAATTTATTCATGCTGCAAAGCATGCTGGGAACTCACAAAGCCTTAACATTTCAACAATATGAAATTCTTTATTCAGACAACTGTGTTTGACTATTTGGGACAACATTTGGGGCAACTTTGTTGGTCTGACAAGGATTTTTATGTTGTTTCAGGAAAAGATTGATTTTTTTGAGACTCAAAATATTTTGTAAACTGGAAAATATGCATTTGCATTCCTCACAGTGTAGTTAAATTCTTTACTTCTCTGGATTTAAACATTCTTGGAAACATTTGGTATACATTGGAGTTGTAAACAGGTTCAGCTAAAAGCAAAGTCTCTTTAATTGCCAAGTTTGGTTAAAATGCCTCTGTTGGAAAAAGAACTGATGTAAACTTGCAATCAGTAATATTTTGACTTGCAGCACTTAACAAATAGTCACGCCAATAAAGCGTAATTAAATATAATTGACAACAAGAGAAACAGATAAAGAGTGGTTTAGTTCTCGGAGAACTCAGTCACATTCCACAAACTCCAAGTGCTTCTCCTGCTGTTACGGATTTAAGACGAGTGTCCTCTTTCTGCACTTCATCACAGTTCTCTCCTCATAAAGTCAATCTGCTTTGACTAGTTGAGACAGATTTATTGTCATTTTTCAGTTGAAATGTGGTGTTTATTGTCGTGTCATTCCTAATTCATATCTCTTTCTCTCTCTCGCGCTCCCACAGATCTGTTGGCCACAAACCGTACCTCCATTTTTAATGGTTTCAATGGAGATCTCCACTTGTCGGCTGTGTTTTTGGATGAATATCACGACAGGCTTTTCCTGGGAGGGAAGGATATTCTCTACTCGCTGAGACTGGATCACACGCAGGATGCTAAAGAGGTAACACATGCCATCATTGCGATAAAGTTAAGATAATAAGCTGCCCATATAAAGTGTAAGAGCCCAGAAAAGTGCAAGTGATGATGTAGGTGAATGAGGGCCTGTTAGTGAGAGGTGTCATGTTATCCAGTCTGCCCTACTGGAGACTGTTATCTACAGACACAGATAAAATCAACAGACACTTACATGTGCTGAAACATTTTACACATGATTAGTAAAGGGCATGTAAAGGCTGGTTCACATATGATGCATTCTTGCGTTTAAAAAATGCATGAAGCTCAACAGAATGGAAAAAAGATGCATGTCTGGAGATAACATATGTAAAAGCTGAATTGTTTTAACTTGACAAGGTGTCAATCTAGTCAAAGACATCAATCTAGCAGTGGTTTACATTAATAATTTATGTTATTAATACTGAAAAATGACTATTTAAAGTCATTTTTATAATATTACAACTACTATAAAACCATCATTGTAAAAACATCTTTATACTAATCAAATATAAAGTATATATATATATATCGGGCTGAGCAATAAATCGATAACGAGAATTATCATGCTATATTTTCTCGATAAATGATAACAAGAGATTGATAAATGTTCGATATAATATTTATGTAGCTGACAAACAGGAGAAACACTGTGCGCAATGATACAGTCAGAAGGCTTTTTAATATACAAATCGCCATAATTTACCATACATTTACTGTGGTAACACTAACTGCACAGTAGTATTGTGTCAGAAATGTGGGTATATTTGTACCGAATTTGATTACATTATTAATGTAGACATATATGTATTTATAGAGGAGTAATGGAATATATTTACAGTATTTTTTGGTGATTAAATAGCGTTTATGCATTTATACTAAATGTATTTAGACTACTGTTTTTCATACAAATACCTAAGAACCATATTACATTTTTACCATGGTACTGAGGTGGTATATTTGTAGTTTTAACTGTTATTATCATGATCTACAGATGATGCTATGAAAAAGCAATGGTTAAAAAAAATAAAAATAAATAATCAAACATTGAGAATAATTAAATTTCACCATATAAAAATGAGGTTGCTACAGTTTTTACAGATTTTGCTAATGAACATAAATCTACATCTGTATCAAGCTACTGTCAAATATGCATTTCTAAGAGACAAAAAAAAGTATATTATTATTAATATTATCAGGTAACACAAACCTGTTTCTTGATTTGAAACAGTATTACTCATTAAAACATGCAAAATTAAGAAATAATTTTTTTTCAGTTAAGATATTTATTTTGTTAAGGAAAAATGACTGGAAAAGTTTTAAGAACTCAAAAAATATGAATTGTTTGTCATGCTCTGACCATAAAGAATATTTTAAAGCCACATTTAACCGTCTGGTTTTTGACAACTTTCACATTGTAGCAAAAACCAGCCTTTAGACTTGAAAGAAATAAAAAATGGACATTTATCATGATAATTATCTGTATCGACTGATATGAAAAAAATTATCGTGATAATTTTTTGGCCATATCGCCCAGCCCTAATATATCATATTATAAAAAGCTTATTAAAAACTCCAAGCTCACAGACAGCAGGCCAAACATGTTATTAAATTTACTTTCTCACTCAAAAATGATATCAAAATATAAACTTATAATTACATTTAATATTATAATCTTAATACATATTAAAACAGACTTTCTTTGTGCTTTTTTTTCAAACTCTTTTTTCATCCATTAAAATGTTTACTAAAAATCAAACAAACACATCTGTTCACAAACACGCACATTAAAGTCATATAAACTGACCACACTTCTGACAAAGACTTGTTTAGACCGCACTTAGACATATAAATGCATAAATGGCCTTGGTTGATTTTACAAGTTCAGTGTTTGCTGCCCTTTTTCGTGTTATTGTCACAGTTTTGTGGTGTAGTTTATAATGTCTAGTTGTGAGTTATGAGATAAGCCACAGTGTGTAAATAGGCTCTGAACTAAATGGACTGTAAAAGCAGAAGTGCTTTGGTGCTACTTGTCTCGAGGGTTTGGCAGTTGTTTCCCTGTACAATTAACTTTGTGTATGTGTGTGTGTCTGAGCTTAATTAAAGCCTCTGTTCATGTGTATATGTTATGACTCAAGTCAGTGGAGCCTTAATAAGCGTGGTTGTTTTCGTATGTTGTCTCCAAAGAACTTCTCATTGTGTGTGGCCTTGTTAAACGATATGAACAGGAAGAGGAAGTGCATTGCCATGGTGACAGACACATGGGAGTGGCTGCCACATCTGAGGTTATGACCCTTTGACCTTTGGCTCAAGGACAGACGTTTTCTGTCTTGTTTGACCCTTATGCATTCTGTAAAGCCACAGTATATGTTTTAACATATACTACCTTCTATACTGAGAACTTTCAAAACGTCTCACCTTTTTTTAGCCAGAAAACAAAATGAGGATGTTTGGATGTGTGAACTGACGTGTGCAAGACTGTTTTGCAGATGCTATCAGTAAAGCTTTCTAGCCGAAGGGAAGGGTGCCACAGAAATCAAGCAGTGATTCATGATGTTGTTCTTTAAGAGGAAAAATTACTCAGCCCTGATCAGACTTCCTTTTCCCTCTTGGGCATGTATTTACTGCAAATCTCCATCACCTGTTGCCTTCTTCTCAGCTGATCTCAGTTCAGTGTGAAGAATCATTCACTCATTCTCTTTAAGAGGACTATCAGGCCCAGGATCGACCGTGCAGTGTTTTTTCTTCATTGTTAATAAAGGCTGGTTAATCTTAAACATGGTGCATCCGGAGCAAATGAAAAAGCTGAATGAGTGAGACAGGACTCTTTTCTTCACGCCATGGATTTATAGTATAGTGTTTTATCATTAATAATGACCTTTTAGACTGTCACAATGCATTTTTTCATATTAGTCGATATCAAAGTAAGCGAATTTTAAAGTTTAAAGACATATTTTTGCTGAAAAGTGAACGTTGTAGACCTTTAATTGTGGTTTTAAACTTCTCATTATGGTCGGAACATGACAAACATTTCACGTTTTTGAATTCATTACACTTTTCCGGTTATTTTTGCTTAACCAAAAAATATCTTCATAGACAATTTAATTTCTGTATGTTCTAATGAGTAATATTCTTTCATATCAAACAGGTTTGTGTTGCCTGACTTTGATGATGCAAATCTTCAGCAGTTTGCAGTGCAGACTGCAGCATTAATAATATATTAGTATAAAAATTGTGACAACCTCATTTTTATATGGTGAAATTTAATTATTTTGACTGTTTGAGTTTTATTAAAATTAACCATTGGCCTTCCGTAGTACATTTAGATCATAATAAGCACAGTTAAAAGCTCAATACCATAGTAAATACGTAACTATATGGTTTGTAGGTCCACTTCCAGTCAAAAGACTACTGTTTTTTATGCACATACACTAACAGTCAAAAGTTTTTGAAGTGTAAGATTTTTAATGTTTTTTTTTTTTTTTAAGAAATCTCTTGTGCTCACCAAACCTGCATTTATTTGATCCAAAGTACAGCAAAACAGTAAAAATGTGTCACATGACCCTTCAGAAATCATTCTAATATTGCTTTTCAAGAAACATTTATTATTATTATTATTATTATTATTATCAATATTTAAAACAGTTGATTAATATTTTTAGGATTCTTTGATGAATAGAAATAAAAAGCTTTTTTTTTTTAATTAATACTTTTATTTAGCAAGGGTGCTTGCTTTAAATTCATCAGCAGAGATGACAAAGATATTTATAATGTTACAAAAGATTTCTATTTCAAATAAATCCTGTTCTTCTATACATAATACATGGCGCTTTAGAAACATTGCACTGTTTAATTGCGTGCACAGACACAGCAACATCAAAGATCCCTAAAAAAAATTATACTCAGCTGTCTTCAACATAATAATGCTAAATGTTTTTGAGCAGAAAAGCAGAATATTAGAATGATTTCTGAAGGATCATGTGACTGAAGTAATGATGCTAAAAAAATTCCTGAAATCACAGGAATAAATAACATAAAAATGGAAAATAGTTATTTTAAATAGTACAATTTTACTGTTTTTGCTGTACTTTCAATCAAATAAATGCAGGCTTTTAAAAAAAAAATAAAATTAAAAAAAACATTAAAAATCTTACTGTTCAAAAACTTTTGACTGGTAGTGTATGTGTATGAGAAACAGTAGTCTAAATACATTTTGTATAAATGCACAAACGCTATAGCTTAATCAAAAATACTGTAATTTTATTGAATTACTCTGTTAATACATTTAATACAGGACTACATTAAAAATATAATAAAATTCGATATGAATATCCCAAATTTGTGCCAATACAATACCATGGTGCAGTTAGTGTTACAACAGTAAATCCATGGCCAAAAGCCTTTTACTGTATTGTTGCACATAATGTTTCTCCTGTTTGTCAGCGCTGTTTCATCTGCCTTTAAACTAGTTTAAATCAATAAGTCATTTGTGTTCTTCATTAAATTCAAGTGCTTCACACCGGATCTCACAACGCTGTTTAGTGGCCGCATGATCGCGACTTATCAGCGAGTAAATGCATCTATTCTAGTAAGCTTGTGTCATTTGAACTTTGAGCCAAGCGGATAAATGGTCCATGTGGCATGGTGAATAGTGATAATGAATAGTGCTATTTCCCTCCGCTTTTGCTGCATAAACATATATCAAACATTTATCGAGCTCTTGTTATCGTTTTATTGAGAAAAATTATATGACAATAATTATTGTGCCCTACTTTCAGATTGATGCGACCCAATAACAGCCACATTTGGACTATTTTAGTCCAAGTGTCCTTAAGAATAAAGGTAATGACTAATTAAGGAAATAGGAAATGTTTTCATTCACAGGAAGGATGCTTGGTAACGTAGTTGATTACAGGTTCCTGATTTAGACAATGTCGAAATATGTAAGAGCTTGAAAGGATAAATAAAAACAAATGACTCACTAATGATTTAAGCATATGAAGGCTGGAACAGATGCAAACTAGCAACATTTTTTGAATAATATCTGACATTTTACAAGCAGTAGATTTCTAAATTAGTCAACAAGTCCGGGCATTATCTACATTTTACACATTTCGCTAAGACTTTTGTGAATTAACAGTGACTTAAACTGCATTTAAAGTGTACATCATTTCCCTGAGAATTGAACCCGTGACCTTGGCATTGCTTCAGTTATGAGCTACATGAACACTGTGTAACTTTACATTCATTTATTTGAATATATTTTTGTTGAAAACATAATCTTAATGTGTGGCTGATATGTCTAATCACACAAATTGATAATTATATTTGTGTTATATTCTGTTGGCTTTTGCTGAAGGGGACCATATAACTTTTTAAACATTAAGCTTGCATGTGTTTGCAGATCTGTATAAACAAGCCCAAAAGTCTCTGTGAGGTCTAAACGTGACTGTTCTGTGACACGTGAGAAATGAATGTGTCAGGATGTGCAATCACTGTATACATATTTGGATAGATGTGATTGTTTATTTCTCAATCGTTCATAATATCAGGATAGGTTTTGTGACTTTGACACTCTCGGAGTTATTGTTTTATAAATCTTTATTGTTGACATTCATGAGAAAAAAACTCCACAAAACATTTTTTGTCACACACCCACCCACAGTGTCACACACTCACTTTACCTCACATAATGGGCAGAGTCAATTTGTAACCTATTTGTAGCTTGATTTCCCTGAAGAGCATAAGCACTGGCACTGTGGTGCTTTAGAAACTTTGCAATGTTTAATTGCGTGCACAGACACAGTAAAATCAGCTCAACCAATGGGGTGAGGCTATCTGTTTTTCTGACCAGTGGCAGATGGGGTGCATTCAGGAAGCAGCCATTATTTTGAAATATCATTTGGTACCGCTTTATTGGCACATAAATGACTTTAAAAGTTGGCATGAAATGAAAATTGTAATAATCTTTTCTCCCCTATTGTGAGAATCCAAGTGATGAAATGGCTTCTCAAACAACAACAAAAATTGTAGGGCAGGACTTGATTTGTCCTTTGGGAAAGATTATTGCATTGGATCATGGTTGTTTGCTGTTCTTTGTCCATTTTAAGTCATGGTAACTGCACTTATTTTCAGATTTTGTTATGTTTGGATATTTGGCTGTTTAATTAGTCTTAACAAGTAAATGAGTCTGGGTGTGAATTGGACAGAGCTGTGTTTAGTGTGTGTTTATTTTACAAGATGATACATTTTATTTGCTTTTTCTCTTTATCTCCAGATCCATTGGCCTTCGTTGCCTGAGAACCGTGAGGACTGCATTCTCAAAGGGAAAGATCCAGAGGTGAGTGAAAAACTGGTTCTGAATTTACTAAAACATCAACAAATGTAAAGGTTGTGTCAGCGTGTCACAGTTTCCAAAATTCTTTTTTTTGGGGGGAAGCTGGCATACTTTAAATGTCAGGTTCTTTCATGATATCCCAAATCTAGCTGGTGACAGCAGAAATCATCAAATCAAGTTTGTTTTGGAATGTGTGTTTAGTATGATTACCTTATTTCATGTGGTTCAAACTGGAGTTCCAAATGAAAACATCTGTCCATCTTCAGCTATACTCAGTGTGTGCTGCAGTTGGTGTGATGACTGGAGAGAAGAAGCCAAACGCCCATAAATGAGATTTGATCCTCTCACTTATTGTTGTCCTGCTTCCAACCAAGTTTGTATGTGACTCATGAGTCTCTTAAACCTAATGACCGTAGAAAGCCGTCCCAATACATGGAACGCAGTTATTCTTCGATTTTTTTTTTTTTTAAATCCCCTTTGCGTTTTCTTTTAGATTTCTGTTTCTTGTTCTTTTTCTTGTTCGCCCTCTCCCTTTTTTATATTTAAATAAATATTTCCTGTTTTTTGTCCCTAATGGTGGAACGTCTTTCACACACACACACACTTGTACGGAGATACTCTCTGCATCTGTTAGTGTTTAGCATGTTTCGCTCATAAAGTGGAAATGTGAGGTGTCGCCATGGTTACACGCTCTGGTGACTGTCCCGGCAGTATTGTTTGATGTGACAGGTGAGTGCGATTTCACAGCGGTGTTTAATGACTCTGTTTGGTGTGTGAGTATGTGTTAGGGAATTGAACAGGATATTTGTTTTTCATTTAAACTTCAGCTAGTGAAACACCACACAGATATAAACTCAGACGAGTTTTATTAACTACATAAAACAGCTCACACAAAAAAGACTGGTGGCACTTTACATGGGGACATTTTAGGGTTACACTTTATTTTGATAGTTCACTTTAGACATTCGGCTAACTCTTAGTAACTTTGCAACTACATGTCAACTAACTCTTATTAGAGTATTAGTTAGGGTTAGTAGAATAAGTTGACATGTACTTGCAAAGTTACTTATAGTCACATAGGGATGTGCCCAAAAAGGCACTTTCTACGGAGCCACTAAGAGACATGCTTAGCCGTTTGCGGTAGCCTGTTACAGTACAGTACAGTACATGCAATTTCACTTACCACATAAACTCAATGGAGAGAGATAACTGATAGGATGATAGTGAATGATTGGAGATCCTGAGCACCACTGACAAACATCTAATCTTGTAAAATGTGTGGTAAGAACTGCTGCTCCGTATACACAGAGTACTGTTATCACAAATCTTGAAAGTGAAAGTAAAAAGCGAGCACGCATTCAAAAGCGATTTCAATGCTCTCGCATATTAATAGCAGCTACTTGATGCTCACAATTTATATACAGTATAATTACCCAATGATATAATTGCGAGAGAAATTATTTAAATATATTTTTCTCCCACCTCATATTTATTCCCTTTAGGGGTTCTGCAGTACACACTATTTCCTTTCCGAACACATGCACATCCCTATGAGGAACCATATAAAGTCTTAGCAGATATTACGCAGACAGCCTACTAATACTCTAATGACTAGCATCTGAGTAGTTACAGAGTTACTTATAGTTAGTAGAATGTCTAAAGTGGACTATCAAAATAAGTTTTATCCATTTTAGTTTATTTATGTATTTATTTTAGAATTAGAGGCACAAATCCATTTCTTGGGGACAACCATTTGATACTTCAGATTAACTACTATAAATAAAACCTAGCATGAAAATACAGTTTTAACCTTTTTTAACCTCAAAAGTGGTATTACATTATTAATAAATAAGAAAATTTAATTACTAACTCACTTTAATGACCAAAGCTATTAATTTATTTATTTTTCACAATTTATTTGAATATTAAATTAATTTATTTTAATGCATTTAATAGAATATTTATTAATAAAATAAAACTACAAAAATCAGGGTTTCATCACAAATGAGGTTTGTCCCAAATGTTACCGATACTGACTCTTCATCTCTGCAGTAGTGATGCCACCTGTATGTTTTATATGGAGACCAAGATGGCAGAAAGTGCATCCTGTTTGCTTTAATTATTTTACACAAGTGCAACGTTTCGTTGTTATTCTGAGTAAACTTAGAGCTTTACAGAAACGTACCAATAAACGTAGAATCTTTGCAGATTTGAAAGATGTATTACTTCTATCTGTATTACCAAAAATTACAGTATTTTAAGAGCAAGTGGTCGCACCGGCACATTGCAGTGAGCGCACTACTATTCAGCTTCCACGCACTGCACAGACACTTGACTAGCACACATTTTTCTAGGTTAACATTAGATTGATCTGCCATGTAAAGTTGCTACTACAAACATCTTTCAGATGAAAAGCCATATTTAAGGTCTGAATGATAGGTGAGCGTTTGGATGTCCTGTCCGATGTACCATTACCACATAGACCAGACTTTAATGATCTGTCCGTCACAGAGTGTGGAATATTTTTTTAGCGACTTACTTAATTTTGGTTGACCAAGACTCTTCTTGTCGACTAATGGTTAGTAGATTATTAGGGGGCAGCCCTAATGTTTATGGAAAGTGACTGATACATTGCTGCTTTGGATCTTTCTCCCTCTCTCAGTCCTGCTGGTTAACATCTGGTCGCAGTTTGAGCATCTGCTTGCATCTTTTATGACCCTTGACCTTTCGTTCATTTGTGCTCCACTGATTTTCAACCTACGCAGTCAATGAGGCTGCATACAGGTGGCCGTAGTTAGAGTGTGTACGTTGATAGTGCGTGTGTGTTTGTATGTGTGTGTGAGATGTCTTCCTCTTTCTGAACCCTTCAGTAATTGGACCATAAGAGCTTCTTTCACATGCTGAAAGCTTTGGTCTTTAGTGAGTTTTAAGTAGGGATCATTTTCTTGCTTTTTTCTCTGATCCATTAAAATGTTAATGATTCCTGTAACTCTCCATTCAAACACTCCAGGGACATATCGGTCACACTTACACATACCAAAACTCCTCATGATTATGAACTGCACTTGATGAGTTTAACTTGGTTGTCCAATGTAAACTACATGTGTTTGTATGTTTGTGTAAGTAATTGTGCTGTAATTATGAAGATTGTACCCTCATTTGCCATCCAACATTTTAATATGAACTCTTACTGTGTGTGTGTTTAATACAGACGGAGTGTGCGAACTTTGTTCGGTTGCTGCAACCATTTAACCGCACTCATCTACTGGCCTGTGGAACTGGAGCTTTCCAGCCTGTGTGTGTGTATGTGAACGTCGGACACCGCGGAGAGGTAACACACACACAAACACTCCCTCCCACTGCTTCACACCTAGTGTGTTTGTGTATGCACATCAGGAGGATCTAATTTACTTATGTATATCAGAGACCTAATTGTTTAAGGTCAGAGGTCACCCACCAACAAGCCAGCCAGTAACAGGTCAAGACAAGATCATAAGAGAAGATACAAATCAAAAACACACAGAGGCAGAGAATATAAAAAGAGAAATAATGTGTGTGTCTATTCTGGCACTGGAGAGCTGCTTTTTATTTCCTTTGAGGTGTTTTAACTGGTGTGTCACCACACTGGGCGCCAGAGATGTCTGACAAATAGACAATACGACATTGTGTAATCTGTCTTTGGCACCACCGGACACACCCATACAGTGCCTGTAAAAAAAAAAAAACTAGAAGTCGATAGCTACCAGCAACTGTTTAGTTGCAGTTCTTCAAAATATTTTCACTTATATTACATGGAAGAACAATTTTAATATCCCTTTAACTGTGTAATCGATTTTTTGTTTATCTGGCACAAAAAATATAAATTAGAGTGAATTCAATGCATTCATTAATGATAAATACAACCAGTAACACTAGTTAACTAAAGGAATTGGTGGATTATTTATTATAATTGGTTAAATGTAAACCAGAACAAATAATTTCACTAAAATGTTTTGACTTTCCCAATGCTGCATGCAGTATAACACAGAAAAAAGGGATTGTGTATGAGAGCACAGTCATTGCCTCAGCTCTTCTGGCTGTAAATCTAAGTGTATAATAGACCGTGACAAGAAAAACAATGATGTAGTGTTGTGTAATGCTACCCTGGTACTTGTTGGAAAAATCTGTTCATTACTTAAAGATCTGTGCTATTATGAACAGCTGAATTACACTGAAGTCATGCTACTGATAATTGTAGCAAGTAAAACTTAGTAGGGTTGCTAAATTTAGTTAATTAAACCCCAACCCAATTTCAGAGTTGGTCAGTTTGACAAACTACAATGAACAAATCAAATAAACTGGTAGAAACTACCAAATCCAAAGTCTGGGGTCAGTAAGCATTTAATAATTCAAATTGATCTGAATTGACAGCAAATACTTATTCTATTTATGAAATAATCTTAAAAAGGTATGGTGTCCACAAAAATATTATGCACAGCACAACTGTTTTCAACAATAATTATAAAAAAATTAGTTTCTTGAGCACTAAATCAGCAAATCAGAATGATTTCTGAAGGATCATGTGACTGAAGACTAATTTAATGCTAAAAATTCAGCTGTGCTATTGCAGAAATCAATTATAGTTTACATTATTGGACTAAAATCTGTAGTAATAATCCACAATATTACTGTTCTTACTGTCAAATACATGCAGCCTTAGTGAGCATCTTTCAAAAGCATCTTACAGACCACGAACTTCTGAACAATAGTGTATGTCAGACATGTTTGCATTTCACATTTTTGTATATAAAATACATTTTTATATTAATCTCTAAGATACTAATTCATTGTGACATTTTTTAAGCTATTAGTTTAGTTTAGAATCAGTTCTCATAAGGTGAGGAAAAGTCAGGAAGCATTAAACTGAACTACAATAATAAATATATTTTTGGAGATATTAAGTGGGCTTTGGGGTCTCTAATACCCCAAACTGAACATGATTAATAGTATAGTCTCAGTATTGTAAAAATAAATAATACATTTCTTCACAAGCAAGACAAATTCAAACATATGTGAGCTTAAGTTTATTGTTGAGTTGTGAAATTAATGTGGATTTTCTGACTTCTTGTTGGCAGCACGTGTTCAGTTTGGATCGTACCATGGTGCAGAATGGGAGGGGGAAATGTCCCCATGACCCCAAACTACCATTTGCAAGCACCTTCGCAGGTACATTTCTGTGTTAAGTTTCATGCCACTGCATGCTTGTGTTGTGCGCTTATGAGTATGTCAGAGCATGTTTGTGTGTGTGTGTATTTTGGCTCTTGTGTATGTTGGGTGGAGGTTTCTGCTTGTCAGTTGTCACTGAGATTATGAGCCGTTGTAAATTGACTGTTCTGATGGGGGAAATTTGAGGTGTTCTTCAGTCCAGGTTTAGTGTTGTGAAGATCTGTATGTGTGTGTTACAGTCTTCTGGGGCAATGTGTGTCTTTACAACACTACACAATCTTGGCTTTCCTCGTGTGACGTTATGCCAGATGCAGTACATTTTGGAACAGATTTTTAAGATTGCATGTTAGTGAACTTGGAGACACTTTCACACACTGACATACTGTACACATGAGTTTTGTCAGATAATTGATGGGCAACAGGGGCAGCATGTGCTCATGTAGATTTTAAAAGTTTTTTTTAAAGTATTATTAAAAACAGTAAAATGGTATGATCTCATTTAAGATGACGAGTGTGTGACTTTGAAAAGCTGTTGACTGTATATCAGGTCTCACCTGATTTATACATTAGGTGTGTGTGTGTGGATGTATGTGTGTGTGTTTTCAAGCTGATAACATGATTTAATGAAAAAATTTACAATGGGGCTTCTTGCAGAGTTTTTTTTTTTTTTTTTACTTTTCTAGTCTCGTGTAAGAGATTGAGTTCTCTGTGCTGACCTACAATACTCACTGTCTCTCTCTCTCAGGTGGAGAGCTATACACTGGTCTGACTGCAGATTTTTTGGGGAGAGACTCTGTGATTTTGAGAGGTTTAGGGACTCGCTCGCCCATGAGAACAGAGACGGATCAGAAAATCCTACACGGTACGAAATTACTTAATTTTGATATTAATAAACATTTTCAGTGTTATTTATTATGTGTTTTATAACATTTATGGTGGAAAGGATGGTGACATACATACATTATTTTTTATATATTAGAAAATTTGTAATGTTTTTTTTATTTATTTATTTAATATTCTGTTCACCAAACCTACATTTATTTCACCCAAAGCACAGCAAAAACAGTAAAACTAAAATTTTAAAATATTTTTGCTATTCAAAATAACTGTTTTCTATTTGAATATATTTGAATATGTAATTTATTCCTGACTTCAAAGCTGAATTTTTAGCATCATTACTCCAGTCACATGATCCTTCAGAAATCCTTATAATATTCTGATTTGCTGCTCAAAAACATTTATTATTATTGTTATTATTATTATGTTGAAAACAGCCGAGTAGAATTTTTTTTCAAGTTTCTTTGATGAATAGAAAGTTCAGAAGAACAGAATTTATCTGAAATAGAAATCTTTTGTAACGTTATAAATATCTTTATCATCACTTTTGATCAATTTAAAGCATCCTTGCTAAATAAAAGTATTATTTTCTATAATCCCCCCCAAAAAAAATAAATAAATAAATAAATAAAATACTGACTCCAAGCTTTTGAATATTACAGATAAATGCTGATCTTTGGATCTTTCTGTTCATCAAAGAATCCTGAAAAAATGTATTCAGCTGTATTCAATAATAATAATAATAGTAAACGTTTCTTGAACAGCAAATCAGCATATTACAATGATTTCTGAAGGATCATGTGACAATAAAGACTGAAGTAATGATGCTGAAAATTTAGCTTTGATCACAGGAATAAATTACATTATAAAATACATTAAATTAGAAAGCAGTTATTTTAAATAGTAAAAATATTTCACAATATTACTGCTTTTGCTGTATTTTGGTTCAAATAAATGCAGGCTTGGTGAGCAGAAGAGACTTCTTTAAAAACATTAAAAATCTTTTGACTGGTAGTGTATAAACACTAAAATAACACTGTTGGAAATGAGCATTCATAATTTGTGTAAAATTTGTTATAAATAATTTTTTTACACAATAAATGTTGCAATTGTTGAATTGATTTGCAGAGACTACATACTTTGAGCAATCAGATATGCATTACAATAGTGTTTCTATGTGTGTGTTTGTGCATGTGCAGAGCCCAGGTTTATTGCGGCCCACCGCATTCCTGACAGTGCAGACAAAGATGACGATAAAATTTATTTCTTCTTCACTGAAAGAGCAAAAGAGACCGCAGAGCGAGATGACGAAGGAGCCATACACACACGCATTGGACGTTTGTGTGCGGTGAGACAAACGGCAACAAACACCACATAGATACATCCAAGTAGGCCAGTATGCTGGAATGCTCCTGTCTTTTTTCAACCACATGTGCACAGCTGCTGGATGGTTTGGATGCCTCTGAATCACACACACACTCATCGCATACCTTAGTACCCATACACACACATACACACTAACACACAAGGCTCTGTAGAGTAAGGGGAGCTGCACAAACCTCCCTCTGTCATTCAGAGGTCAGTGTTCAAAGAGCCGGGGTCAATCGCACATTACTGTCATTTTGACTGCTATTCATTGTTCAACTTCAGCACGTTTCCAAATCACACACACGCACTCTTTTACACTGCGGAGAGGGTGATTATTTTCACATATACCGATTACACAGATTTAGGATCCTTTACGCCACCCAAGCGTTTTCGACATGGTAAACCCAGCTGCATTGCTTTTCGGGAAACCGTAACAGAATTTCCCTCAGGGTGCCATAATCTCCATAACTGCAGATATTTTGTGATATTGAACCATTCTTGTTCCCACGGGAACAGTTACAACTGAATGTTTATGTATAAACAGGGTTCAGATTACAGAGGTATGGGGTGTGACCCCCCTTAATTAAACCACTACAGCTGAAAAAGTCTGAAAAATGAGAGCTGTCCATAAACTCTGTTGCACTAGGGATTGTGGGAAATATTTGCTGAAAAGCATGTATGGATGTACTGTGGCACTAGTTTCAATGCACTGTGCTTTGGAATGCACTTGCATACTACTTAGGATGGATAGTATTCACACACTGAGATGCAAGGATAGTTTGTTTTACCCAGAGTTGATTGTGTGTGGTCTGGGAGTAAAAGATACTTAGATTTGATTTTTTGCTAATCTGTTGTCCATAAGTGAATCCAACGGCTCATGATTTATTGTTTATGTGGTTTCAGAATGATGTGGGTGGGCAGAGGGTTCTGGTAAATAAGTGGAGCACATTTATTAAAGCCCGACTGGTGTGTTCCGTTCCTGGACCTCACGGCATCCAAACACACTTTCACCAGCTGGGTGAGAAAATAAACACACACACATCCTCAGCTACTTTTTATATACAATATTATGTAAACTTGACATCGTTTCAAGCTTTTACGACCCTTGTGTGATCTTTGAATGTATGTGTTTGTCATACAGAGGGTGTGTTTCTGTTAAGGACCAAAGATGAAACCAATCCAGAGATCTACGCAATATTCAGCACCATCAGGTCTGTCTCAAATCCAGGCTAAAAGCACATCTGTTTATGTGTGCATTTCCTCCGTAAGGCACTGTGCTGTGCTTCCACTTGTATTGAGTGCACTATATTATTTCATTCAGTTTATGTCTTTGTATATACACTTGCTCTTTTGGTTTAATCATTTTTAGACTAAACTTTATTTTTTTCTCTGTTATGTATTTTATGCGTTTTTTTATTTTCTTGTTCATTTTTAATGTTCTTAATATTTTTGCATTTTAGAACTTTTGTATTTGTTTTGATTTACTCTTTTTTCTCTCCCTTAATTATACAATTGTATGTCAGTGTTTTAGTGCCATGTTAAAAAATAAAAAAAATCTAAAATTACGAGAATAAAGTCGAAATTACAAGAATAAAGACAAAATATTTTGAGAATAAAGTCAAAATAACAAAAAAATTTAAAATTGCAAGAATAAAGTTGAAATATTTAGAGAATAAAGTCGAAATTACGAGAATAAAGATGAAATATTTTGAGAATAAAGTAAAAATTACAAGAATAAAGTCAAAATATTTGAGAATAAAGTCGAAATATTTTACGAATAAAGTAGAAATATTTTAAGAATAAAGTTGAAATATTTTGAGAATAAAGTCGAAATTACGAGAATACAGACGAAATATTTTGAGAATGAAGTAAAAATTACGAGAATAAAGTCAAAATATTTGAGAATAAAGTCGAAATATTTTATGAATAAAGTAGAAATATTTTAAGAATAAAGTTGAAATATTTTGAGAAAAAAGTAGAAATATTTTGAGAATTAAGTTGAAATATTTTGAAAATCAGGTAAAAATTACAAAAAGAAAATCAAAAATTACAAGAATAAAGTCAAAATTTTTGAGAATAAAGTTGAAATATTTTAAGAATAAAGTCAAAATATCTTGAGAATAAATTCTAAATATTTTGAAAATAAAGTTGAAATATTTTGAGAATAAAGTTTAAATATTTGAGAATAAAGTAAAAATATTTTGAAAATAAAGTCAAAATATTTCAAGAATAAAGGTGAAATATTTCTAGAATAAAGTAGATGTAACGAAGACGCAGAGGTGGAATCCAAAAGCGGATGTTTATTAAAACAACAGCAAACATACACAATGAACCGTAATCCAAGCAGGCAGTGAGTAAAAGCAGGCAGTGGGTCAGATAACGAGAGAAACAGTCCAGTATAACAAACGTAACAATGGGGGTAATCCAGAGAGCGATGGTCAGAGGCAGAAATAGGTCAAACCTTGTAATCAGTCCACACAAGCAAACAATCCAAACAGGGGTGATCCGTAAACTCAGAAATCCATAAACAAAGCAAAACAGCAACAGGTAATCCAACAGAGTAAAGTTTACAACGCTCGGTAAGGCAGGTTTAACTGGCAATACTTCGCAACATGCAAGCACATGGTGAGTCCTTATATACTGCCAAACAGGAAGTGACAGTAGAAGCAGCAGAGGGAGCATGCAGGCAGTACTGGGGTGAGGGCTCCCTCTGCTGGCTTGGCGTTACAGAATCCCCCCCCCTAGGAGCGACTCCTGGCGCTCAAACAACAGTCCAGGTGGGTGGGGGAACAGAGGCAAAACAGGGGGTGGGACGGAGGGCCAGGTCCATGTAGAGCAGGTGGGTCTGGATCGTGGAGCAGGGACAGACAGTGAAGCACAGGAGGACCTGGACCATGGAGCAGTGGCAGACAGTGAAGCACTGGAGGACCTGGGCCGTGGGGCTGTGGCAGACAGTAGAACCCTGGAGGTCCTGGGCCGTGGTGCAGTGGCAGACAGTGAAGCACTGGAGGACCTGGGCCGTGGGGCTGTGGCAGACAGTAGAACCCTGGAGGTCCTGGGCCGTGGTGCTGTGGCAGACAGTGGAAACCTGGAGGACCTGGGCCGTGGAGCGACAGCAGACCGTGAAATACTGACGTGCCTGGGCCGCAGAGCAATGACAGACAGTGGAACACTGGAGGTCCTGGGCCGTGAAGCAGTAGCAGACCATGAAGTACTGGAAGGCCAGGGCCGTGGCACAATGGCAGAGTAGGGAACCATGGTGGGGCAGGCAGAGCAGGTAGGGCTGGGAGCCATGGCGACGCAGGCAGAGCAGACAGAACAGGGGGCCATAGCAAGGCAGGCAGAGCAGGCGTAACAGGGAGCCATTGCAGGGCAGGCAAAGCGGTGTGCACATGAATGATTTCTTTGGCCTTCTTGATAGCGACATGGCGGGCAGAGAGTTCATAATAGGCCTTTGTGACTGTGACATGGTGGGCAGAGAGTTCATGATAGGACGCCGCTCCCATAGGAGGATCTACAGCTAGCGCTGACACCTCTGGGGGCATGGGCGCAGATGCTTGGGCAGAAGAGGCCTCTGACGTAGACTCGTGGACAGACGAGGCAGTGAGTTCATTAATGGACGCCACCTCCTTAGGAGGTTCTACAGCGCATGCTGACACCTCAGGAGGTATTGGCGCAAACTCTTGGACAAGAGAGGCTTCTGGTATAGACTCGTGGATAGACGAGGCCTTGGGAGCAGACTCGTGGATAGACAAGGCTTCTTGAGCAGACTCGTGGACAGATGAAGCTTCGGGAGTAGACTCGTGGGCAGACGAAGCTTCTGGAGCAGACTCGTGGACAGACGAAGCTTCTGAAGCGGTCTCGTAGACAGACGAAGCTTCTGGAGCGGTTTCGTAGACAGGCGAGGCCTCCGGGGCAGACTCGTGGACCGGTGAGGCCTCGGGAGCAGACTTTTGGACAGAAGAGGCCTCTGGAGCACAGTATGCTGCCCACATACTGAGGATGGCTACGGCCATTACAGGCAGCACAGTAGCTAGTGGGGTGTCTGTTGACCTTGTGGGTGCTGATGTTATGGGCTTGTGGCTTGTGAATGTGGGCTCTGCGTGGCTTGGGAGCGTGGGCTCGTGGCTTGGGAGTGGCTTGGGAGCGTGGGCTCTGCGTGGCTTGGGAGCGTGGGCTCTGCGTGGCTTGGGAGCGTGGGCTCTGCGTGGCTTGGGAGCGTGGGCTCTGCGTGGCTTGGGAGCGTGGGCTCTGCGTGGCTTGGGAGCGTGGGCTCTGCGTGGCTTGGGAGCGTGGGCTCTGCGTGGCTTGGGAGCGTGGGCTCTGCGTGGCTTGGGAGCGTGGGCTCTGCGTGGCTTGGGAGCATGGGCTCTGCGTGGCTTGGGAGCGTGGGCTCTGCGTGGCTTGGAGACAGTGATTATCTTGTGGAGTGGCTCTGGGATGGCAGCCATCTTGTGAACTGGCTTGGGGAAGGCGGCCATCTTGTGGATTGGCTCTGGGAAGGCGGCCATCTTGTGGACTGGCTTGGAGATAGCAGCCATCTTGTGAGCTGGTTGTAGGAGGGTAGCCATGACAGGTGCAGACTCCGGACGGGCAGGAATGGCGTGAGCAGGCCCTGGAGCGGCAGGCATGGCGTGAGCAGGCCCTGGAGCGGCAGGCATGGCGTGAGCAGGCCCTGGAGCAGGAAACGTGACGTGAGCAGGCTTTGGCTTTGCAGGCATGACGTGAACAGGCTTTGGCTTGGTGGATGTGGCTTGAACAGGCTGTGGTGTGGTGGTTACTGCGGGATTGCGGGGTCCCTCGTCCGCAATCCCAACAGTGTATGATGATCCGCTTAGGAGTAGGGCATGATCAATATATTTCTCTAGTGACCAATGAATCTTTCCCCCAGGTAGCCATGAACGAATGGGATCGTTTAAACCCACCCGAAAAATGTCCTTCAGTGCCACGTCATTAAAATCAACAAGGTAACACAGTCCACAAAATTCCTCTACATACTCCTCTATAGCCTTGTCCCCTTGACGAAGGCAGAGGAGACGAGATACTGTTGGGTTCATGTTGGCTGAACGTTTCCGCTGGATTCTTGGTAGGCGAAGTATTCTGTAACGAAGACGCAGAGGTGGAATCCAAAAGCGGATGTTTATTAAAACTACAGCAAACATACACAATGAACCGTAATCCAAGCAGGCAGTGAGTAAAAGCAGGCAGTGGGTCAGATAACGAGAGAAACAGTCCAGTATAACAAACGTAACAATGGGGGTAATCCAGAGAGCGATGGTCAGAGGCAGAAATAGGTCAAACCTTGTAATCAGTCCACACAAGCAAACAATCCAAACAGGGGTGATCCGTAAACTCAGAAATCCATAAACAAAGCAAAACAGCAACAGGTAATCCAACAGAGTAAAGTTTACAACGCTCGGTAAGGCAGGTTTAACTGGCAATACTTCGCAACATGCAAGCACATGGTGAGTCCTTATATACTGCCAAACAGGAAGTGACAGTAGAAGCAGCAGAGGGAGCATGCAGGCAGTACTGGGGTGAGGGCTCCCTCTGCTGGCTTGGCGTTACAGTAGAAATAGTTTGGGAATAAAGTCAAAATATTTCGAGAATAAAGTCAAAATATTTTGAGAATAGTGTCAAAATATTTCAAGAGTAGAGTAAAAATATTTCGAGAATAAAGTCGGAATTATGAGAATAAAGTTGAAATATTTAGAGAATAAAGTTGAAATAGTTTGAGAAAAATGTCGAAATATTTCGAGAATAAAGTTGAAATATTTCGAGTATAAAGTAGACATAGTTTGAGAATAAAGTCGAAATATTTAGAGAATAAGGTTGAAATATTATGAGAATAAAGTTAAAATTTCTCGAGAATAATGTTGAAATATCTTGAGAATAAAGTAGAAATATTTTGAGAATAAAGTAGAAATTACAAGAATAAAGTCAAAATATTTTGATAAAAGTCAAAATTACTAAAAAATAAAAACATCTAAAATTACCAGAATAAAGTTAAAATATTTTGAGAATAAAATCAATATTACTAAAAAAAAAAAAAAAAATTACGAAAAAAGTCAAAACATTTAGAGAATAAAGTTGAAAATTACAAGAACAAAATTGAAATATTTCGAGAATAAAGTCAAAATTTCAAGAATTCATTTGTAGCATTTATAAGTGAGTAAAAAATATTGATTTCTCAATTTGAATCATTCTCATTTTTACGAAACGATATTGATTCTTAAATCCCAAGAATCGATTACTCTAGTCTGTTTTCAGCTAATGAACAAAACATTGTAGCACATCTTACATTCAATAAATCACGATAAGCTTTGTTCTTTGTTACTTTTGATATAAAACAAAGTCTCAGGCAATATCACGTAACGTCAAATTTACCTCAGAAAAAAATATTAAGTGACTTTTAATGGAAAAATGAACTCTAGAGAGGAGTATTTAGCTAAATATATGCACCATGTAACAAATTCATTATAATATTTACTGTTCTTCAATGTTTAATTTATGTTTGAATAAATTTGTCAAGTTTTTATGACAGCCACCATTTAAATGTTTATATTTCAAAAAATTTGCAGTAGAAATATAATTGTTATTCTCACTTTATTACTATAAAAACGTCATTGTGTGTAATTTAAGGGTTTGTATACAAATCAGTTTGTTTAACCTTCAATATTATGGAAATGTAGTACTGACTGTAGTACTGTATATTTTACACCATTAGTTGGGAGATATTTTTTCTTGAGAAAATTTGGCGTGTACTGTACCTGATATATAGCCAAAATAATCAATATTAAAATCAAATCGCTAGCTTGTCAATTAGAATCCAATCAAAATTAAATCAAAACCCAGCCCTAGTAAATTTTCAGCAAATTTACATTTTTGAGTGAACTGTTTCTAAACAGTTCAGGGGTATTTGAGTCTAACAGAACATTTTCTCTCTCTAGTAATGTGTTTCAGGGCTATGCAGTGTGTGTGTACAGTATGGCTGATATCCGTGAAGCATTCAATGGGCCATTTGCTCACAAAGAAGGACCGGATCATCAGTGGGGACCTTACGAAGGGCGCGTCCCTTACCCGCGACCAGGAGTGTGCCCCAGTAAGATCACGGCCCAGCCTGGTCGTGCCTTCCGTAGCACACTGGAGTTTCCAGACGCTGTTCTGCAATTTGCACGAACACACCCACTAATGTGGCGCCCCATTTACCCATCACAGCGACAACCGCTGCTGCTCCGCACCGGGGCCCCATACAAGCTCACACACATCACTGTAGACCGCACACAGGCCGAGGACGGATACTATGATGTCATGTTCATCGGCACTGGTAAGAAGGAGTTTCATCACTTTAGTTAACACTCAAGTGTGTTTATAACACTGGGGGAATGATTGAATAACTGTGACCTTTGACCTCTTCAGATATTGGGACTGTGCTAAAGGTTATCGTACTTGGAAATGGCAACTCTCTCGCCAACGAGGAAATCACCCTGGAGGAAATGCAGGTGTTCAAGGTCTGTGAGCTCAAAAATGTGTATAGTTGTAATGAGGTGTGAATGTTCAGCAGCCATCGAAGCCTTCATTGTCACTTGATCCTTAAGTCATTATTCAAATGTGCTAATTTGGTGTTCAAGAACCACTTCCTATTATTATTAATATTATGTTGAAAACAGGTGTGCTGGATTATTTTTTTCTGTATTGTTTGATTGCATTTGAAATGTAAAAAGAACATTTATTTCAGATAGCACTGTCACAATTTAATACATTCTTGCTGAATAAAACTTAATTTCTATCTTAAGTTACAAAACCCTGTATCTTAAGTTCTGTTTCTCATGACGTCTATCCCTGCAGGTACCCACTCCCATAACCTCCATGGACATATCTGTGAAAAGGGTAAGTTCATGCATCATGCACGCTCACTGTATTGTTCCAGAAAATTAATGTAAGTTTAGTAACATAAGCAGCACCATAAATTTATTTTCCACAAAATTCCCAAAGAGGCTTTTACTGTGTGTTGAGGAATGGGACTCCACTTTGTGTGTATATGCTTTTTGGCTCCAAAGCAATAAAACATTCATGCAAAACAACCAGTTGCTTTGTAATACATCATGAAGCAGGTGCTTTATATCCAAACCGACTGACAGTTCACTTATGTAATAGACAACCCTGGGACAACGACTCAGTTCACCCAAAAAGTAAAAATGGTCATCATTTACTTACTGTCAAATCATTCCAAACTGATGATGTTTTTGACTGGAATTCAAAAAAGGGATTTGCGCTTAAATGGAAAGTTCACCCAAAAATAAAAAATCTGTCATTAATTACTCACGCTCATGTCATTCCAAACCCACAAGATGTTGTTGATGAAATCTGAGAGCTTTCTGACCCTGCATAGACAGCAAAGCAACTGACACATTCAAGGGAAAAAGTATTCTTGTAGCTTCATAAAATTACGGTTGCACCACTCATACCACATGGACTATTTTAATGATGTCCTTACTACCTTTTTTGAGCCTTGAACGTATCAGTTGCATTGCTGTCTATGCAAGGTCAAAAAATCAGAATTCATCAAAAATACCTTAATTTGTGTTCCGAAGACCACAAAGGTCATTAATTAATGACAGAATTTTCATTTTTGGGTGAACTGTCCCTTTAAACATATTCAAACATTGTGTCTCAGTACTATTTGCACCAGGTTTGAGGACAAACGGTGTTGTTTGATTTTTTTTTTTTCCTTAATTTTTTATTAAATAATGACAAATTTTGGTCATATGGACCACTTTTATAGTGCTTTTTTTTTTTTTTTTTTTTTTTTTTTTTAAAGCTTTTTGGGAACTGAACAGCACCAGTCCTCATTCACTTTTATGTGAAAAAGAGCAGCCAGGACATTCTCCTAAATATCTCCTTTTGTGTTATACCAGTCAAAAGTTTTTGAATAGTAAGATTTTTAATGTTTTTTTTTTAAAAGTCTCTTCTGCTCACCAAGCCTGCATTTATTTGATCTAAAGTACAGCAAAACAGTACAATTTTTAAATATTTTTACTATTGAAAATAACTGTTTTCTATTTGAATACATTTCAAAATATAATTTATTGATGTGATTTCAGAGCTGAATTTTAGCATCATTACTCCAGTCACATGATCCTTCAGAAATCATTCTAATACTCAGATTTACAGCTCAAAAAAACATTTTTTTTTTGTTGAAAACAGTAGATTTCTTTGATGAATATAACGTTCAGAAGAACAGCGTTTATCTGAAATAGAAATCTTTTGTAACATTATAAATGTCTTTATCATCACTTTTGATCAATTTAATTTATGTTATAAAAAAAATAAACTGTTAAAAAAAATCTACTGACACCAAGCTTTTGGTGTAGCATATAATGTTACAATTTTTTTTTTATTTCAGATAAATACTGATCTTTGGTCTTTTTATTCACCAAAAAATCCTGAAAAAATATATCCAACTGTTTTAAATATTGATAATAATAATAATTTCAATTAATACATAATAACATATTAACAATAATTTCTTGAAAAAAAAATCAGCATATTAAAATGATTTCTGAAAGATCATGTGATACTGAAGACAGGAGTAATGATGCTGAAAATGTTGCTTTGATCACAGGAATAAATTACATTTTAAAATATATTCAAATAGAATAGAGTTATTTTAAATATTTTTGCTGTACTTTGGATCAAATAAATGCAGGCTTGGTGAGCAGAAGAAACTTCTTAAAAAAACAAAAACAAAAAAAACTTTTGACTGTATTTAGAATAATATGATGTGTGATTAAATAAGGACCGAATTTAGTTTTTTTTTTTTTTTGGTGAACTGTTCCTGCTCAAGGAAACTGTTGAAAAAATGTCATCAAAACTCTCTCTCTTCCAGCAAACTCTGTTCGTGGGTTCACAGACAGGTGTTGTCCAGGTGCCTCTACACCGATGCAGTATGTACGGCAAAGCTTGTGCCGAGTGCTGCCTGGCTCGAGATCCATACTGCGCCTGGGACGGACACACCTGCACACGCTACCTGCCAAACACAAAACGACGTTACCGTAGACAGGACATCAAACATGCAAACCCAGCACTGCAGTGCATGGACCAAAACCTCAGCGGTAAGAAAGAAGCCATGCCACGTGAATGTCAATACACCACTGGCCTCCTCTGAGAACTTCAATTGCAGTTACATGTCAAAGAGCTCAGTGATGTGAAAGTCCAAAAGAAGAGCAATTTCTTTAGAGACTTGAAGATAAATTGTTTAATCATGTGAGTTCAGTACACCTTTGAGCTTGTCTAATAGGAAGATTAATAGGGTTTGAAGGGCAATCTCACTCCACCGGGACAAACTCTCTATTCGGTGTGAAAGACAGGAACTGATAGAGTGAGGGGTGAACAGACAGATCACTCTCAGTCTCTCATCACACAGGAGAGAGAGAATGAGAGGAAAGAACAAAAGAGGTGTGAGTGAAGAGCGCTTGAGTGTTTGCATGCCAAAGGTGAGGATGTTGGTGATGAAAAGGGGTTATATATGTATGTGCATACTTACACAAACACACATGCAGTGGAAAATCCTGGACTGACCTTACACTGAACCGTGTAGTGTGACTGTTTTAAAGTGTCTGAGTTAACAGTTGTGTGTTTTTCTCTGTAGTGGAGGATCTGGATCTGACTGAAGAACGGGTCATTTACGGCACTGAGAACAATAGCACCTTCCTGGAGTGCATCCCTCGGTCGCCACAGGCCACTGTCACATGGCACATTCAGAGAGATGACTTCTTAGAAGAGGTAAGAGACATACAGTACATATGAATGTTGCTTCGTACTGTCTTTGAGAGGAACAGAAAGTATTCAGACACTTAAATGGAACATCAGATGCCCATTTTCCACAAGTTGGTACGATTCTTCAGGGTCTTTTTGAAATGGGTGAGACTTGTTGCAGACAATATATATTTCACATAAAAATAGTCCAAAAGAGAAAATAATAGCTGAATTTATATTTAATGGCCCTGTTCAAAAGTTTAAATACACTTAATTCTTAGTTGTGGATCATTCAGGTAACAACACAGTATTGTTGTTTTTTTTTTGTTTGTTTAGTGGTAGTTGTTAATGAATCCCTTGTTTGTCCTGAACAGTTAAACTGCCTGCTGTTCTTCAGAAAAATACTTTAGGCGCCACAAATCTTTGTTTTTTTCAACTGAGGGACTTGTATGCAATTTCAGAAGGAAACACGATGCATTGAGAGCTGGGGGGTGAAAACTTTTTTGATTTGAAGATCAGGGTAAATGTAACTTATTTTGCTTTCTGGGAAACATGTAAGTATCTTCTGTAGCTTCTGAAGTACAGTACTAAATGTGAAAAAAAAAAAAAAAATTATAAAATAAGAAAAATATAGGGTACGACAGGGCTAAAGGCGCCCCAGGGTAAAAGGCGCCTTTGATATTATTTTCCTCTAAACCACTAGATGGCAGAAAAAACTTTCCAAAAAAACACTTTTCAACATTGGTTGACGCGATCGCGGAGTCGCAAATTCAATTCTTCAATGTTTTTAAAAATGTTGTAGATTTAAGTATCAAATGAGAATCGCTAAAATCATTAAATATATCTTGAGACATATGTCTTCGTAATGATTTTCAATTTTGTTTAAGATACTTAAAACAGCAGTTTTTAAATAACAAAAAAATATGTAAAAGTATGGTATTTAGTGTAAAAAGCACCCCTGCTGTTGGGGCTAAAAGGCACAATATTAACATGATAATTAATAGAAGGCTGACTTTTCCATTTGCTGACATGACATTGTTAGATTCAGATGGTAAATATCATATATTATGTTGTGTGTCCATCTTAGAGATAATCACCATGTTTAGAATGAAACCATCATATTTAAAATGCTATTAATCATATCATATAATAAAATATAATTTGTTGTTACTACTGTAAATCTATATTAAATTATGGGATCTCCTTTGATGCTTTCAGAATCTTTACATTTTAAAATGATTTAGTTTCTGAATTTTAATATATATGTTTTATATTAACATATTTTAATGACAGTATATCTATTGATCAAAAAAATATTTTATTTAAAAAATAATGTTTTTTTTTAATGTTTTTTTTTTTTTTTTTTTTTTAATATAAAAGTATTTGTATCAATACGGTGTGCCCCCCTTGCCACCTTATACATTTATGAGATTTTTTAACAAAATAAACAACTTGTATGATTTATTTTTTTTACACAAAATATGTTGCTCCATAAATGTTAAATACAAACATATGTTTTTCTGCAATTATATTCTTCGGGCACAGTGAAAAGCACTTTTTTTTCTAAGGGGATGCCTTTAGACCCGTTGTACCATACACATCTTCATTTTGTTCAAAAGTTTTCACCCCCCGGCTCTTAATGCATTGTTTTCCTTCTGAAGCATCAGTGAGCATTTGAAACTTCTGTAATAGTTGTAATAGTTCAGTAAAATACACAAAAATGATGAAAAATCAAAGAATTTGTGGGACCTGAAGGACTTTGAAGAACAGCGGGCAGTTTAACTGTTCAGGACAAACAAGGGACTCATTAACAACTATAACTACAAAATATTAATAAATAACTAAAAATAAATAAAACACACGTGTAGATTATTCAGGTAACACACCGTATTAAGAATCAAGTGTATGTAAACTTTTGAACTGGGTAATTTTTTTTTTTAATTCAACTATTGTTTTCTTTTGTGGACTATATGTAAACGTCTTACGTCTTATGTATATCTTATTCAGGTCAGTACTAAATAAAAACATGCATTTTATATGATCCCTTTTAATTTTGGTAAAATAATTAAGATCTCTTTGTTTAGGTGGTACCAGATGAACGTATCATTAAGACAGATGACGGTTTGTTGTTCCGCCGTGTGCTCCGTCAGGACGAAGGCATCTACGTGTGTCGATCTCGGGAACACGCATTCACACAAACCCTCTCACGCTTCTGGCTGGACGTCTTACATGCCGAAACCCTTTTGGACCTCCTGTCACGTGACAGCAAATACAAAGTGTGGTCACCGTGCACCGGCAACACAGCCTCTACCAATCGCGGCCCAGCCAGGACGTGGTTCAAGGACGTTTTGCAGCTGATCGGTCCTTCAAACCTGCCGCAGGTGGAGCAGTACTGCGAACGCGTTTGGTGTAATGAGAAGCTGAGACGCAAACACAAAAGCATGATGGACAAATATCGGCAAGCGCAGGACTCAGCGCGGAGAGGACGTGTCCAAAAGAGCGTGGGGGAATCCCGAATCCGCTCTCCACGGGACCTCCATACGCAAGAGTAAAACACAGACCCACATGAAGCAAAATGGACTTCCAATGGAAAGTGGGTTGATTTTTAGATGCTCTCATACACACATAAACATACTTGTTTTTGTTTGTGGTGATGTATATTGTAGGTTTTGTGTCTAACAGTCTAAGTTCTCTCTGTGTTAATTAGGGCATTCTTGAGCGTCCTCTCCAAAAAGTTTCTGTGACCATGGCAGCCGGCCCTCATCACCTCACAGTAGACCGTGTCTAATGTTATATGTCTCACTTAAGAACTCAGCAGCTGCAAAACCTTTTTACTGGAACAAATGAGGGTAGACAGGATGAAACTCACAGACTGGAGCGCTGCCCCTGCTATAACAGGTGCCAAAAAACATACATTTATTTCAGATATGTCTGGCTGTGATACAACTGGGCATAATGCTCAGAGACTTTTCCTCAACTGAGAACTATGGCGGCATTCAACAAAACTCAGCTTGCCAGTACATCAAGCTGTAAAGAAATAAAAGTTTGGACTAATTAGACTGTTTTCTGGTAAATGAATCATAGCTTGACGACCGTTGAGATTTCAACAGAACTGACTTTGTTCTTCATCAGCTTGAAACACCACATCGCGATCGAGTTTTAGAACTTGGTTGGTTTTCATTTTTTGTGATGTAAAGTTTTGGTAACACTTTATAGTAAGGTCCAATTTGATAGTAAATGCATTAGCTAACATCAAACAATGAATTTGACAGCATTTATCAATTATTATTTTTTTAAAGAGGACCACAGGTCTTAAGACTTCTATAATTTTTTAGACTTAATATAACAAATGATGTCTCCTACTGAAATATGTAGTAGAAAACTGAAAGATTTACGTTATTTTAAAAAAATCCACATTTTATGCAGCACAACGCAGAATACATAACTTGTAAAATAAAATGCTGATTCGATGCCACATTGTGTGGCTTTTGGTTGTAATTCTCAGTTGAAGGTCAAGAGAAGTGATGTAAGTCTTCACTGCTTTCCTAGAGAGAAGAAGAGGAGAAAAGAATGGGAAGGTGCCTGTAGACGAAAAAAAAATTCCTGAAAAAAGGCCAGAACCTTTGTTCTCTCCACTTTAGCCCTGATGTCTTTGAGGCTTTTCCAAATCAGTTAAATAATTGCATTGGAAAATGATTCACTGTTTCGAAGTGCTCCAATCAGATCGCAAATCATTTTATTCAAATCGGGACTTCAAATTGTATATTACGAATCAGACTTTGGAGCGGGTTCACAAACTATTTGATTCAGATAAGAACTTTGATAGGAACTTAGGTTCACAAATCATTTTGTGAATTAAATGATTCATGATCCGTGTTTCGAGTCCTGATCTGGAAATGATGATTCATGAATCATTATTCAGATCAGGACTTCAGAGCACGGATCACGAATCATTTGATTTAGATTGGAACTCCAGAGCGGGACTTCAGAGCACAGATTGCAAATTATTTGATTTAGATATTCAGATCGGGACTTCGGAGCATGGATCACGAATCATTTGTTTTAAATATTCAGATCAGGACTTCGGAGCATGGGTCGTGATTCATTTCTATAGGATATTCAAATCGGGACTGATTTATGAATCATTATTCAGCTCGGGGACTTTGGAGCATGGATTGCAAATCATTTGATTTGGATCGGAACTACAGAGCGGATTCACAAATCTTTTGATTCATATCAGGATATGAATCGTGGAATGCAAATCATTGAATTTAGATATTCAGATCGGGACTTCGAAGTGTGGATGGCGATGGATCACGAATCATTTGATTTAGATCGGAACATCAGAGTGGATTTGTTAATCTCCTGATTCCGATCGAGACATCAGAGCGCGGATCTCCATCTTTTTTCAAATTTGAAAGATAAGTCATTGTTTGACAAGTGAGACCTTTGTTTGACGTCCTTGAAAATCAAAAAAAGTAGTATTTGAACAGTCCTTCATTCCCTGTGGAGAAAACGGATGGCACATCACCACCTATAAGCTGTTTCAGTAGCTGTGGTCTTATATTCTGAGTTGTGTTGTGGTAAAAATAGCAAAAGGTAGCGCCAGTAGCTCATGAGTGCAACCGTTTCATGTCATCTAAATAATGGCACCCCCCCAGTCCAAAATATGTATAAAACAATGTGTATTTTTTAAATAATGTAAATCTACTATGGGTTTTCTACTACTTATTTCAGAAGGAGACATCATTTAAGTTAGATTAAGCCATGCAGGTCTTAATACCTAGGGTTCAGTTTACTTATGAACATGAATTACCAATGAACAATAGTATATTTAGAAATGAACTAAAACTAGCGCTACATACCACACCACAGACTTGCACTTTCTTTTTTCACAGAAACGCAAATGGCACCATGAAAATTACCTCAGAGACTTTTAATATTAATATTACTGCGCTATAAGTGTGGCATACTTATCACTCACAAACTGAACCTTACTATAAAGTATTTCCAAGTCTAAATCATATAGCAAACTTTAACAGATGATGTTTTACTACTCATCCTAGCAAACGCTGTTCAGCAGCTGCAGTAGCCCTGCTATGAACATCTGTGTCCTTTCTCGCTGTTCACTTACTCAAGTTTACTTGTGTTCTTTGTACATCTAGACTAAAAACTCCTGCATCACTTGAACCATTTATTTATTTATAGTTAGAAAGGTCTGGAAAAAAATACTGCTTTCTCTGAAAACATTGCTGTACAAATCTTTTCCTGGAGAGAAACCGCTTGGCTGCAAACTTTCTCTGGTGTCTTTTCAGAACTTAAGGGGGAAAAATCATCAAACCGCTGGAGCAAATCAAGCAAAAGAAACAAACTCACGTATAATGCCCTGACAGGACTGACTGCATAGACTAGTTGCACTGAAACTGCTTTTTGTGAATGGGTACAGCAGCACTGCTCTGATTTGAATCGCATGTGTCATTAAAACAATAATCTGAAAGGAGTTCTGTACTTCCAGTAACATCAACAACACAATTTCTCTTTTTAAACTCTCTTTAAATCAGTTGATTTTAGCTCATTTTCTCTGTAGATAAAATACACACAGGACAAATGCAGTGTTTTAACTAGTGTGTCTGATATATTTATATGTTATTTAAAAGTGATTCTTGCATGCAGAAAACTCAGACCTGTGTTTGGTTCAGTGATACATAAATAAAAACATTTCACAGAGTGTTTTATGGGTTTGTGTTTCACATCAGGTCCGTGGAGAGCGATTAGGTCAGCTCCGAGCGACCCCCTCTTAGAGGGACCGAGGGGTTGGGTGTGACCGTTCAGCATTACAGATGTTCCTTTTATGTTCTCCAAAGTGTGCTGGTTTATCATGTTGAACTGAAACGGTCTTTTTCTCCTGAGATTGTCTTTGTCAGTGCTCAATTTATAAATGAGTCCATTTAAGTGAGGTCATACGTTAGTGTCATTAGTCAGTACGAGGCTCGACGTTAAGAACAAGCGCCTGTGCTGTGATATATATCGCTGCTGGAAAACAGACCACAGTAAAAGAGCTATAAAAATCAGTCAAGACATTCATAAACCAGACCCGGCCAGAACCGAAACACCAGCTAAATGAGGCCCAAATGTGCGTTTATATGTTATGTAGTTAGCAGGTGGATACGGTTGCATCATATAACTGTCAAATTGTGCCATGGTTTAGCTCTCAGTGTTAAAAAGCTAATTGCTATGTCAAACATTACTGTTTATATTGCTATTTGTTCTAGACCCCTGAAATGAAGTAGTAAACTTTGTCACATAACTCGTGTTACCGTTGGTGCAACAGACATGAATCAATCGGAACACATTAGCAACAGCCTAGGACTGTAATTTTCAACCAGGAGACTGGGGCCCACTAGGGGGCCTTAGCAAACTTCCAAGGAGGCTCAAGATGACTTAAAATGATTTAAAATAAGAACGAAAAGCAATAAAAGGAACCCAAACAACTAAAAATCACAATATGTGTGACCCTGGACCACAAAACAAGTTGTAAATAATGCAGGTATATTTGTAGCAATAGCCAACAATACATTATATGGGGTTGTATGGGACATGCAATTTTCTTACAGTTAGTCCACAAGTTCTGACGCGTATCTTTCTTATTGAACTCGTTTACTCACGACTCGGAAGTCCATGAATCCCTTTTGTTTCTTCGTTTATTTTCAACATCAAATGTTCAACACTTCTTACAGTCTTCCTGCATAAATCCACTAGGGTTACAACAACTTATTTGCTGTATCTTGACGAACTGTGATTTCAGTTATGACTGTTTTTGATTACGGTCAAAAGCTTGTGTTCTCCAAAACTTGCACATCTAAATAACTTCTCCCATGCGTCAATAATCATGCAACTACGCAATTACGGAATGACATCACTAGACGCGCAGAAAAAACTAATATGAACTGAAAAATATACAGCATAATACAACACAGATTATGATAATCATAAATGAAAGTTTAAATAATGAATTACGATATATGGCTCTTACAGGGTCAAAATGATCAATTTTTCTTTTATGCCAAAAATCATTAGGATATTAAGTAAAGCTCATGTTCCATGAAGATATTTAGTAAATTTCCTACTGTAAATATATCAAAACTTATTTTTTATTAGTAATATACATTGTGAAGAACTTAATTTGATTTGGACAACTTTAAAGGTGATTTTCTCAATATTTTGACTTTTTTTGCACCCTCGGATTTCAGATTTTCAACTAGTTGTATCTCGGCCACATATATCCTGCCCTAACAAACCACACATCAATGGAAAGCTTATTTATTCCGCTTTAAGATATACAATTTTGACTGGTTTTGTGGTCCAGGGTCACATTTTAAATTTACCTCAACTTTTATTTGTCCTTATGGAGAGAAAAAAAAAAAAAAAAAAAAAAACCCTGCATATATGAGGAAGCCTATTTTTTCTACTTATCCCAAGCTCTAAAATGATTATTGGCTGGACACTGTGATTAAATCTTATCTTCTATACTCATTATGAAACAAGACATATCAATTCATTGGTAAATGAGAGTGGGATATATTTAAAGGTATTTTAACTTCACTTTGGCTTCATTTTGAGTGGATCCGCTGGTGTTTGGCTGCATGGGAATCATTTCACTTTGGCAGTAGCATAAAGTGAAAACATAAATTTTATTTCCTTCATGTGTTTGAAACACAGCCAGTTTATTGTTACAATAACCTTTTAGGATTCTTTCAACTTTAGAAGGGAAGGGAGTCAAACAATTACCTCTTTATGTCTTTCTACAAAATACTTTAATAGCAATGTGGATGTAATAGGTCAGAAAGTGAATAAATGTCTGACAGGCATGCACATTGGAAAGACAGTAATAATTACATCCGTTGATATTGTATATTTATGCGTTGTTTCATTCTTTGCCAAAGTCTTGTGTTTTATTTGTCACCATGCGAAAGTGTAAAGTATGCTCATAGAGAAAATTCAGAGTTTTATTTAATACTGTGTTAGTCTGGGTCAAGCATCACAATTACTATTGTTCATATCTGGGGTTAGTTATTTGCTCAAAGCCATAAACCTAAATATTCATGCTAAGTTTTGGCACATCTTCTACTGTGCTACAGACAGGAATTATTTTACCCTAAATCGGCCAAACTAGCATATTTTGCATAGCAACAGACAAAAGGAGGAGTTGGAAAAACTTTTAAACTTCGGCTCTTTTTTCCAGTAAGCATCTAATAATCATAGAGGGCTGACTGCGACAGAAAAAAGCTAATTGCAAGATACAAACTCCAAATTGTGAGGTGAGAAAAGTCAGAATTCCAAATTTACATCTTATAACTTGGTCTTTTTTTTTTTTCTCGAAATTCCTTGCATCTTAGAATTCTGTTTATTTATTTATTTTTTTTGCTTCTGCCATGGCGTGGGGATATGTATTTGTGACTTTTTTTTCCTTGCAAGTAAATTTGCATCAATTTTTATACATTTTTGAAGAGTGATGCTTTGTAGTATTTATTGGAGAAATTTTGTAGAAATTTTGTTGGATTGTAGTTTCTATGTGGGGGATTACACTCTTTATATTTTACATTTTGGGGGGATTTTATTGTACATGCTATAATACTATAAAAGTTTGCTGCCAAGGGACAGCAGATGAAACTTCACTCTGTAGCTAATTCTGGGACAGTTTTTTGACGGTCTATTGTCCCTGTCAAATGATGAATTAAAGTGGAAAACAAATAAAAAATTCACATCACAAAATTCTGATTTTTTTAATCTCAAAATTGCAGGTTTATATCTCACAATTCTGAGTTTTCAACCTCCAATTTTCTCAGAATTACAAGGGGGAAAAAAGTTTTTAGTTGTGAGATATAAAAGTCACATTTACCTTTATTTTATTATCCCATGACAGAAACAAGCTTAAAGAATTAGTTCACTCCTGAATTAAAATTTCCTGATTATTTACTCCCCTCCATGGCATCCAAGATGTTCATGTCTTTCCTTCTTTAATCAAAAGAAATTAAGGTTTTTGACCAAAACATTCCAGGTTTTTCCTCCATAGAGTGGACCTCAATGGGAGCCAACGGGCTGAAGGCCCAAACTACAGTTTCAATGCAGCTTCAAAGGGCTCTACACGATCCCAGCTGACTGCTAAAATAAGACCCTTATTCCTCAGCTGGGATCATGTAAAGCCCTTTGAAGCTGCATTGAAACTGCAATTTGGACCTTCAACCCACTGATCCCCACTGAAGTCCACTATATGGAGAAAAATCCTGGAATGTTTTTCTCAAAAACCTAATTTCTTTTCAGCTGAAAAAGACAGACAAGAAAAACTTGGATGACATAGGGGTGAGTAAATTATCAGGAAATTAAAATTCCGGCTTGAACTGCGGTTTAGACTGCGGAAGTGTGCATAAGTACCTGCTGTAAACAGTGAAACAGCAGCTGCAGGAACTGTCATAACTGACACACACAAACGACCCACTTCCTGTTTAGAAACATGGACAAACACCAAGGTCAAACCAGACATACCTGGGCTTCCACGTCTGTATAGCACCGAGCAGCACATCTGTGCAAAAATAAACCTTCAGTCATTTACAGCACAACGCAGACTGCCAAAGTACGAATAGCGAGACCAGTTCACTCAATCACTATCAAAGGGCCTTCATTACACAGTTTAGTTCAGGTTTAAATCCACATACACGTTTTCTTTCTTTTTCCCACGGCCCTCGTAATAATACCCACAAATATAATATTTCCAAAGCCTAATTACCTCTTAATGAACTCATTTTCATTGTTCAAGGAGGTGTGTTTTTCTACGCCACTTGTACAAACTCATCTTTCCCACTCATCATGTATCGTCTCTTCCGACGTCATGGTTTGTTTTTTCAGCCTCCTCTCTAAACTCTCCCGCTCTGTCCGGTCTGAAAACAGAAAAGAATCGAATGTAAGTGCTAGAATCTGTAGGTTAGTCAGTGAGATGATCTGTTGACCCTTCTTTGTTAAGTCAACACCTCTAATGAGAGTCCGAGAGGTTAAGGAGGCTAATGAAGGGTTAATTAGCACTAATTGACATCATTAATCATTACACATGTCACAGAAAGAGACATTAGCAGGTTAACAGACAGAATGGAAAATGTGTAGCAAGTGGTCATGTTTTGTGTCATTTATGCAGATTCGTTAATAAAAAAAATACCTTTTTGTATTTTAGCAGTTTTAGGAATAATTGTTTCATAATTATTCAGTTGTTTACTTTTCTTTCTTTCTTTATTTTTTTAAATGCTACATTTTTTTAAATTCTTAAAAATCCTACTATCCTATGAAATAAAGCTCTAGAGTTGAAAGTGTGACAAATAGCATGAAACAGCATGCACAGCAGCGCACTCGAGTGGTGAAATTGCGCTACTGCATACAAAAAAATGTTTCAAAAATAAACTCAGGAGTTTTTCTTAAGTAACTGTATGTTTTATTGTGTTAATCATTTACAGTCTGATGCAACAATCCACAGAGAAAATACTCAGGGAATAATACAGTGTTCATGTCAACTTTGGCCTTCGACCTTTGACTTGTCCACAAAATGCAACTCACACTTTTCCCCAATGTACAGAAATCCTACTATTTAATGGCACGAACACACAGGGCCTCTCTCACAATGAGACACACACATACACCCGCTCTTTACATACACTCTCTCAAAAGCTGAGAAGCGTCACAAATAGAAAGAAAATCAGATGAGTTTGAAACGCTGTCTTTTAAATGACCCAAATTGTTACTTTGGAATTGAGTTAGGTTAGGTCTTTAAATATGTTTTCAAAAGAAGGGAAAGAATTTCAAAATATACACACAAGGATCTTCTCATATTCTCAAAATGGACATTACACATGTAGGTCAGTTTTGATCACAAACCACCACAACACATTAGCTTATCGAGCCATAAATATATGCTGAAAACACCAGATAATCTTGCAGGACAGTTTTAAAACATGGTCTTGTATAAAAAAAACGCTCATCAAGACGTTTTAAGTCATGCAAAAAAACAAAAAAAAAAAAAAAAAAAAAAAAAAAACATTAAGTACAACTTTTAGAAAACTGATATAAATACTACCACATGATAATCCACCGGTTCCGCTCAAAACACTCACATCCATTTAAAATGAATCGGATTTGATTATTTTACAATGCCACGTTTCTCTCATCCCCGACACAGCAGAAACCACGAATACCCACAGACACCAGAAGAGGGCGCTCAAGCTCTCTCCTCCGCCGCCAGCACTATCCATTTACCTTGCTAACCACCATATGTCCAAAATACTGTACAAACTTTCAGTTTCTTCTTTTTTGTGGTGGTGGATATCAAGTTACCACAGTTATTAAAGTAGCCTAACTACGGTATTTCTGTAGAACGCTGTGTTACTATGGTAACGTTTAATGTTTAGAATTTGTCTGACGCGCTTCTATTACCGCATTTCCAACGGAATAAAATAAAGACATTTGGCATCAAACGTTTGTAAACATGCATTTTACTGACAAATTCAACACTGCTATTTTTAAAAGACAGAAAGACTCAATGAAAAATAAATGGACCATTGACTATACTCTTTAGATGTGTAATATTAAAAATTAATCTGAATTGTCAGAGTGAGAGCTAAAGACATTTTTCTCTGGTACATTTTCTTGCTTCTTCTCTTCAGAGAAGGCTTTAGATCTGCGTTTTCTGATTTATCCCATTATGTACTTGCATACATATTGCATTAGCTGTGGTTTTACAGTATATGATGCTGTAAATGTGTACATTTTATGTAACGATATCTGGCTTCCGGTCTTATCAGTCCAGCAATTTTTTGCTGTACAAACAGCTCGTTTGCTGCTTGATATTTAAATGTATTGTGTGTCTTTATATATTATTTTAATGTATTATCTTAATTATGAACACACTGGTTTGTAGTGCAAAGGTTTTACCGTTTACTGCACGTTGTATTTCCCTATGGCGGCTACAGAACCGGAAGTCTTACCTCCGCGTTAAAGAATAACGTGAATATGGTATAAAAAACAGGTAAATCTTTCTTACACAGACACATAACTATACTGATATTCGGTTAGTTGTAAGTTTAGATCTAAAAGTGTCTAAAAAAGTTTCTTTGTATATTTCCTCACCTGGTCTCAGACCACACTACCCACAATGCCCCTGTACATTAATGCCTTGTCCATCTCAGTCTTAATCAGAACACCTGAAACATAACTTAGTAACTCAAAACAACTAGGCTTTACAGAACCGGCAGAAATGTAAAGCTCACTGACCTTACTCTTGCAAGGTTTATGAAAAAACATTTACTGAAACAGTAGCTACAACCTTACCAGGCCACAAATGTACAGTGTTTTTTCTCCTTTTTTGTTTTTTGAGTGCTTGAAATGTTGTTTTAAGTCCTCAAGCAGTGAAAGAAGAGTGATGTTCTTTTGGTGCTGGTGAGCCAAGGGTCTGAGGTCTCTGTTTCAGGGCCAAAGTGAGAGAGGAATCTAATCTACAGAACACATGTTGCACAAACACCCATATGAAAACATAGAAGATTATGCATGGATTTACTCGATGTGTGTCCACGAGAGCTTGTGTTATGCAGCGCATGCACATCGTTGTGTCTTCAGTTTCCAATCAAAGCTTTCCTGTTACAATTCAAAGGGATTTTTTTGGACTTTAGGACCTCTTGAGTTTGTGTTAGTATTTAGATGAACTGGATGGAGTGTGGGTTTCTGGATAACCATCAGGAGTAATAGATGCTGGCGGGAGCGGGATTGGGGTCGTGGGAGCACTAGATTGAGCCTTCAGGCTGGAGATGAGGGCAATAGAGTATATAGAGACTGATAACAAGCAGTGGAGTGTCATCACAGGGGTAATAAGAAGCAGAAACAGGCGATAAACAGTCACTGAATGAGATGCTGTGTGAGAATCTGTCCACCTCCAGTGGTTTTTGCTCTTTCTTTCTGTCTTTCAGTCTCTATATTTACACTCCGTCTCATCCCCTGCTACTCTCCTGCGCTCCGCGGTGCTCTCGGGGCGGGTCGTCCGTCATGCGTTCGGCGATTTCGCCCTTTCCTCACTTCCTTCAGGTGCTTCCACTTTTTAGAGTGCAGCGAGTCGTGAACCGGCGCCTCATTGGCTGGATCTGGGGAGCTCTTCCCTGTTAGGCTGTGTTTGCGTGACCAAACTTGCTCGCAGATCTGGTCGACTGTGTTTAAGTTTGGGTGATCCACCAACTGCATGAAGTCCCTGTACCATAGCTTTTGATTGGTGGGCTGCCCATGATTGGCGTGGGAGTGGGCGGGGCTGCGAGGGATAGGCGCTGAAGGGGCGGAGCCACCCGAAGGCAAAATCTCCAGCGTGATTGCGAGGAGGGTCTGGGTAAATCCGTGTTCCATCGCGTGACACTGATACACGCCGCCGTCTCTACGCACGGCTCGTCTTAGCAACAGGCCTCGCTCTGTCTGCAAAACACGATCATCTAGACGAACCTGCAAGTACAAACACACACACACACACATTAAATGCATCAAATATCTGTAATAACCGCACTGACAGGACAGAGAGAATGAAAGTCATTAATTTAAACAAAGACACACATTTATCATCTCTTATCAATGCTGTCTATATCCGTCTTTCTCATAATAACCCCACATATCTGCCCCAGCCTTCCTCTCACCTCCTCCCGTGGGTTTTCCGGGTGCTTCTGATAGGTCCATGTAATCTGGGCCTGTAGTGATTTCGGGATGCATTCCAGGAAGGAGCTACTTCCATCCACGGCGTACAGCCTTTTCTCCAGGACACGCTGCTTCTGATGGTCTGCAAAACATTGCAATGTGTAAGACATTTAGATTAGTCAATCGCATTAGACAATCTAGTTACTCTTATTAGATTGAATACTCAATTTTATAAACTGCATAGGTTCAGTAATGCTCCTGATATTATTCCTGATGGATTTTATCTCTGATACTCCTGAGCAGACTTGTGACTCACCAGTTAAACAATTAGTTCACTTCAGAATTGAAACTACCTGATATTTCCTTTACTCACCCCTAGGACTTAAATGGGGATCAAATTGTAAAAAGGTCCAAATTGTAGTTTCAATACTGCTTTATCTAGTGAAACAATTGGTCGTTTTCTTAAAAAAATAAAAAATGCATATACTTTTTAACCACAAATGCTCATTTTGCACTAGCTTGACTTCACCTATTACACAGTCACATTGAAAAGGTTACACGTGACGTAGGCGGAAGTACCAACCCAGTGTTTACAAAGCAAACGTGCAAAAAAAGTCAAACGCCCTTTACAGAAAAAGTTAAAACAATGATGCTGGACGATTTTAAAGTTGGAGAAAATGAGATGGAGTTTTTCACCCTAGCCAACCTTTTTAAACCGAAGTACACAGATGAAGAACTAACTAGGGATGCGCGATTTTTACCATTACTCGATATGCCAATATTTTTCAACTCATTTTGGCTGCTACCTATATATTTCCATTTGTATATTTCTCCTGTGTGGAAATTATAAGCAAATTATTTTTCATTTTGGTTAGTTTTTATTATTTGTTATATGTTACTTGTAATTAAATAAGCAACAATAAAGTTATTTTATAATGACACTACACTGAAGCTTTGAAAATAACTATAAAGAGACTAAATGTCAACACTGCATTTTTTCCCCCAGAAAAATGCAGTGGTAACTTTAACATTTTATTTTAATATTTAACATTTGTAGATGGTCTAAAGCAAAAGATTTGTAAAAATTCTGAAAATCTTTTATAGTTCATAATGTTTTTAAAAAGTAACATTACACATTAATGAATTAATCAGTATATATAAAATTATTTAATTTACAAGTGTCATGTTTGTGATTTTTTTAATTCATGTAAGCTATAGCTTCTGACCTTTAAATCAAAATATACTCATGATTTCATGACATCAACTACTGCTTTATTTAATCAGAAACACAGTCTAAATGTTGTTTTTGTATTTTACTTATTGGAAGTAGGCTAACAGCACCCCCTATGGAATTAAAACTCCTTACCAAACGTGCATTACAACCCGGGAGAGGCTGCCGCTGCTGCCACTGCACATGCTATTAGCTCACTGTTTACTCTATCACACACGTCATTCTGTATGTGCATTCTCAGATTAAATGCAGTGATCCAAAACATTGAATCTAATCATCATTCAGGCAAAACTTTGCTTCAAGTATGAGCCACAATGTTGACGTGATCTAATCACTAGCACACCCTGAGCACATGTGAGTTATTCCGCTTATTGGCAAGACATAATTTTTCATATCGGGCCGATGCTGATATTTACATTTAAAGCCATTATTGGTCCCATAATATTGTGCATCACTAGAACTAACAACATGTGACCTTTCCAACATGAGTCTGTGAAGTCGAGCTAGTGCAAGACAAGCATTTGTGGTTAAAAGGTATATTTTTTTTTTTTTTTTTTTTTTTAGAAAATGACCAATTGTTATTATTCCTTGGCTGGAATCATGTAGAGCCCTTTGAAGCTGCAGTGAAACTACACTTTGGACCTTTAAATTATTGATCCCCATTGAAGTCCACTATACGGAAAAAAATCCTGGAATGTCTTAATTTCTTTTTGACTGAAGAAAGAAAGACATGAACATCTTGATGACATGGGGGAGAGTAAATTTTCATTCAGGAGTAAACTGATCCTTTAAGAACCACTGCTTGAATTCACATTGTGACTGAATTGGGAAAACAGAGAAATGGCTCCTCCTAGAAGCTGACAGAGGTAGTGCAGTATTACCTCCTGAGCAGAGTGCATTAGGATCCCCATTCCTCACATCCTGGCGCCGGAACCTCCTGCACACATGAATACACATACACACAAACATTTTAAAAAAGCCTTAGCATAACATATTGCTCAGGCCTGACTGTGAAATGCAGTCAGTAGTCACAGACCAGTTGTAAAAATCAATTTAGCATTTTCTGTGTGGTCACAGAATGTGTATGAATAAAGCCATGCAATGGCAAGAATGACTGAAGCTGTACCGTTTTGTATTTGGCAGGTAGCGTGTGCAGGTGTGTCCGTCCCAGGCGCAGTACGGATCTCGAGCCAAGCAGCACTCGGCACAAGCTTTACCGTACATACTGCAGCGGTGAAGAGGCACCTGGACAACACCTGTGTCTGAGCCAACGTACAGCTGTTGCTGTAGAGAGAGAGGTAATAATCACATGATTTATTACCACACTGCTTTCATGTGTTTCTGTAATGCTGTTTAAAAATAGCAGGGTTTTTATATATATATATATATATTTTTTTTTTACAAAAACTCATTCTTACCCGTTTTGAGGAAATCTGCATACTGATAATAGATGAAGAATCCTGCAGCAAGGACACAAGATTTGGTTTTATCAATGTTTTACTATTTTCTATACTATGATTATGATTATGTAGAATGTAGCTACAGTAGCTGAATGTAGCTACAGACTACAGACACTAAACAGAGATTTAGCTCACATCTGATCACAGATTTGTCAAAGTAAACACACACACATGCACACACTCCTCTCACCTTAAAGACCTGAAGCTCCTCTAGCAGAAGCTCTGTGTTACTCCAGCTTCCTTTGGGCACAGAGATCACCTTCAGCACAGAGCCGACATCTGCAGAGAGACACAGAGAGGCTTTAATCAGAGCCACAGCCAGTAAAGAGAATTTAGGTTTTGCCAAGATTCAGTCAAAGATCTACCTGTGCCAATGAACATTACATCGTAGTGTCCATCAGCTGCATTGACGCGGTCTACAGTAATCTGAGTAAAAGTGTATGGTATTCCAGTACGCAGGAACAATGGCCGTCCTCCCAGTGGAGTGACTGGATTAAACATTAACGGATGGTGCCTTGCAAACTGGATTACGTTATCAGGGAAACCTTTAGTGGACTCAAAACTCCCAAACGTTTTACTGGGACACTGAGGAAGAGAGAAAGAGATATCTGTAGAATCCGGAAATACTATCCGTTCGCGTTATCAACAGTCTACACAGGTCAGCTAGTCCAAACCTATAAGAAGTTAATGACAAATCTACATATACTTTTACTTTTCTAACATTCACACAAACAAATTTATATTCCAACAAACCTGTTTTGAAATGGCATTGATGTTTCTATTTGTTTATACTACCATTCATGAAAAAATGTATCATGAATTCCACAAAAAAACATATTAAGCCGCACAACTTCTTTCAAAAACATAAAAAAAAAAAAAAAAAAAAAAAACCCCAAACTTTTGAACTATTGTTTGTGATGTGAGATATAAGGAAACTGTTCTTACCATGCCTGGCCGTGGGTACGGCACTTTACCCTGGAATGGAACCCATTGATAATTGGGTCCCTCTTTATGGGCAAAAGGTCCTAAAAATGCCCGGCGAATGTCATTCATGGTGTAGAGACACACCGCAGAACCTTGAAATACGCTACTGTAAGACACAAACACACACATGATACAGTAAAGTGTGATAAAATAGTCAGGTTCAGGTACTTTGGCCTACCTTTTCTTATTAAAATGTTTTAATTAAAATATTTTGAAATAGAGCGATGATGTACAGCAAATGTAAAATTTTCCTATAAAATCAATTATCTAAATCTTAAAGGCTCAGTTCACAGAATGAAAATTGTGTCATCATGCCATTTTTGTATGACTTACTTTCTTCTGTGGAACAAAAAAAGGAAATAAAATAAAATAAAATATAAAAAATATATATAAATGTAAAAAATAGAAAATAGATATAAAATAAAATAGAAAATACATAAAAAATAAAATAATAGAACATCACATCATAGAAAATAAATAAAACTAAATAACATAAAAATAATATAATGCTAAATAACATGAAAAAATAAATGGAAATAGAAAACAGAATCAAGAAATATATAAAATAGATATAAAATAAAATAAAATAGAAAATGAATAGAAAATAAAATAATATGAAATAATAGAAAATAAAATGATAGAAAATAAAATAAATATTTAAAAAATTAAATAATAGACAATAAAAGAAAATTAAATAAAATTAAATAATTAAATAATAGAAAATTAAATTACAGAAAATAAAATAATTGAAAATAAAACAACATATAACATAAAAATAAAATAATTAGAAAATAGAAAATAAAATAATTGAAAATAAAATAAAATTAAATTACAGAAAATAATATAATATAATATAATATAATATAATATAATATAATATAATATAATATAATATAATATAATATAATATAAAATACTAGAAAATAATAGAAAATAAAATAATAGAAAAATAAAGCAGTAGAAAATAAAATAAAATAAAATAATAGAAAATAATAGAAAATAATAAAATTAAAAAATTAAATAAAATGAAACAACAGAAAATAAATGTAAATAAAATAAATAATAGAAAATAAAATTAAATAATAGAAAATAATAGAAAATTAGATAAAATAAATTAACAGAAAACAAAATAAAACAAAATAATTAAAAACTAAAAATAACAGAAAATAACTAAAATAACAGAACAAAAAATAAAACAAGAAAAAAAGAAAAGAAAATAATAAATAAGACAAAAAACATTTTTCCAAACAGGTTTGGAATGGCATGAAGATTAGTAAACAATTACAGAATTTATCTTTTGGGGTGAGCTAAGCCTTTAATCCACACCCTTTGATGAACTCTGACCTTGAGGTGGTAAAGACGGTGTAGATCAGCGGGTTCTTTCGGTCACGGGTCTGCAGCAGGAACACATCCCCTAAAGGTCCGGACAAAGGTCAGACAGCAATGAAATGCAATTGTCGGTTATAACAACATAAATTAAACCTAGTGTCTGTTCATGTGTGTGTGTGTGAGACAGAGAGAGAGAGAGAGAGTTCTTACTAAGTTCATCAAAATGTGTTTCAGTGCCATCGTTGCCTGGTACAGAGCACACAAGACGAGCCTTTAGAAATGTTGTCCACTTATTTACTAGACTGCGCTGTCCTCCCATATCATTCTGTAACCAAATAAAAAACACATTAATTTAAAATCAAAATGATAAACTGCAACCAATTGCCATTAGGCTTATATAAAACTGCTGATAAGTCCTGCTCCTAACCCTGCACAGCTGACCAATCCGCGAATATGTAACCTTCCCAAATCCCTGAGCTTCCACAGCGGTTTCTCTGAAGAAGAAGAAGACTTTGTCATCATCAGGATTCTCACTCTCTGGAACACCAAATGCCGCTATAAACTTGGGCTCTGAAACACAGAATTATCATAGGGCTCATTGTCATTATACAAAAACAGAAGAACAAAAAAGCATCTAAACACATGGCTCAATGACAAATAAGTACGTGCCAGATAAAGAAAAGGAAAAAGAAAACTTTTAAAAAACATCTAATTTAAAATGCAAGTGGGATATGCTTATCCTTTCTATGATATAATTTCCTTTTTTTCTGCATGTTGGTTAAACCACATGATGTTAATTTGGCTTCAAAATATTGCAACAAAACTGATTTTAAAAGAAATAATAATAGAAGACAAGATTTTCTTTTCAGGAATTACATTCTTTTACTGAGGCTTTTTTTCCCCTTTGTCATGACATTAAGACAGTTGCATCACCCAAATTGTTGGACTTCATGCAAATTTTGTGTTAAGATACTCATACACATACGCACCATTGAGCCAGCGAGAATCGTGCTGTTCTGTTCGTATGGAGGGCCTTTGTCCCATGCTGCGAAAGATTGTAAAGTCCCGTCCCATCAAATCAGTGGCCACACCTGCATAAAGCTCATCACCTATATGATGATGTAAAAATGGTTACTGTTTAGACATGATGTAACAGCATCTAAATGGAAGAAGAAGCTGAACAGTGGCAACTCACCAATTAGAACAGATGCTGATGTGTGGCGTGGGTCATATGGACTCTTTCCTTTTCCGTCTTCTACCACAGAGGGGTCGATTCTAAACACATGATCCTAATAGAGACAAGGAAAATTAAGCAGTGCATTTGGCCAACTGAAAGTCAGACTGAGGCCGTATATCGCACGAACTCATTCACATGCATCCAAATGCATACACACTTACCTCTATCTTCTGTCCCACCTCCACATAAGCACAGGTGGGGTGGAAAGCCCCCGTCCCACAGGCGTAAAGGTGAGTCCGATTAAAGTGGTGTAGCACCTTCACATAGTTTACGCAGTCCGTCTGCAACACAAACACATGCACAAATCAATTTTATGAAGGACATATTTTACATACTTTCACCAGTTCATCTGTCAGGCAGGGAGACTGTCAACATCTGGATTGACTATCAATAGCTTAGAGCCAAAGGCAGACACGAAAACATATGCATATATTTTCAGCTTGTCTCTTAAGGGACCTCATATGGGGCAGATCAGAAATGAAACGTCATTTTGTTACGTATCCTTGACGACAGTCAGATATGAGCGCTGACCTTTCCCTGCTCGCTGTGATCCCGGAAACCTCTGTAATCTCTTCACACATAAAACAAAGACACGTTGACTGTTCAACTAGCACACATGGACACATACAGTCTCTGTTTCTGTTTTCCTTTGTGAATGTGCTTGCTGGAGCATGCCACATTTCCCAGAGTGCCTGGAATCACTACGACAACATGAGGGAGCGGGAGCATCCGGATTTCTGGGTAGAGGGAGAGGATGCAGGGATGAAACACAGACAGCGAAAAAGAGGAATGTGGAGGAGATTAGAAGGGACGACATGAGAAGTAAAGACATGAGACATGAAAAGATGAGATGAGACAAAAGTAAGGTTGGAGGATATAACTAGAGAAGAGAAGATTTGAGATGAAATGAGATGAGAAGAGACTAGACGAGAGGACTACAGAAAAGACAAGAGAAAACAAGACTAAAAGGCAAAAGATGAGACCAGAGAAGACTTAAGTCAAGAAGAGACAACCAGAGACAAGATGAACAAAGACAACAAGAGACTAAACAAGGTGACTAGAGAAACAAGAAAAGTTGACCGAAGCAAGACAAGAAGAAGGAAAAGAAACGATTTGAGACAAGGAAAGACAGCAACAAAGAAGAGATTAGATGAGAGAATTAGTAAAGAGACAATAGAAGATGAAACAATAGGAGAAGGCTAAAGACAAAACCAATTAAAATAAGTCATGAAGACTCAAACCAGAGACAGGCTGACCAAAGACAACAAAAAAAGAGACTACACAAGATGACTAGAGAAGAGGACAAGACAAAACAAGAAGAGATGAGAAGACCAAAGTTGAGAAGACCAGAGGAGAAGACTCAAGACAAGAGATGAGAATAGTCAACCAGATTCAATATAAGAGAAGACAGGAGACGTGAAGACATAATATGGGACATGATGAGACAAAGGTGAAGTGGAAGGATATTTGAGATTTGAGACGAAATGAGACAGCAAGAGACAATCAGAGGTAACCAGAAACAGCAAGAGAAGAAACTAGACAAAAAGACTAGAGATGAACAAGATTAAACAAGACTAAAAGGCCAAAGATGTGACCAGAGAAGACTTAAGACAAGTAGAGACAATCAGAGACAACAAGAAAAGTGACTAAACGAGGTGACTAGAGAAACAAGAAAAGAAAACCAAAGCAAGACAAGAAGAAGAGAGGAGAAGAAACGCTTTGTGACTAGAAGAGAAAAGATGACCAGAGAAGATTTAAGACAAAATAAGACAAGTAAAGACAGCAACAAAGAAGAGATTAGACCAGAGAACTAGTGAAGAGACAAGACAAGATGAAACAATAAGAAAAGGCTAAAGACAAAACCATGGAAGATAAGTCATGAAAACTCAAACAAGAGAAAGAATGATCAAAGACAATAAGAAAAAGACTCAACGAGATGACTAAGGGATGAGAAGAGAATAGATGAGAAGACCTAAGCTGAGAAGACTAGAGAAGACGACTCAGGACTAGGGCTGCAACGATTAATCGAACGATGTCGTGAGGCGCGTTTAGTCAATGAAGCCGGTACTTTGATTAGTAGTAAAGCTCCATCACGTGCGTTCAGCTGGAGCGGCAAGTAATACACAGAGCCGTAAAGCACTGACAAGCTACGCCAAATCGCGCGCTTTTGGCGTAGCTTGTCAGTGCTTTACGGCTCTGTGTATTACTTGCTCTGTGTACTGAACGCACGTGATGGAGCTTTACTACTAATCAAAGTACCGGCTTCATTGACTAAACGCGCCTCACGACATCGTTCGATTAATCGTTGCAGCCCTACTCAGGACAAGAGATGAGAAAAGACAACAAAAAGTCAACCAGATGCAATAAGAGAAGAGATGAGAAGGGATGACACAAGATAAGATGAGACGAGACAAGAAGGTTATGCATTCAATGGTCAACCAGATTTGAGAAGAGACGAGATGAGACAAGATGAGACAATAATGGTCAAACAGATTCAAGAAAAAAAGATACAAGACGAGATGAGACAACAATGATCAACCAGATGCAAGAAGAGAAGGGAAGAGAAGACAAGATGAGATGAGACGAGACGGAACAACAATGGTGAACAAGATTCAAAAAGAGAAGACACAAGATGAGACAAGACGAAATGAGACAACAATGGTCTACTAGATTCAAGAAGAGAAGAGAAAGGAATAGAAGAACACGATGAGACAAGACGAGATGAGATGAGATGAGATGACAATGGTCAACCAGATTTAAAGAGAAGAGGCAAAATGAGGCAAGACAAGACATGACAACAATGGTCAACCAGATTCGAGAAGAGACAAGACGAGACTAGATGAGATGAGACAACAATGGTCGAGAAGAGAAGAGAAGAGACAAGAAGAGAAGAGAAGAGAAGAGGGTCTCCTCTCAGGGTCTCTTCAGTTTCAGTAGCAGATGTTCCTGCTGTTTGGACTCTAATTATGCCTCACTCCATCTTCTCTTTCCAACTAACAGTGGGCCTTCAGCAGCAGAATGAACCCTGAACTGAACATCTGTGCTCACACACACACACACACACAACTTCAAATATTAGGCATTTTTCCTTTAGGTTCAATAAGACAGTAATGTCCCATGTCCCATGAAGGACTTTCCCAAAGCAAATCAATTAAAAAATAATTTGATTAGATCTTCACTCAATGTATCTGTAATAAGACCAAACACTATAGACAGAAATGTAACTACTCTGTAACAAACGTAACTGTTTGTTCATCATCGTTATGCATTCATGGATTTTAGAATGTGGCCAAAACAAGGTATCTTAGTAGGCAGCATAATCAGGCTAGATAAAAAGGTGTGTGTGTGTTTTGTGTAACTTCTCCACTACCTTTACAGAAAGATATGATTGACGTGTGCCCTCCTGCCATGTTTAAACCCTGCACACAAACTCACACAGACACGCACTTACACACACATACAGGGCTTGTGGAGAACAAAGGCCTCTCTTTGAGCTTAACGCACCCTGTGAAGTGTGTGTGAGTGTGTGTGTGTTGTACGGTGGGGGTGGCGGAATAGAATCATCGAAGACCAATTAAGTTGCTGACAAACTGTGTTTATACAGGAAGGGGTCTCTCCCTTTCTCTCTACATCTCGTACACACACACACTAGGGCTTCTGTTTCGAGAGCTTTACAGCCCTCAATAAGGGAAGGACGTGTTAGGGGTGTGTGTGAGCGTGTGTGTGTGTGTGTGCTGATGGGTTCTTTGAAGTGAGCCCACGAGACAAAGAAAAAAGAAAGAAAGACTGAAAGGGAAAGAAAGAGACAGAGCACACAACAAAAGAAAAAGAGCTTTAAAATGAACAATGTCTCTCTGGAGGAATAAGCCGTATGTGTGTGTGAATTTCCTGCTGAGACGCGTGTGGTGAACTTTCAACTTTGACCTTTTATTAGCCTGATCATTGGATCCCTGTGTGATTGTCCACATGTAGTCAGAGAACATCTAGTATCAGATTTATAAACACAGCTCGTTATTTTGTTTGTGAGCTCAATAGATGTGGCCAGTATAAGCAATTGTATGACAGAGACTGAAAGACAGGGAGTGAGAAAGAAGCAGGACATAAAGACACAGATAGACAGAGACCGAGATGCAGAGAAGTGAGTAAATTGAAAGCAATACTGAATGGGAAATCAGGAGATCAGACTGAGAGATTGAACAAAAGAGAGATAGCTTGAGAAAGTGAAAGGTCAGGGGAGAGTCCCAGGGAAAATCTTAAGACTTTATTCATGGAGGTCTGGTTCTGTCCCCACCGTCCTGTACACACCTTCATGTAATGAGGGTCAACTCACAGGTCAGCGCACTGAACAAAGTCTGTGTGTGTGTTAGTTCTCATTGTCAGCTGACCTCAGTTACCCACCACAGAATGAACCCTAACACACACATTTTTTGAAGTTTCACAATCTTACACACCCTTTACAATATAGAGAACATTCAGACAGTGTCCAAAAACATCCCACACATATCCGCTTAACTCATACACACCAAAATATGAACTATGACCTTTTCACAAACATGTTCAACATGTTACAACACACAGTATTAAAAACACACTATAAAACGATACACTCCAATTCCAAAGAATCATGGTGTTATCATATCAATATTACCATGATAATACTGTGTTGTTTTTTAAAGAAGTTTCTTATGCTCACCAAGGCTGCATTCATTTAATCAAAAAATACAGTAAAAACAGCATATACTGTGAAACATTATTACAGCTTAAAATAACTGTTTTCTGTTTTAATACATTTTAAAATGTACTTCATTCCTATGATGACAAAGCTGAATATTTACTAGTCATTACTTCAGTCTTCGCTTTCATGTGCGACCATGAACCACAAAACCAGTCGTAAGTAGCACGGGTATATTTGTATTAATCGCCAACAATACATTGTATGGGTCAAATTTATTGATTTTTCTTTTATGCCAAAAATCATTAGGATATTACGAAAAGATCACGTTTCATGAAGATATTTTGTACATTTTCTGCTGTAAATATATCAAAACCTAATTTTTTATTAGTGATATGCATTGCTAAGAACTTCATGTGGATAACTTTAAAGGCAATTTTCTCAGTATTTAGATATTTTTTTGCACCCTTGGATTCCAGATTTTCAAATAGTTGTAACTCTGTCAAATATTGTCCTATCCTACCAAACCATGCTAATGTTGAAGTCGTTTGGAAGAGATGTTTGTGATAGCAGTGCAAATTGCCTGAGTGCGTGTGTTTGTGTGTAAACAGCTAATAGGAGAGATGCTACTGATAAGTGTGTAAATTGGGTGTGTGACCACAAGATCTGATTATTGCAGATACTTACATTGATGTCTTTCCCGGCCCAGTTGCACTCTTCTCTCCAGTCAACAGGCGCTGGCCAGTAGATCTAAAAGACAGAGAGAGAGTTCAGAGGTGAGGAAGAGTTAGGGACCTTTGCAGGGTTAGACACGTTCAGTAGCTTGAGGGACATTCTCGCTGAACCCCATCAGAGACACAGTTAAAACATGTCCAGGGGTGATCCACAGATGTATACACATCCGGACATATCCTCCCTTAAGCACACCTGTGTATGCTTGCGTGAGTCTAGAGCCAGTACACGGTGACCGACAACTCTCACTCATCATTCTTTCTTTTTCCTTCCTGAAGAAATAAAAATCCATCATTCTGTCATCGGCATGTCGACCTGGACTACCATAAATCACCTGAAACGGCTTTAAAGGCTGATTAATTTTACACAAAATAAATGCTAAAGCGTCCTCACGGGATCTGCAGCACAGATGCACACACAATCTAATCAAGTGTGGATGGCACAAAATATAAGTGTAAATGGGCTATAAAAAATCCAATCATGAAATCACTTCATTTGTTAATACCAGGTATAAACACAGGACTACCTCATTAAAGTAAACGTATGAGAGGAGTAACAGGAGTAAAATAAGCAAACATTTTTAAAGGGATAGTTCACCTAAAAATGAAAATTCTGTTCACTCACTCTGAAACGCATGTGTTGTGGTACTCTCGTGAACACTTGTTGACACGAAAGAGAAGAAATTGTTAAATAAAGTTGTTATTTTTGTTTTCTTTGCACATAAAAAGTATTCTCGTAGCTTCATAAAATTAGGGTTGAACCACTGATGTCACATGGACCATTTTAATGATGTCCTTACTACCTTTCTGGGCCTTGAACGTGTCTGTTGTGTTGCTGTCTATGCAGAGTCAAAAAGCTCTTGAAATTAAATTAAAGATATCTTAATTTGTGTTCTAAAGATGAACAAAGGTCTGACGGGTTTGGAACAACATAAGGGTGAGTAATTAATGACAGAATGTTCATTTTTAGTTGAACTATCCCTTTAAGAATATAATGACCTCTATTTTCTTTTTATTCCATATTAAGAAAATTTCATGTTCCAGAAAAGCCAAAGAAAAAGTTATGTTTTTAATAAATTTCTGTTTTGTTCTAAATATTAAGCATTACAAGAACAGATATTTCCACAATCTTTTAGTTTGGTATCTAAAATATATAATTGAAATATAATTATATATGACGATGATGATGATGATGATAATGATGATGATTATTACTTTACAATTATATGATATTATGTACATAATTATATTGCAGGGTGTTTGTAATGAGTAGTACCTAGTATAGAATCAGTAGTTTTATTCTTAAAATATCTGTGAAGAACTTTTTAAGAACTGTATTTAAGAAAATCCTTACAAAATTATGTTGTCGTCAAGATTTTTGTGAATCTGCCCCCAGGTGCTTATGTTGTATATCAGCGAGTCATGATTGACAAGGTTACACCTTTGTTTAAAATTTTATTATCTGCTGATGAGAGACATACAGTACAGAAGGGAAGATGTTTCCTTTCACACTTACATTATGGATGAAGTAAGGAGTAAGGAGTGTGCTGTACCTTCTGTTCCTGTTTGCTGATGTTGTCGAGACTGAGAGATAACAGAAAGTTGCGAGCTCCAACAAACAGCCGCCCCCTCTCTTCATCCAACAGGAGAGCTCCAAAACAACACGAACGCTCCAAGTCAAACCGCTTAACGCCGTTAAACTGCTGAAGATCTGGAAAAAACAAAGCACAAAGAGTTAAAAACAAAAAAATGAAGTACGTACATGAGATACAAGCCAGCTTCATCACCTTTATAAGACAGCTTCATCCTGGGTGAGGACGTTGAGCTTCCGCTGGATGTAACACTGATGCCAATCAGCCCAAGAAGGACCAGCGAGCTACACATCATCATCATCACAGTCATCATCTTCTGTGTAGGACCAGAACTTCTTATCAGTTATAAACCGCAGACAGCTGCCACACAGATGGTTGAATGGGATGCTGGTTGTCGTGGCAGCTGTTGCTGTGACGCCTCTCAGTCGTCCTGCTTGATGTTATAGTGATGCTGTGTATGTGGATTTTCCTCTGTACACTGAAAGCTGGACACCAGAACAACAAAATAAAGTGTTAGACTTTTCATCTCCTTTTCATAGCCACTATTCACTCCTTCCTGACCCCTTTGCTCACTCACTCCTACAACACACCAGTCCGATAATAGCCATGATATTTCAGATATGTCGCGCACACACTCACATGCTTTATTTCAGTAGCAGATGGTCTAAAGCTACTGTCCTGTCTAAGATGAGAAGGGAGAAATCTGATCTCATATTACACACACACATACATATATATACGCTCACTCAAACAGAACTGGATGCCAAAGCATTCGCTCTTGTTGAGCCTTTCATTTGGTCTTTTTTTATGGTTCTGGTCCAGGTTCATTGTATGCCCAAAGTGGAAGCCAAGATCCACTCGGTCAGAACACCGTCCAGCTCTCATTACAGACCAACATCATCTAATTGCTGCCGTGTGTATGCGTGTGTGCGTGCTTGCGTACTGCACTAGGTCCTATTCAGCATTTGGAGGGTAAAGAAATGAGAGGAGAGAAATTAGAAGAAAGAACAGGAGAGCAGTTGTCTGACTATAGTGTATCATTTTAAAACATATCATTCAGACTTCAGAGATAAACTGCCGATATCCTCAAACTAAAACAGGAACCTCTTAGTCAAAACAGTCAGATAACTGAACACACTATGACGTATTTACACACTTCTTGGTTTTAATATTCTCACTCTATCTCATATTTTGGGTATAAGATTGTATATGTGTGTGCGCATGAGTTGTCAGACACTTTAAGAGGAATTTGTAGTCATTTTATACTGTTATTTTTCTATTCAGCCCTCCAATCTCTCCTTCTGCCAAAATGAAACGGAGCATCTTTCAGTTTTTTCCCCATGTCTTTCTGATGTTAAGTTGCTAGTAAAAGACAGATGTTGCTATATTTATGTACATACTGTTATGATCATAACGTTACAACTCTGCAAAATGTTTAAAAAGAAGAGAGATCATAAAAAGTGCATTTAGTTTTAGATTAGTACTACCCTGAATAAGCTATTTCACAACGCACATGGTTAAGAATTAACATCTGAATGCATTTAAACTTGAATAGTTTAATTTGTTTAAATTTAAAATGATTTTGTTTTGTGGGTTATGTAAACGGATTATGTGAAATATTTAGGGAAGTACTAAAAATATTTAGAAACTTAGTTACAGGGTTGCCAGGTTTCCACAAAAAAATCTGCCAATAGCTACTCAAAAAAGCTTAAATGCGTTCCGAGGGGTAAAATACAAATTTTTGGTGAGGTTCCCCTGGTAAAATGCACATTCCATGGGCTAAGTATCACGTTATTGGGGTCACTTCAGCCCACAGACATGAAAAACAACCCGTGGCAACAGTGTTAAAGTAGCCCAACTCCGCTGGAAAACCGTGGACCTGGCAACACTGGTGTCGTGGTGCCATCTAAAATGTCCCCAGAACCCCAGAAAAAAATCTGACAAAACATTGGTTATTTTAAAACATTAAAAATCTATTAGATATTTAAGTAAATGTCATTTTTCCCCAGCATTGTGGGGACAAGCTAACATCCTCACAATGAAAAAGCCTGAAAACATCCTAAAGAACGTGTCAATGAAAATAGAAGCATGCAGAAAGGTTTGAGCTAAGCTTAAGTAGTTTAGGCTATGTCCACACTGTCAGTTTTTGGGATTGACAACTGCATATACTTACAGGTGTGAGTCTCAAAATGAAAATATCATTAGCTTGGTGTAAAAACAAAAGAAGTTAAAGAAAAGTTCTGTTATGACAAAACAATGTGTGTGTTGGAAATAAGGAGTAAGGGAATGATAAGTGTTACAGGAGAAAGATAAAACAAAGAGGGATAAATTTCAATTCTAGTAACATGTGTTACATCTCCAAAAGCCCTTTAGCAATACACACACCAATACTTTATATACCCCTTTGCTGCAGTGTTGAATTTTAATAAGTGTTAGTGAGCATCACCAGTAAGATGAGAGGAGACCTACTGACTCCACTGAATATAGATTTTACCCACACATACACACTTACACAGTTTTACTGCACTGCTAAATGTACAGAATCCTGAATAACTAGACTATCCTCCAGTGTGTTGATATTTATATTTATTTTAAACAGAGTAATAAATATAGCAGCATCCTAAACCAAATATAAAAGTGCTTTGTTCTTTCTTCCTCTTTCTGTTTCTATTGCTGTGAATAATGGAACTATTCACACTGGCAGACAGCAGAAGTCTCGTAATAAAACACACCACACACACACACAGTCCCTCTGTCTGTAGCGCTGTCACACTGATTAGCTGTGCTAATTTACTATAAACACAGTTAATATGAGCTACTGCAGGACCGTGTGTGTGAGAGAGAGACACACACATGCATTCAAGTACATCCAGCAAGGTTCGCACCCCCCATCCTGGGAGATTTATACAAGAGTAGAGTAGAAAAGTGCATCCCAGCGCCCTTCACATCTCTTTAAGCAAAGAGGCTGTGCCAACGCAGCAAATCGTACATCATCATTACAGCCAAGGCTGGAGCAGGACACGTTCGCACACACGCATACGCACAGAGGAAGAATCTTCCACAGGAATCAGGCCTTAAAACCAGACTAAATGCTGCTGAGTCCAAAATAAACAAACAATAATTAACCTTAAGACCTCAATGCCACAATGACAACACCAGACAAAACAAGCCAAACGAGAGGGAGAGAAGGAGGTAACTGTGTCATAAGCCTCTCGGTTCTTGACGCTCGGTGCGAGCGAGATCCTGAGGAGAGAGAATGAGTGAGAGAGAGTGAAAGAGAAGAGGAGAAAGGAGTCGATTGTTCTGCTGAGCGGCTCCTCTGGACTGAGACCAACTGTCAGAACCTCCAGTAAGGGAGCGAAAGAGAAAAGAAAGACTGAAACGCGTGAGGAAAGGCCTCTGCTCACATGCAGGGGGAAATAAAGGGGCAGTTCACACAAAAAATAAATTCTGCCGTCAATATTTCACCCTCGTGCTGTTCAAAACCTGTACGACCTCATGAGGGTTCATGAGAAAAGTTGAGATCTTAAATTCATTTACTGTTATTCAGAATCAGATCTTTTCACTGAATCAGTTGATTCTGTCTACAATACCAGTCTAAATGGCTAATTTGTTCAGATTACCAGTGAATTCTAGTCTGTTGAATTATTGTATGGCCCCAGGTGACTATAATATAGTGCACAAGTTATATGAATTGCCAAGTTCTGTCATGAAACTCTAGATGTCCCAGGCTGATGGGTTGTCAATGCAAACTGATGATATTCACAGCGTTAAAATCTATCTGTATCTCATGATGAAAGTACCTGTGGGAACTTTTTCGCAAGACTCAAAATACATACCAAGAAGTACATATCACTGCAGTTTCTAACAGAAACACTGGAGGCAGTAAAACGGTGAGCATTTTTAATTGTTTTCGTACACAGTTATGATAACAGCTCCATATACGTTTTGCTTTCTGGATGTAACAGATTTGCTCGGTAGCTCGGCCAGCACAGATTTGGATTTAGGATGCGGAATCCTTGGGTACGAATCCTGTGAAAAACATGACTCACAATGAAAGAACTGAACACCCTTGTAATTTGCTTCAAACTTTTCAAACTTTATGAATGATTATTTGTGACCCTGGACCACAATACCAGTCATAAGGGTAGGTTTTCTGAAATTGAGATTTATACATCATCTGAAAGCTGAATAAATAAGCTTGCCATTGATGTATGGTCTATTAGATAAGGACAATATTTAGTCAAAATACAACTATTTGAAAATCTGGAATCTGGAAAAAAAAAAAAAAAAAAAAAAAATATATATATATATATATATATATATATATATATATATTGAGAAAATCGCATTTCTTAGAAAAGCATATTACTAATCAAATGGAACATGATCTTTACTTAATATCCTAATGGTTTTTGACATAAAAGAAAAATCGATAATTTTGACCGATACAATGTATTTTGGGCTATTGCAACAAATAAACCTGTGCTACTTACGACTGGTTTTGTGGTCCAGAGTCACATTTTAGCTTCAAGTGTGTGTAAGAAACAGGAAGCAAGCAGAGTACAGCTGTTTATAAAGCATGCAGTGCCATCTGCTGTTAAAAAACTAAGCTCAGAATCGAATCAAGAGAGAATCGCGATGCATTCAGAAAATCTCAGAATCGATGCAGAAAAGTTTCTTGATTCATGATGCATCGATTTATTTCCCCAGCCCTATTGAATATTTCACAGAACGTACATGGTGGAACGTATTTCGTGTCTTGCGAGAAAGTTCCCACAGGTATGTTTTCGTTACGAGATCAGGTTGGTTAAACGACTTGGCACAAACTGATTGGTCCATGTTGCACACGCAGCCAATAAGCTCGCTGCTTTACATTTAAATGGCTGGTTAGCATTTACTAGAGCATTTCACAGCATGCTTTCAGAATTCCTCTGAAACTCTCCACCTCCCCAGCTCCACCTGTATAGATCTGCTATGGGTAGTTTTACACTACATGTGCAGCAATTCAACAGCTTAGGAAAACTATTCTGTCAAGACCAAATACATTACTACTGTCATATCCATTACCATGCTAAAATCTTCAGAAAGTTGTCATGTGTCCAGCACATTACTGAAAATGCCAGCTTTTGGGTTTTGAGAAAGAAAGACAGAAAGAAAGAAAACCATGCAGTTTCTAATGCAGTTTGTAATGACAATGTGAGTAGACAATGACAGACTTTTTGTTTTCAGGTGAACTATCCCTTTAAGAAACTGCAGGTAACCAAAAGTTCTTTAAGTGACACAAAAAAGAAATGTCCTTCTTTGCACAGAAAAGAAACAACCCACCTTGCTGACTTTTCTTCTGTGTTTCAGGCTTTGTAGGTCCAACAAGGGCATGCTGGCACACTAATATGAGTTCCTCTCCCCTCTGTGGTCTCTCACTGCGACTCTCTCTCTCTCTCAGGCACATAGATGTGAACATCAACTGCTCCAAGCTCTCTTACTTTAGATCAACTACTACACTCTCTGAGATAAAACTTTGTATACACATAACAAAGACAGACACAAATCCCTTCAAACAGAGTCCAGAGAATGAATTTGCCAGCTCTTAGTTCTGTCAGAAGTGAAACGGCAAGTTTCAGCATGTGTGTATATGTGTGTGTGTGTGTGTGTGAGACTGCAGTGATCTCCTAGGTCAGCCACAAGCCCTCAGTCCATTTAGAATAATACACACAAGTACAAAGCTCTCTCACACAAGGCACTCTGTCAGAATGATAGATAGAATGAACTTTAGATGAAAAAGAGGAAAGTGAAATACAGAAAGAGAGTTTAGGGGGAAAAAGTGGTTCAGATGCTAGAATGTATTGCACCAGCGTCTATGTGTAAGACTAGCATCACTATTAGTATTGGTCACACTTTGGATTAGTTAGATTAGTAGATTAGTAACTTTGCCTTAGAAACAACCTAGAAAAGAAAACACTTTAGTAACTGCATAGCAACACCCTGGCAGCCTCCCAGAACACTCAAGAAACTATCTAAAAGGAACTTTCTTGCAATTGTATAAAACCACCCACAACACTCTAGCAACCACCTAGAAATGCCCTTGCATCTACATAGCATGCAACACACTACAAACCCACTCAGAACAATTTAGTAACTACACAGCAACACCCTGGCAACCATCCACCTATTTTTAGAGACTAAAATGTAAAAGAATTTAGGATTGCTATTATAAACATCATATAGAGATTCTCTCTTTAAAGGATGATTGTAATGTTTTGTGTAATACCATAATACCAATGCTAAACACACACACACATTTTGGCAAGGATCCATGGTTGCGGGGCTCTGTGCAAACACTTCTGAAGGGTTGAGGACTTAAAGGACAAAAAAGAGGTATTCTCTCTTTTTCTCTCTCTGTCTCTCTGTGTGTCCCAGATAATGGTGCTCCTTAACCCCAGTCTGGTTTTCTGATTACCATGGTAACGCTGGGTATTTGATGTGTGTGTTGCTGTATAATCTTTAAAGTCTATTAAACACTTTAAGCCCCTCGAGTTCAAGAGGTACTCTGATACCGTACTCGAAGACTACAGATGTGTGTGTTAGAATAGGTGTGTTTGGATAGACAATGTACTGTTAATGTGTTGTTTTTGGTGTAGGATTAGCAGTGTAAAAGAGTGGTGAGCTTATACTGTGGTTTAATCAGAAAGTACTCTGTAAAACAACAGAAGATGTCATTTCAATACGTTTGGCATTAAACGAAGGGAGTTTCTCTAATAAATGTTGAATAGAGATACACACGCACACACAATGGAGTTCAGAAAGTTGTAAACTCTTGTCCCTCACCGCAACATCCCACGTCTTTAACAAATAAGTTTTACGTCAACATGACCCACTGACGTCAGTAATAGCCGATTCATCTCACTCTAACTTCACATTAGAGATTCACTGCTTGTTAAGGGACTGGTTTATTCTGTAAGCACTTTTCTCTTATGTAATGCAGAAAGTGATGTAATTTCAGCTTCAGTGTACTACTGGAACTTTTGCCCCTGTGGACTATAATGAAATCTCATAAAACACACTTTTCACATTTTCACTAGATTTAATTTATCACTGGAAAACTTTTTTCTGAAAATGCCCATCGGTGTCATTTCAATCACATCTTAATGCGTTGCGTTAATCATGTTTTGTGATGCAAATGACGATTATAAGATTTTTATAATATATTTTATATTATTTTGGAAACTACACTCCAAATAATTGGTTTATAAGTGATATTTACTTTGATTTTTCTTTAATTTTGTCATGTAGCATGTCTTCATATCTCAAGCAAAGACTGTCTCCCTGGCAAAAATAGCACACTAACTTTACAATACAATACAATACAATACAATACAATACAATACAATACAATACAATACAATAAAATAAAATAAAATAAAATAAAATAAAATAAAATAAAATAAAATAAAATAAAATAAAATAAAATAAAATAAAATAAAATAAAATAAAATAAAATACTGGGACAAAAATTTTGGTATGGTTGAAATGACATTAAGAAAAAAAGAATATAAATAAAAAAATATAAATGTAGCATATTTTTACTGTTTTGTCTTAAGAAGTTTTAAAGTTTGGCTCCTGGGCACAGTCACAAATTTTACACATACATTAAATGTAAAATATTGCAAATATAAATGATGTTAAACGGCTAGGTTAATATAATTTTCTTATAACAACAAAAAAAAGTTATGTAAAAAAAAATACATAAAAAACAAATAAAAAATAAATAAATAAATAAATAATAATAATAATAACTTCACAAAAAATTGTTAATAATAAAATAAAATAAAATAAAATAAAATAAAATACTGGGACAAAAATGTTGGTATGGTTGAAATGACACCTGAAAAAAAAAGTTTTTTTTTTTTTTTAAGAAAAAAAAGAGAATATAAATAATTTTCACAATAAATAATAATAAATATAGCAAATTTTTACTGTTTGTTGAGATTTTCATATATACATATACATATATATATATATATATATATATATATATATATATATATATAATATTATATATATATATATAATATTTTATATTATTTTGGAAATTACACAAAATATTTGGTTTACAAGTGATATTTACTGTAATTTTTCTTTATTTTCTTCATGTTACACGTCTTCATATTTTAAGCTAAAACTGTCTCCTTGGCAAAAATAGCACACTAACTTTACAAAAAATAATATAAATAAATAAATAAATAACTAAATTAAATTAAATACTGGGACAGAAATGTTGGTATGGTTGAAATGACATCTGAGAAAAGCTTTTTTTAATATTCTTTTTTGAAAAAAAAAAAGTATATAAATCATTTTCACAATAAACAATAATAATTCATTTAAAAATAGTGCATTTTTTACTGTTTGTTGAGATTTCTTTTAAGGTTTTAAAAAGTTTTAAAGTTTGACTCATGGGCAAGGTCACAAAATTCACACAAAACACATTCAAAATATAGCAAATATATAACAAAAATAAAATAGTTAAAACCTGTAAAAATAAATCAATATATAAATAAATAAATAACCCCTGGGACAAGAAAGTGCCCAAATTAACTGTGTATTCAGAATGATAGCTGTCCTATCTGTGGACAGTACACGTGTAAGGTGGGGATGGCACTGCGTATGTGTGTTGAGATGGACTGACGTCCCTGTGCAAGTGTTGGATTCTGGGTCAGTGTTCCTTGAGTTGTAAGACCCGTAGCTAATCACCATGACCGTGGTTGACACAGCAACATGACATAAAACAAATTCCAGAACTAAGAGGGTGATTATCACCACGGCGACATTGCAGTGTCACCTACTCGGCTCCGACCATAATACTCAAATCTGATTGGCCAGTAGCCGTGAACCACTGCAACTGGCTTAAAGTTTTGGGACTGAGGACGTCATAACTCACCCAGCTGACAGTTAAATGTGCTAATTTAGGGAAAAGGCACACCAGCATTCAGAAGGTGGAAATTACACACTCCTGAACACAGCCCTGGTTTAAGAGTTTTGTTTCTCATGGTTCTGTTTTCTTCACACACTTTCCTCTGACATTCACAAAACTTCCCCTCTGAACCTGTGATTAGGGTCTGCACACATTCCACATGCTTCTCAAACTGAATATTATCCATAGTCTCTCTTTTTCACTCTCTTGCGTGTTCTCTTCTGCTTTATCTCTCCCTTAGGGTCAAACCATCATGAAGTTAAATCCTTTCACCCATAATCCTCTGTGTCTTTGAAGTGGGCAACAAGGTAACACAATTCACACACACACACACACACACACACACACACACACACACACACAACCAGTCAAAAGTTTTTGAACAGTAAGATTTTTACAGACATCTTTTCTGCTCACCAAGCCTGTATTTATTTGATCCAAAATACAGAAAAAACTGTAAAAATCTGAAATATTTTTACTATTTAAGATAACTGTTTTCTATTTGAATATATTTTAAAATGTAATTTATTCTGGTGATTTCAAAACTAAATTTTAGCATCATTACTCCAGTCACATGATCCTTCAGAAATCATTCTAATATTCTGAAACATTTATTATTTTTAATTTCTTTTATTCAGGTTTCTTTGATGAATAGAAAGTTCAGAAGAACATTTATCTGAAATAAAAATGTTTTGTAACACTATAAAATCATCACTTTTGATCAATTTAAAGCATCCTTGCTAAATAAAAGTATACATTTTTATAATTTCCAAGCATTTGAATGGTATAGTGTTCTTTTTTATTCAGATAAATGTTGATTTTTGTATCCTTCCATTCATCAAAAAATCTTGAAATGTAAACTGTTTTAAATAATGATAATCATGATAAAAAAAATATTTCTTGAACAGCAAATCAGCATATTAGAATGATTTCTGAAGGATCATGTGACACTGAAGACTGGAGTAATGATGCTGAAAATTTAGATTAGATTACAGGAATAAATTACATTTTTAAGTATACTTAAATAGAAAACAGCTATTTTATATAGTAAAAATATTTACAAATTTTACAATTTTTGCTGTACTTTGGATCAAATAAATGCAGGCTTGGTGAGCAGAAAAGACTTCTTTAAAAAATATTAAAAATCTTACTGTTCAAAAACTTTTGACTGGTAGTGTATTTAACCATTTTTCAAAAAAAAAAAAAAAAAAAAAAAAAATATATATATATATATATATATATATATTTTTTTTTTTTTTTAAGGGACAGATCACCCAAAAATGAAAATCCTGTCAGTAATTACTAACCCTCATGTTGTTCCAAACCTGTAAGACCTTTGTTCATCTTCAGAACAAAATTGAAGATATTTTCAATGAAATCTGAGAGCTTTCTGACCTTGTATAGACAGCAATACAACTGACATGTTCAAGGGCCAGAAATGTTGTAAGGACACTACCTTTCATCAAAAATATCTTAATTTGTGTTCCGAAGATGAATGAAGGTCTTACAGGTTGGGAACAGTGAGTAATTAACAACAGAACTTTAATTTTTGGGTGTACAATCACTTTAAAGCATGTTTTGATAGTACCAAGGCAATAGTTTTTTAACAGTTTTATGCTAAAATCCTGCTCTGTTTTGCCATCCACTAAGGGGTCCTGGCCTTAAAAAGATTCAAGGACCCCTGAACAAAGTAGCTAAGTACATACATGCACTAGAAAAGAGACCATCTAAAAACTATCTGTCATCATAGGTTTCACACATATCTGTTCCAGCTCTTCTGCACCACACACAGAGCGTTTTCTCATGAGACAGATTTAGCGCTAGTCCCAGGCCACCTCCGTCAGGATATTTTCCGTGACCTAAAACAGCAATAGACTGGAACCTGTGGGAAATCTAACATAACCCCACACACACATACAACGATGGGGGTCAATCCGTGGCCCCACCCCCAGGTAGGATTATAGATGACTGACAGGTGCTTTATAACTAAAATGACACTGATTTATATGACTTCAACCTTTTCTTGTTCCCTGTTCTTCTTTTTTCCTGTCTCTGTGTTTTGTCTAGGAGAAGTGGAGGTCACACTTATTTGGATGGAAGTGGAAGTGGATTTAGAAAACACGCTCCTCTCCCTGCCTTCACACACAGCGCCTGATTCCCTGCAGCGGCTCAAGATCTGTTCCCAGTAAGAGCTGTCACAAGAGATTCTGGAGACTGGATGAAGAGACGGTGTGTGTGAGTGTGTCGCAGCATACCGTCAGGAAGCTGTCAAGGCCTCTGGTATGACACTAATGATCATACACACACACACACACACACACACACACAGACAGCGGTAACATTATTCATGGGATGGTGAGAGATTATCAGCAGCTTGACTGGATCTGCTGGGAATGTGATGGGATGAGAGTGGCGGATCACTGCTGGAGTTTTGAGCCTTCGACCTACCAGTCTATGGGTGTCAGTTCTAGACTAACCCAATGGGACCATCAGAGCACACACACACCGTTGCTTTCTGCACTGTATAATACCTTTATCACTTTACATTTAATCCCTTGTCAGTTTTACTGCAGTTTTGCTAATTTTTAAAGTTTGACTTTCACTCTGTGTCCTCCTTTCTGTCACACACAAACACATACACACACACTTCCTCTGGATGAGCTGTCTCAAAAGAGGCAGAAATCCCCTCTATTAGAGTATAATTGAAAGGCAGGGGCTGCACTAAAGAATGATAGATGGGTTTTACACACACACCTTGTTTCTCAGGTGTCAGTTAAAACTGTGATTGGACCATGCAGGTGGGCCATTTATGGTTTCCAAAGAACCACCCATCTGGGAAATCACCCTTAGAAAAAAACAGAGCAAGATGTACTTAACAGGTCAAGGGAAAAATCTCACACACAGCATTAAAAAGCATCTACTCCTCTGCTATTCATTTTCGATCAAACAGAAAGACATTTTTCTCCTCATCTAAAGCCAAAAAAAGCCTAAACCCATCTATTATAACACAGACAGACAGACTGAGAGAGCTCGAACTTCTAAATGAAGCCTAAGGAACTTGAATTGTAGTGGAACAAATTATTTAATGGCCTGCAAACAATAAAAACGCTCTGTAAAGAAGCTCTTTATTAGATTTACAGATGCAACATCCACAGAGTAACTTCATAAAGAACCCTCTATCACAAACCAGAGGGAATATGCATTCATATACTCCATCTTTACGTTGCACACCCACACACAACTGAATAACGCGCCAGCAAAGAAGCTCATATGGAAGCATAAACACTAAGGAAGCCTGAACAGCAGGCTTTAAAGACATATGGCAAGACAAATGTCAAGTAACTAGTGTAAACGTGGATAAGTAGATCTACACAGGGAGTAGACAGCACAGACTTAAGCCTCATGCACACTCAAGTCTTTGTGTTTAGTTTGGTGAATGTTTAATTTAATTCAGTAATGAGCGCAGCTGGAGGGGAACTGAACAAATGCGATTTCACATAGAACAAACAGCCTTTAAAGAAAGAAAGAAATGGCTTTAGTGAGTAAATAAAGTGTTATTCTGTACTGTTATGTACATAAACTAATATGTTACTGAAATGGAATTTTAAGCGATTGTGTGATCACTGATGTCTCTTTTTTAAATACACTCCACTGCGTGCTCTTTTTCAGATATGCCTCCATCTAATCAACAAATCAATGGAAAAAATTCAAGTCCCCACCCTACATTTTTTTCCATTTCTGATAATCACATGGATGTACATCAGCATATGGAAGAAAAGAGACTTCAAATGTTCACCCCAGTGGAACATTTTTTTCTTTTAGAATTCCAGGTGGTGAAACATGTGAAATATTCCAGATGTAAAACCACTAAAATTAAAAACAGAATCACGTTTTTGTAACAGGTGCAGTTTCACCAAGACTGGCTCATCTTATATGATGCTGCAAAATATAGTTTAATACAATTTACAAGCAAAAAACAGCTAAGTAGAATCATTTTCCACTGTCATAAATACAAAATATGTTTTAGTTCAAGTAATACATCACTCAGTACAAAGGCAGGCAAGAAATATTTATGGACCATGACTGTACAGTTCGGCCAAAAAAAGAAAATTCTGTCACCAATTACTCAGCCTCACGTTGCTCCAAATGTGTATAAATTTCTTTTTTTTGCATAGAATTCAGATGGAGTTACCTAGGTCGCTTTTCCATAGAATGCAAGTGAATGGTAACTATGACTGGTCCCGATTTTTATAGCTTTACATAATATACAGTTGAAGTCAAAAGTTTACATACACCTTGCATAATGTGAATTATTTTACCAAAATAAGAGGGATCATACAAAATGCATGTTATTTTTTATGTAATACTGTCCTGAATACGATATTTCACATAAAAGACATTTACATGTAGCTCACAAGAGAAAGTTTTTAAAATTTATAAAAATGACCCCGTTCAAAAATGTACATACCTTTGATTCTTAATACTGTGTTGTAACCTGACTTATCTACACCTTTAGTGATAGTTGTTCATGAGTCCCTTGTTTGTCCTGAACAGTTAAACTGCCTGCTGTTCTTCAGAAAAATCCTTTAGGTCCCACAAATTCTTTGTTTTTTCAGCATTTTTGTTTATTTGAACCCTTTCCAATAATGACTGTATGATTTTGAGATCCATCTTTTCACACTGAGGAGAACTGAGGGACTCATATGCAATTATTACAGAAGGTTCGAATACTCACTGATGCTCCAGAAGGAAAAACGATGTATTAAGAGCTGGGGGGGTGAAAACTTTTTGAATTTGAAGATCTGGGTAAATGTAACTTATTTTGTCTTCTGGGAAACATGTAAGTATCTTCGGTAGCTTCTAAAAAGGCAGTACTAAATGAAAAAATATATATATTTAGGCAAAATAAGAAAAATGTACACATCCTCATACCATTCAAAAGTGTACACCCCTCGCTCTTAAAGTATATATTTTTTTTCTGGAGCATCAGTGAGCGTTTGAACCTTTTTGTCATAGTTGGACATGAGTACCTCAGCTGTTCTCAGTGTGAAAAGGTGGATCTCAAAATCATACAATCATCGTTGGAAACGGTTCAAATATACAAAAATGCTGAAAAACCAAAGAAACCAAAGAATAGCATGCATTTTGTATGATCCCTCTTATTTTGGTAAAATAATTCACATTTTGCAGATTCTGCAAGGTGTATGTAAAGTTTTGACTTCAATTGTATATATAAGCAGGCCAAAGCAAGTAATAAACTTTAGTTAAAAAAGAATGTATTTATTATACAATGTGATTAAAATGACAGAAAATCTTTCACACAATCTTTTCAGACAAATGCAATCAGAGCTATATTAAAACATGTCCTGGCTCTTCCAAGCTTTATAATGCCAGTGAATGGCTGTTGAGATTTTGAAGCCCAAAAAAGTGCATCCATCCATCATCAAAAAGTACTCCCTTATTAATCCCCGGTGCTGTTTGAAGTACTTTTTTATGATAGATGGATGCACTTTAGTGAACTTCTCAGAAAAATCTTAGCACCCATTCACTGCCATTATAAAGCTTTTTTTAATATAACTTCGATTGTATTTGTCTAAAAGAAGAAAGTTACATACATCTAGGATGGCTTGAGGGTGAGTAAATAATGGGGTAATTTTCATTGTTGGGTGAACTATCCCTAATAACAAAATGAAATAAGCTAAAACCAAGCATTTTTATGCTGTTCAAGCCTGAAGTACGGTGTGTGAGTGCAGCTCCAAAAGGAATGCAAGCAGGAATTCTCGTCATTGTCTCCACTGAGCTCTCGTCTCCCACACACACACACACAATTTGCTGTATGTTCAGGAAAGGTCAATACCAGCTGACATCCAGTCCAGAAGGTGTCTGTGTTAATGGAAACGTGTGGGAATTGCTAGTGCTAATCACTATTTGACTAATTAGAGAAACAATCTGACCGCTAACAAACCATACAGTAATAAGAAAACCAAAGAAATCCACATTTCTCATCTGCACACACATACACAGACAAAACTGCCCCACTATCTGCTCTGAGGTGCCCTAGGGCAAATAACCATCGAGGGTGTGTACAGCAGCCAGGTGTGTGCGTGTATGTGTGTGTGTGATTGACAGGTATTGATTTACTACGGCTGAGAGTGCTAGTGGGTAGAATCTCAAAGGGAATGGACCTTCAGCACTACACACACACACACACACACACACACACACACAGAGTCATTATATTTCACTTGATCAGTAGATTCTCCAATGGCGCTTCTGCAGTATGTAAATATGTCCACTGCAGATGAGTGCTGTTCCACTTATGAAATCAAATAAGTTTGCTAAGAGAGGATTATTTTCTGTCTTACACGCGCATACACTCAAGCAGGTAGCTTGTTAGGGGTTTGTGGGCATCAAATCCAAATCTGCAACCACCCCCATCTCTCCCCATCCTGGGACTCCATTTTTCAAACACACACAAACTGCTATCTGTGCACGTCCGATATCTTCTATCTTCTTTCATTATTTAAAAGCTGCTGCTGAACACACACTTTAGTCGACCACTACGGGGTAATGAGCTAGGATGCAACCTAACCACACACACACACAGACATGAGCAGCATACTACTGAGGGGGGATGTAGGGACACATTCTCCCCCCTTTTATGCACACATTTCTACACACACACACTCACTTCTGCTCTCTGATGAGCATTAGCTAATCCACACTGACGGGCCTGCTCCATTACCCATAATCCTTAATGCCTTTTTAATGTATCATTCTCTCTTTTTCTCTCTGACTGTAGCTCTCTCTCTTTCTATATATATAGTGGCATCTTTAGCCGACGGCTTGAACCTGTGTGTGTGTCCAGTCACACTCAGTCCGGTTCTATTAAAGGGGAAATCTATCAGTGTCACACAGTCATTCGCACCTTTTACAAGGGTGTCACGCTGTATTCCATCCCCTATTACAATCAGTTCCTAGAGCTCTAGTGAGGCTGAACGTGAATGATAAACAGTTTGTAAGTAAGTAGAGAAGGAGACGGAGGATGTTTCCCATTTAGTTTCAGTGCCTCTTAACAATTCCCATTCCATTATCAACTATTTGGATAACAGAAATGCAATTTTGTTACCATATGCTGGGATTTTTTAACACTAAATGAAACAGTCGTCACACATTTCATTCATTCTTATAAAATACCACTGACATAACTAATCTGATGAAACTACAACTTCCAGGTCATCATCATTTAACTCTTGCCTCTTTAATCATGCCTGCATGACAACAGACATACACACTCCCTGTTTTGAAAGCATGTGTTCAAGAGTGCCTCCCTCTTTTTAATCAAGCAGCAATGTTTTGTCATCTTTCAGACCCATATGAACACACACACACACTTGTGCGGGCACTGTCTAATGACATCATACCTCCATAGCCTTTACTTAAAAATAAACAGGGCTAAGGAAAAAATACTTTGCCAAAAACACATTCATCTGAGAGGGGTTTATCAAGCTCAGTGTGTTATCTATATAATCTATATAAATATATGTGTTTTTTTTCTTTAAATCCACTGATCAACAGGTCTGAATATGATAAGACTTGAAGTTTAGCAAATATCATCACCTCCATATAGAAACCATGAATGATTTATGAGAGATACACCACCATGCCAAAGTCTGAGATCAGTATTTATTTTATTTATTTTTTTTAAATGAAATTAATACTTTTATTCAGCAGTGACACACTAGACTGATCAAAAGTAAGGCTTTTATACAGTTTAGGTCATAAGTTTGCATACACCTTGCAGAATCTGCAAAATGTTAATTATTTTTCCAAAATAAGAGGGATTATACAAAATGCATGTTATTTTTCATTTAGTACTGACCTGAATAAGATATTTCACTTGAAAGATGTTTACATTTAGTCCACAAGAGAAAATAATAGTTGAATTTATAAAAAGGAGGACCTGTTTAAAAATGTACATACACTTGAAATGAACTTCTTAATACTGTGTTGTTACCTGAATGATCCACTGTTTTTTTTTTCTTTTTTTTTTTTAGTGACAGTTGTTTATGAGTCCCTTGTTTGTCCTGAACAGTTCAACTACCCACTGTTCTTCAGAAAAATCCTTCATGTCACATTGTGTATTTGAACCCTTTCCAACAATGACTGTATGATTTTGAGATCCATCTTTTAACACTGAGGACAACTGAGGGACTCATGTGCAACTATTGCATAAGGTTCAAACGCTCACTGATGCTCCAGAATGAAACACGATGCATTAAGAGCCGGGGTGAAAAAAATTTGAAGATTTTGAAACTTATTTTGTCTCCTGTGAAAAATGTAAGTATCTTCTGTAGCTTCTGAAGGGCAGTACTAAATGAAAAAATATAATATTTAGGCAAAATAAGAAAAATGTACACATCTTCATTCTGTTTAAAAGTTTACACCCCTGGCTCTTAATCCATCGTTTTTCCTTCTGGAGCATCAGTGAGTGTTTGAACCTTCTGTAATAGTTGCATATGAGTCCCTCAGTTGTCCTCAGTGTGAAAAGATCGATCTCAAAATCATACAGTCATTGCTGGAAAGGGTTCAAATACACAAAAATGCTGAAAAACCAAAGAATCTGTGGGACCTGAAGGATTTTTCTTGTTCAGGACAAACAAGGGACTCATGAACAACTATCACTAAACAAAAAAAAAAAAAAAGCACAGTTGTGGATCATTCAGGTAATAACACAGCATTAAGAATCAAGCGTATGTAAACTTTTGAACAGGGTCATTTTTATAAATTCAGCTATTATTTTCTCTTGTGGACTACATGTAAACGTGTTTTATGTAAAATATCTTAAATAACATCCATTTTGAATGACCCATCTTATTTTGGTAAAATACTTAACATTTTGCAGATTCTGCAAGGTGTATGTAAACTTTTGACTCCAACTGTATTGTTACACAAGTAATGCTGTTTTTTAAACTTTCTGTTCATCAAAGAATCCTAAATAAAATATATCATATTATCAACACAGATAACATTATAAAAAAAATAAAATGTTTCTTGAGTACCAAATCAGCATATTAGAATGATTTCTAAAGATCACAGCAATAAATTACATTTTAAAATTGTTAAAATAGAAAACAGCTATTATAATTTGCAATAATATTTCACAATGTTGCTATTTTTACTATATTTTTAATTAAATAAAAGCATCAAAAACATCTTCCTGAACCCCCATTTTTGAAAAGCAGTCTATAGTGAAACTGAGTATAGTGTGTGTGTATAGTGAAAGTGTAAGTATGTGAGAAGTGAAATGTGGCAACCGCAGTACAAAAGACCATCACAATGACCTTAATCAGCACATGCACACACACTTACGTCATAAAAACAACTTACACACCACTCACACCTATACAAGTGTGCAACGAACACACAAACATACACACAACATTTGCTACAGTATCATTACAAAAATCAACACCCCACCCCCCCAACACTGCACTCTAATCCTTCCTGATCTATCATTCTGTCCTTATCTGTTCATCTTCCCCTCTCCCTCCAGAGTATGTCATGCCTCCTTTGGTAAACTGACCTGTTCAACATTTTTGCACTTGTTGACTCAGTCCTGTTCTTCTCTCACCATATTCTCTAAAAACTCTCAGTGGACATTCTCAAAGTCACAGACACTCACCTCAATATTTCGATAATCAAAACAGGAAGCGATAACAAGTATTATAGATAGCTCAGTTATTGTCAAATTATTAACTTCTGCAGACTATATATCAAACCAGCTCTTTGTTCTTGCTCCAAGGCGACAATGAAAGATTAATTCAGACTTGAAAGACTGTACAAGTTTATAACACCGCTTGTTTGTTTAAAGTATCATTGAAATGGTGTTACATTACGTGTAAATGGCTACATTAAATTAATTAGATTAAATAATACACATTAAAAGTGCATGCAGTATTTTTCTCCTTTAAAAAGTATTTTTTTACACAAAGAAATTAATAGTATTTTTTTTAGGAGTAAAATCATGTACATCTAAAATCACTCCCGTCATATCAGTAGCCTAATAAAAGCTTTTTTTTATTGGGACGTATAACTATTAGGAGGAGGAGGACGAGGAGGATGTGACGTGTGGCCAAGTATGGTGACCCATACTCTGCATTTAACCCATCCAAGTGCACACACACACAGTAGTGAGTAGTGAACAAACACGTACACACACCATATTATTCAACTTTTGTATGATAAGCTATTAAGTGTTAATAAGTAATACACATTTTTTTAAAATAAAACACAAAAAAAACATTACAATAATAATTTTATTTTGGAAATCTACTGCTCACCAAGCCCAGGAGAAGACAAAAGTGACCATGTTTGATTTATATGTTTTGAACGTAGTTCTGGAGAGCTGCTGCAGTTATCTGCATGATGTTTCTAGCAAACGCAGAGGAGGGAGTTCACATAATCCCGCTCATCTCAGAAACATGAGGAGTTAAACTGCTCCTCTATCTCTCCGCTACACCATGTGCCACTTTACATGAGAGTTTTTATCGGTTTTGGGCCGCAAGACACAGTTGTTCATCCTTTCAATAGCATCCTTATATAGTCTCTGAACATGTGAGGTAGGATGTGAAGATCTAATCAACCTTCTCATCTTCATTTGGACTGAACATCTCAAAATGATATTTTATGAGTCACCGTCACACTGCTGTTCTAGAGAGGATGCTGCAGGCACAAACCCAGTTTCCTCAACCACAAAAAAAGACAAATATTCAATCGCAGAGTATTAAATGTCTTCATCTGCTCGTAACTTTCAGAATAGTGCAACAATGGAGAACAGATTATGTAACAACGGTATTTAAAGGAAGTTTTAAAATATTTTCTGTGGTTGCTTCATCGACAAGGAATATCCTGAAGTTTGACACTTAAAGGGATAGTTCAGCCAAAAATGAAAATTCTCTCATTATTTACTCACACTCATGTCATACCAAACCTGTAAAACCGCCATTCATCTTTCTGACCCTGAGAGCTTTCTGTACTCTAGTGAATGTGTCGAAGACTGACATTGAAGAGAAGAAATTATTGACTAAAGTTGTTATTTTTGTTTTCTATGCACACAAAAATGATTCTTGTAGCTTCATAACATTACGGTGGAACCACGGTGGAACTTACTGCAGTTGAGGTCAAAAGTTACAAAGTTTACAAAGCTTTACCAAAATAAGAAGGATCATACAAAATGCATGTTATTGTTTAGGTAGTACTGATCTGAATGAGATATTTCACATAAAAGATGCTTACATATAGTCCATGAGAGAAAATAATAGTTGAATTTATAAAAATGACCCTCTTCATAAGTTTACATCCCCTTGATTCTTAATACTGTGTTGTTACCTGAATGATCCACAGCTGTTTTTTTGTGTAGTGATAGTTGTTCATGAGCCTCTTGTTTGTCCTGAACAGTTAAACTGCCCGCTGTTCTTCAGAAAAATGCTTCAGGTCCCACAAATTCTTTGGTTTTTCAGCATTCTTGTGTATTGAACTCTTTCCAACAATCACTGTATGATTTTGAGATCCATCTTTTCACACTGAGGACAACTGAGAGAGCCATATGCAACTATTACAGAGGGTTCAAATGCTCAGCGATGCTCCAGAAGAAAAAAAAAAAAACACATGCATTAAGAGCTGGGGGTGAAAACTTTTGAACAGAATGGAGATGTGTACATTTTTTTTTTTATTTTGCCCAAATATCATATTTTTTCATTTAGTACTGCCCTTCAGAGGCTACAGAACGTAGTTACATGTTTCCCAGATGACAAAATAAGTTACATTTACCCTAATACTTAAATTTTCTGAAGAGGAACGAAGGTTTTATGCCTTTTGAATAACATGAGGGTGAGTAATTAATAACAGAATTTTCATTTTTGGGTGAACACTGTAAGTGATATTTTAGGGTTCCCACATTTTTTGACCAACAACTTTTCAGGCATGTGTGATTACATCAGAATTATTAAGATTTAGATCGATTCACTAATGAATCATTCAGTGAACTGATTCAACTAATTAACTGGAAAGAACTGACTCGAAATAATTTGCTTATGAATTGGACATCACTATGGCTTGTCATCAAGTTTAATTCTAAACAAAACCAAAATCTAGCTGATAAAATATTGTAAAGTTAAATATAAAACAGAGTCTTCCACTATTTTTATGATTTTATGAAATGACTTTTTCAGGCCTGGAGAACACAACTGTAAAATTCCTGATATGTTTTCCATGGCTTTCCTTTACTTGGGAACCCAGAAACATTCACAGTGATGTACAGAATGAATTCTTTGTTACAACTCAACCCTAAATGTGTCCAGGCCTACAGGTCCCACCACAGTTAAATAGTACTACACTCCACAAAACAATCAATAACCCCACCATAGAGACACCCACCCACACCCACTCACAATCTCCTATCAGAATAGAAACTCCAGCAGTGACAGGACATCTGACAACTGTGGTCTAATAGATGGATATAAAGGGCCCTGAAAGAGAGTGTGAGTTTGTGTGAGGGTGAAAGCACGAGTGTGTGTGTGCGTGCATGAGGAGGGGGAGCCAAATTAATCTGGGGTCTGATACCCCCCTATGGGAGCAGCTCAATTAACGATCCACACCGGCTGAGGCACCGGGCTAAAAGCCATCTCACTCTCAATCTCTCTTACTTACTCGCTCTCTGTCTCTCTACCCACCCCCTAATCCTGAGAGCAGGAATCAAGGAGCCAGAGAGAAATAAAGAAAGTCACTGGGAGATGCACATTAAAGGAAAGTCTGGGACCTTACAGTTGTACGTGCATGAGTCGTTGCGTGTAATTTCATCAAGCGCACACACACAATGCTCTCTCAGAGTCGCCACTAAAACAACACAACATTCTTCTCCTCACCAAAAACACAGCTGACCAAAAACACACAAAGTGTTTCTGTGTGAACACGCATGTGCGTGTGTTTAAGTGAGGGTTGGTATGTGAGTGTTTGCGAGTCTAATTACTATTTTGGGTAGTGAATGGTATAGATTATGTGTGTTTTTGTGTGTACACATACTTTGCTATAGTTTGGGGGCAAAAACTGACAAACCCACTCTTTTGGGACATCCAGGGTGTTCTCAGCTGAAAAACTCACTGATTGACAAATAATGAAGTTGCTGGAAAAAGAAAACTTGTATTCATTTATGGTTAATTTATAACCCTATTGGATTATAATAAGGGTCAATTTTTGGGAATTGAGATTTATACATCATCTGAAAAGCTGAATAAATACGTTTTTAATTCATTTATGGTTTGTTAGGATAGGACAATATTTGGCCAAGATAAACTATTTGAAAATCTGGAATCTGAGGGTGCAAAATATTGAGAAAATCACCTTTAAAGTTGTCCAAATGAAGATCTCATCAAAATTTAAGTTCTGATATATTTACGGTAGGAAATTAACAAAATATCTCAATGGAACATAATCTTTACTTAATATCCTAATGATTTCTGCCATAATACAATGTATTGTTGGCTATTGCTACATATATACCCGTGCTACTTCTGACTAGTTTTGTGGTCCAGGGTCACAAATATACAGAGAGATATTAATAAATATAGAACATATCATACATTTTCTACTAAGAAAGAACTAAATGTATGTGTTTGTGACTATACATTCTCATCTTGTCATCTTTTCATTAATCTGTGATGGATTTGGAGTTGAAAATCTAAAAATCATAAAATGTTGATGATGAAGTGATGATAACAGTCTTTTGCTCTTTGTGTGAACCAAAGAACATCATCCCATGAGCAACACAGGAACAGTCAGAGTTGCACCAAGGGTAAATATTTCAGCAGAAACACACTTACAGAATGAACACGTCTTTCCGTATCACTCTTCCATTCTTTATATCTGTCACTCTCTCCCTCCCTTATTCACAGACCATTTAATCTTTTAATATCATCCTATATTAAGAAAACAGTCCAGACAGGTCATTGCACACAGATACAGAGACAATCTAAACTAGTGTAACAACATAACAACCCATGGTTTATCTATATATTACACAAGATCTTAGAATAAACTATAGTATTCATACTTAGAAACACAATACCAGGCTGTTATTCATCCACAAACTGCACAATATGTTAAATACACACTTGCACAAAGAGGTCGGAACAGCTTGTCGCATTGGAGGGCTCCCTACGTAGTGTACACACACTCTCACTTTTACAACTATTTGTACTGCCTGTATTCAAAGTATTCAAGTAAGTATCAAAATATTTAAATCCTGGTTAATACAAATGAATCTGAGCTAATAACAAATTAAAAAGGGAGAACAATTCACACACACTCACACACTACAGTACATACAAAACCACAGCATTGCTATAAATTACTAGAAAAGGAACTAACTTACCTTTCACTCTTACAGCTGTTTTCTCTTTCTTTTTCTTCGCGAGTCCTTTAAGCCTCAAGTTCATCCGTTCCTGACAGGTGCCATGGTCCCGTAGACTCCAGAGGAACGACAGGCTCACACACACTATCCTCAGTCTCTCAGGAAGACACACACACACACACACACACACACGCTGTGAGGAGGAATGACAGATCACAGCAGCAGCAACAGTCCACGCATGGACATGTGTCTCCAATGTGAAGTCCAAGACTTCTTTTAAATTATGAGTCTGTCTTTTTTTTCCCCCAGCCTCTTCTTTCCTGGTCTGAAATGATTTTCCAGACTTCCCTCTCTCTTTTTCTCCTTTGTTTTATTTCTTAGCTCCCTAATTCCACTGTTTCCTTCTCTATCTACCTTCTTTTTTCTCTTGTCTCTCTCTCTTTCAGTCTTTCTCTGCTTTGGTTCTTGCGCTGACTGCTACCGCAGAGCTCTCCAGCTTTCCCTCTCTCTCTCTCCCTCTCTCTCTCTTTCTCTTTCCCCTCCCTCGGTCAGCCACTCCCTCCTGGATGGCAGGCTATTATGGGTGGAGACTGGTCAGAGGTAAAAGTCTCTCTCTCTCTCGTGAATGCTGCGATGTACACTATCAGATGAGTGTTTTGTTGTGTTGGAATGTTTTAATTAGTTCTGGATGAGTTGCTATGGACTCCGGTGCAACTTCAGCTCACCTTAGGAGCGTAATGAGGTAAATGATTACAGAGATAGTCCAATCCAAAAATGAACTCTCCCTTAGTCATTCCAAACCTATATGACTTTTGTTTTGACGGATATTCTAGTTATTCCAGTAGGAACTGACTAAAAAAAAATTATTAGAATTAGAATTAGAATTATTAAAATTATTTATCAGAGTTCATAAGAAATTAGCAGTGAATGAGTCAGATCTTTAATGATTCAGATTATCCAGTTCCCCAAACCAACCTAAAATGATTCGTCCACAAAAACGGACTGATGTTTCTCAAATTCAACGATCTGGTCACAGTGGTTAACAGCTCACTGGTGGGAAGAAGTCAGTGAATAAAAATTCAAATTGTGGTTTGCCAAAAAAAGCTACAGTAGTACTTCAGATGACGTGAAGTATATCATATGAATAACTTTTATGATGCTTTACTGCTTTAGCATCCTTTTTTGAAGCTTGAAAATCCATTTTCCATTCATTTTAACTGGAAGTCAATTTTTTCACAGTCTCTCCTTTTGTGCTACAGAAAAAGGCAGGGAAGTCTTTTTAGAACACATTAAGATGAGTGAATGATGACATAATTTTCTTTTTTTGGGTGATCCCTTTACCCCTATGTTTAAAACAGTGTATTCATGAAATTAATGTAACAGTCTAACAATCATTACAAGAACTCACTGTGAGCTACGCTACATGCTTTCGACTGAGTGGCGTCATTATGGCACCGATGAGACACTCTAGAGGGCAACAGTCAGCAAATATGATTTCATCAAGCTCTCAAATACATTTACATTTTACCTCAATCTTGTTGATTTTATTCTCTTTCACAAACACACACCGGACCATCTATTTATAGGTGTTTTGGTACCTGAGAACACATTGATCAGAGATACTGTAAGAAGTTTTACTGTGAGAGGAAGAGATAGAGAAAGTGAGATAGAAAGAGACAGAGCTGACCCATGTTATATGATACTTACCATAAGCTGTCATGGAGACCTGATGTCGTCAGCAGCATATAATATAAACCTTTGTTTTCCATTGGCTTCACACACACACACAGAAACAGACAATAACACACATGCACAGGTGTAAGAATGCTTTAAAATGTAACTGGATATCTTGAGCAAGAAAAGTAATGAATAAAGTAACAGAACTGATTAAACTCAAAGTGAGTATCCACTCACAACCTATTTAACTTCATATATTTCAGATTGAAATGGGAAATTCACTAAGACAAAAAAGGGCAGGCAGGACATTATTTTATCAGGACTGAATGCGAGTTTACTTAAACGATTTGGCCACTGTCTAACATTATACATTAGTCCATAAAGCCTAAGTGACATGAGCAAAAGGTAACAAAGGAATAAAAAAAACAAAGTCGTCTGAAAGTCATTTTTCAATATTTGGATGAAATATCACAAAGGCTGTTTTTTAGATTTGGAATAACATGCATTGTTGAATCATTTACAATAAGACCAGGAAAATAAATTAAGAAAGCGACTAGGGTCAGTTCTGATTTCATGAAGACTTTTCATGTAGAAATGGGGTGACCTTTATGGTTCCATGAAAAATCTTTAACATGCGAGGAATTTTTCCATTCTACAAAAGGTTCTTTACACCAAGAACAAAAGTTTTTTTTTTTTAAACTGTTGAAAGTTTCTTTGGGGAACCCAAAATAGCTCTTCTGTGGCATTACTAGTACTGGGCAGTTTAACCAAAAATCTGTATCAACGTTGTTTTTTGTTTTTTTTAGTATTCTGGCGGCAGTGTTGCCAAGTCTGCGGATTTCCTGCGGAACTGGGCTACTTTCACATTGTTGCCGTGGGTTGTTTTTCATGTCCGCAGGTTGAAGCAACCCCAATAATGTATTATTTAGCCCCTAGAATGCTAATTAAAAAAAAAAAAAAAGTGTATTTTACCCCCCAGTCAGGGGATCCCCTTCGAAACGCAATTGGGCTAGTTTTGAGTAGCATTTGGGTGGGTTTTGTTGTGAAAACCTGGCAACCCTGTCTGGCGGTTTGACAGTTTATCACAGTTTTTCCCTGACTGTGCTTTTATATTAATCAGAACGCATTAAAACCGTTGCAGAACCACTGCTTTTTAAACATGATCTAAACAAACATTTTGCAAAAATTGTAAATGTAAATTATTGTAGAATTTCAAAATTCAAAGCAAAAACAGAATGGTCTGACCATGAGGTTGCGTTAGACTTTGACGGACAGGGTCGTAAAAATTCCATCATAATCATAAGTGAGTATAAGGGTTTTTTATGCATCTTTGCAAATCGCCTTTCTTTATAATTTGCTAGTTAGCAAGTTTCGCGGTTAATTGCGGCTAAAGTAAACAGACCGGCTCGTCACCCCACAGAAGAGAGGGGCAGGGTGAGAAGAGCTCGTTAGCATTTAAAGGAACGTGCAACAGAACGGCTCGCTCTGAACAGGGATGATTTTGATAAGGTAAAAAGGGTGTTTTTTTACACTCGCACTGAAAAATTAACCAAAGTATATTATAGACTTCTCATTAAGAGCCTCAAGAATCATATCAGCTTGTGGAAAATGGGCATCCCATGACCCCTTTAAAAGAAAATACCATCTAAACTTTTTTGAAAACAGTCAGTTTCTCCTCAGAGACACATTCATATAAAACCTCCATCCACAGTTCAGTATTTAGAATTTTTTTCTATATTTTGTGCATCGTGAACAGTGAGCTTCATCTGCCTGCTACAGTATTTTCTCTTATTTTTGTCCGTCTTCAGCATCTCTGGCTTCTGTTAACAGCTATTTATGGTTGGTTTATATGCCCAGATAAAGAACTGACTGTGTTATTAATAGCTCTAAAAGTTTTCCAAAACATTAGTCAGAAGTGTATGCAGTTAACAGGGATCTCCTCTCAATTAACGACGCTGTGTACAACGCTTATGCTGGTTTTTAAAAAATTCATTCCGTTTACGTAATTCAAACTGGTTTACCCTTTAAACCGGTAAATCACCTAGCACAAGGCATAACTTCAGAAAAACCCACTTTGAGTGTAAATGAAAACAAGCACATACTGTACACACATTTTCACCTGCTACTAACCCACTTTTCTGTTTCTTTTCCTCTTAGCTGTAGGATGATGGAGAACACATACATATACACAGACACGGTCCCTCCAGGCTACATTGATATGTGTGTGTGCGCGTAGGCCTGAATGGTCCAGGTGGAGAAACAAATCAAGAAATGGGACTGGTGCTGTGAGAGCCATAAAAGCTAGGACCACCCTAAATGAACTAAACACACACCAAATTACACAAACACAAAATAATGTGTGTTCGTTTAACCTGGCTCATATGCGAGAGACACAACCTTGCATTAAATTCCCAAGTCTAGATTGCTTCCTTTTATCTTACAGAAGGTCTACAATAAGGACAGGTTCCTGTAATTACGCAAGTATTCCTGTACAACCATGAGTTAAGAGGCTCGCTCAAGGGCACTGCGGTGACAGAACATGATGGGCATCTTGGTAACCGTTCATTTCATGGCTTGCCCCAAATGGAAATTAAACCTGTGACCTCTGTTACCACATCAGCGCTGTTACTCCACACAGCCATTACTCCTCATCTTCATCTAACCTCAAAGACAGTATAAAGAGGAGACGTTCTGCTGGTAGAAAAATGAATGTGAGGAATTGTAATGCTGAACATGTCAGCTAAAGTAATGTATAACAGTCCCATCTTTTACTTAAGAGTTCAATTCAATTCAAATTTATTTGTATAGCGCCTTTCACGATACATAGTGAATTGTCTTCTAAGAGGCATTGCTTTTTATTACCTATTCTTGGGTCCCACTTTATATTGGGTGGCCTTAGTCCACCCAAAAATGAAAATTCTGTCAATAATTACCCATCCTAATGGTGTTCCAAAGCTTTGTTCATCTTCGGAACACAAATTAAGATATTTTTGATGAAATCCGAGAGCTTTCTGATGTGAATGCGCATTGAAGACTAGGGCTGGGAATCAATTCCAAAAAGAATCAATTCCTCGATTCCAAGGCATTCGAGAATTCCATCAAGGGGAATCGACTCCTCATTCAGAGCTGTTTTCAGTTTAAAAAAAGCTTATGGGTGCCTCTCAAATGGAAGTCTACATCACACGAAGGCTGCATATCTCAGCTGCTACATCATTAAACGTAGCTGAACATTAAAGCATGAAAATAAACTAAATGAAAAGTTGGTACTGAGCTTGTCTGAGTTGAAGGATGCAGCCTTCCATTTAAGCGGAGCCATTTATTCGCTTCTTGCACGAAAAGGCTCTTTTGGATAGATCATTTTAATGAACCAATTCAAAAACTGATTCAGAGAATATTTTACGTTGGAATGGGCTTATTTTGTCCACAATTTTGAGCGCTGCACAGCAGAATAGATCTTATTTACATCTTAAATAAAATGGTATTTTTTTTAACCTTTCTATCAGCCAAAGATAATTATGAAAGAAAACGCACAGAGCACGAATCATTGACTGAGAGCGCATCTGACTGACGGATAAACCACAAGCTCTTATTTCAGTGTTGTTGTTAATGTTTTGTTTATTTCATTTCTGTGTACAGTTTGTTAATTTTGTGCAGAGCATACATTTAAAGTAAACATCATGCAGCTTGACAGAACTGTGCACATTTAGACACTTCATGTCTTGTTCTATTCATGCAATAAACGCATTTCCACTGCTGAGCTGTGGGCAACGACTAATTTCATGCACAATGCAGACAAAATTACAATTTAAACTCAATCATAGCTACAGAAATGCATCATATTTTTTTACAAATAAATCTTAATATTATGAGAAGGATGCTTTCTATGACCTTTATATCCTGCAGTCATAGCAAAATTAGGTTCCTCCAATCTAAAAAACAAAAACAAAAACAAAAAAAAAAAAACTCAGAAAACAACAGTGAGGAATCGATTATTTGAGTCAAATCCCATCAATTCCAGAACCCGGGAATCGCAATTGGTTTCAAAAAACAATTTCAAAAATTTCGGAATCGAATAGCCCTATCGAAGACTGTCACGTAAGACATTAAATTATTGAATGAAGTCATTCTTTGTTTTCTTTGTGCAACGAAAACTATTCTCATAGCTTCATAAAATTATGGTTGAACCACTGATGTCACATGGACTATTTTGTCAATGTTCTTGGTACCTTTCTGAACCTTAAACTATAGACAGCTCTCAGATTTCATCAAAAATATCTTAATTTGTGTTCTGAAGATGAAGGTCTTACAGGTTTGGAACGACATAAGGGCGAGTAATTAATGACAGAATTGTAATTTTTGGGTGAACTATTCCTTTAACTACTATGTACTTGTATATCTAAATTAATCATTTGACACAATGCACTTATTGTGTACATATACATATAACATATTTTAAAAACAGCTGCATATAATTACATCTGTAATTAATTTCTGTAATTACATTTATGATTACACTGTTGATCAATCCCTTACGCCTTAACCCACCCTTAAACCAACCTATAACACCAAACCCATTCCTAACCATACCCGTATCCCACCTCAATAGCAGCAATATGAACGCAATAAGTACATTGTACTTACTTTTTGATGCAAGTACATAATTGTTAATATAAAGTCGGAGCCAAAATGTACCAAATATTTACTTAAATTAACTTTTTTTTTTTTCAAAATGCAGTATGGTTAAAATATGGCTATCAACAAGAAAATTCAGTTAGCTAAAATGTATGAGACTGAAACAAATTTACTGATAATAAATAAATTATAAATATATAACCCTGGTCATTGTGTATTTAAAACACATTCGGTTTTATTAGTATTATAAATGTTACCTACTTCATTTCAGTATGACTGACAAATATGCTTTACATTACATTCATTAGTTTATGTTAAAACTGTGGTTGTAATAATCCAAATGGGTGGATATTTTATATGAAATTTAATTACTTTTTAAATGACTTGTGAGTACATTTTTCTACATAGTAGAGTTTATAGCTGGACCAGCCAGAAATAACTTGCTTCAAAGGGACTTTATTTGCCCCATTCACTGTCATTTAAGGCAACATAAAAGCAAGAATTATTGTTCAATTTTAATGAATAAATAATACCAATTTTAATTGAACATTTCAATTACATTACACAATACATCTACAGTATGCAGTACACACAATTCTGTAACCACATGTAATGATAATCCTAAAGCATAATGTTATGGCTTTATGTGTGTGCAACTGATTTAATTTAATTAAACTCTGTCTTAAATTCATAAATAATAAATATGGCAGTAAAACTTAATTAAATCAAGGACATCGTTCTCACAAGCATTGTAATTTGTGGCTTCTTGTGACAATTCATTATGGTTTCCACAACAATCTGCATTACGGGAATAAATAGTTTATGAAATCCATTTAATCATTTCATAAACATTTGGAAGTGTTGGAAAAACTGTTCAGTCTCATGTGAAGGCTTTTCCACTCAGATGTTTGTGAACTACAATGCGAAAAGGGTAGGGTACATTTTGCTAGCTTATAATGGATTGACTCCATCTCAAAGTCTGCCCTTTATGTCACTAAGCTCTTATACAACAGAAGTTTACATAGTCTTACTACTGTAATTTATTCACTTGTGAATGTTATTTGAAGAAAAACTGATGCGGAAAAATGCCATCCTCTAATACAAATCACACTAAGATCACACAGTACATTCAATGGCATCATAAATCACTTCAAGACTCTAATTATTAAGTATTAAAGAGCTTTTATAGTTGTAATAGCTTTTACTGTTGCAACTAAATCACAAGAACAGGCCAACTACTCCCTTCACTCATGCACTTGTATGATTTAAAGCGTAACCAACTCAGCTGTAGCTGATATAGGAACAGGGAGCCACAGAATAGCCCACCAGAGATGTAGTATATTTGTAATTTCTGCAGATCCCTTGATGATTATGATCATTAATGATACTTAATACCCCGTTCACCGGTCAGAGAGCTGAATCAAATCAAAATGTTCCCTACTTGATCCCTCTGTCTCTCTCTGTTATTCGCTTCAGCCAGCATTCCTGATGGACTGACTGGAATTCAGGCATTCCGGCCAAAGTCTTCGGCACGCACAAAGCGCAGTGGAATTCTGATGTTGTTTCAAAATGCGGAGCTGAGCCCCCTCTCACTTCAGATAGCGAATACATTATTATATTGTGTGCATATTGCTTTACTGCTGACTGTCTGGTCAGTATTGTTCCCACCGGATGACCTTTGACATGTGGCTCCGCCTGTTTTGACCCTACAGTCCCAGCCAGGGCACAGTCTGAGTGTGTGTTGAAGCGGGGCAAGAATTTGACTGCTTACCTGCCAACAAAGTACAACAACGGGATGGTTTATGGCGCATTAGCAAGTTGATGAATGTGTTCACACACACATACACACACACGCACACGACTCAAGGTCTTTGCAAGCATTGTGGCACATTTGCTATCAGCGTGGCCGAGTCCTTGAAAACCGTTTATCAATCACTACTGGCTCAGTTAGGGCGAGAGACAGAGAGAAAGAAGACTGTGATGAAAGAAAAGAGGAAGGGATCAGAATGTAAAAAAAAACAGTAGAAGAGGGACACTGTGGTTTCTGGCAAAAGCAGGTTCCGCTGTAGCATGCTTGAGTGTGTGCGTGTGTTTTGGATACACTGTATCTATGCGCGTGTGTATGCATCACTCAGCTTTAGCCTATAAGTCTGTTGTTATTTATCATGCCGTGAGGTCAGGCCTTTAAGTCACCATCCATAACCACTGCCACCACAACAAATAGCTTGAAAGAACGAAAGAATTAGACTCTGAAAACATGTGTTAGCTATTAAAATGCGATGTTTAAAAAAAAAATACAGCAGTCAGGTACACTAACATTCAAAAGTTTTTTTGTGTTGTTTTGAAAGAAATCACTGTTATTCAGCAAGGTTCCACTAAACTGATCAAAAGTGACAGTAAAGACATTTATAATGTTCCAAGATTTCTATTTCAAATAACGGCCGCTCCTTGGAACTTTACATTCATCAAAGAATCTTGAAAAACGTATCATGCTTTCCACAAAAATATCAAGTAGCAAAAGTGTTTTCAACAGTTATAATTAATGAGGAACTTTACTTGAACCTCAGAACAGCATGTTAGAATGATTTCTGAAGGACCATGTGACACTGAAGACTGGAGTATATAATAAATGTTATTAATGAAAGGAAATGTTAAATATAATTCAAAACAGTTATTTTAAATTATAATAATATTTCACAATATTACTGTATTTACTGCATTTGTAAGCTTAACAGTATACTTCTTTCAAAACATTAACAACAACAACAACAACAAAACATTTCACAGACCCCTTTTGGTAGTGTATTGCAAAACAAACAAAAAGATACAGCAAAAACTGAAATATTTTTACTATTTAAAATAGCAGTTTTCTATCTGAATATATTTTAAAATATATTTTTTGTGATCAAAGCTAAATTTTCAGCATCATTACTCCTAAACTGATCAAAAGTGATGATTTTATAGTGTTACAAAAGATTTCTATTTCAGATAAATGCTGTTCTTCTGAACTTTCTATTCAAAGAAATATGAAAAAAATAAAAATAAAAATACTCAGCTGTTTTCATCATAATCCTAATGAAAAATGTTTTTTGAGCAGCAAATTCTAATATTAGAATGATTTCTGAAGGATCATGTGACTGGAGTAATGATGCTAAAAATTCAACTTTGAAATCACAAGAATAAATTACCTTTTAAAATATATTCAATTAGAAAACAGTTATTTTAAATAGTAAAAATATTTCAACATTTTACTGTTTTTACTGTACTTTGAATCAAATAAATGCAGGCTTGGTGAGCAGAAGAGACTTCTTTAAAAAACATTCAAAACATTACTGTTCAAAAACTTTTGATTTTGGTACTGTAGAAATAGATTTTAAACAAAACAAAAATTACTTTGTCACATGAGCTTTCATTATTTCTTTGATTTTAAGTGAAAAGTCCTAAAATGTTACAATTTTGAGTTTGATTGACAGGCAGTCTGACCAATTATAACGCTGATTTAAAAGTTGACTTGAATTTGAGAAATGGTGTGCTGACATCTTTTTGCAGTTAAAACAAGATAACTTCTGATGTTTATTCATGCTTATTTTGTGCTATAACTAACTAAAAGCACAAAACGGTATTTACTGTTTGAATTTCTTACAAAAACTAAATAAATAAAAAATTAGAAAACTAAAACTTTAATACGAAAAGCAACCTGCTCTGTCTTGTCTGTCGGTGCATTGTCAGTTTTCTCTTTGCTCCGCAATGTATTTTTCACTGCGTGAAAACGATGTATGGCGTGAAAGCGACATGGCCTGTTAGACGTAGCAATAGTAACTAAGCAGGGCGAGTCTTTACGAAAGCTCAATTGTGCCATTTGCACAAAACCGTGAAAACAAAAACATTTACTGCATAAAAACTAGTTGAGTGTTTTAGTTAATAAATGTGAAGAGGCAATTATAATACATTTAATCAAATGGAGTCACATTACTCAGTTCCAAGTTCGCAAATTTATGTGTTTTCACTAGGTCTGAAGCCCATTTCTTAATTTACCAACCACATTAACACTACCCAGTGGTTTATGCCCTTAATTGTCTGCTTTAAGCCACAGACCTATTTCCTGTTACAGATGTGTGCCGGTCGTGAGGAACTATATAAACACACAAAATGCTAGCAAAAAGGTCATGAAAAGAAAGTAGTGAGATGTGAAATGTGGAATAAGAACAGAGAGGATAGTTCAGTAAGAGTGAAATGGAAAAAAAAATCAATTTCAGGAAATAGTCATATTCATGCAACATAATTGTACAGATGTCTGCCTGTGATTTTTACTCATACTTTATGACAGTTACAAAGACACACACACTTTTTCTGTTTTACATAAGTTCGCCCAAAGATCGGGACTTCCCTTTGCTTTTCAGACACTGTAATTGAGAGACTTTAAAGCATTGGGCTTTTCCCTGACAGACTCACACTGACTCACACACACACATGCTTGAGCCACGTGTGAGGGCCTAGGTAATTGAAGCTAAACGCTGTTAGCGCATTTAATGATTATCAAGGTAAACCCATCAGCACATACCCATGATACTCACTGAATCGGGATGTGTACATTTAAAATACTAAATCAGTAAGTGTATATTTTGCTCAACTTAATAAATCAGTAAAGTGCACATTCAACATACATAGTGATGTTCTAAGTTTACAAAAGAATATATGTATTGTTAACACACGCGATTCATTTTTTACCAGTTTAACTGCGTTTTAAATGCAGGGGCGGGGCTAGGGTTGTCCACCCCACTCACAACTGCTGCTTCAGTCTCTTTTTTTTCTTGACAAGAAATGCGTTCATGTCAAGATGTTCATGTCTTCAGTCGTAAAGAAATTGTTTTTTGAGGAAAACTTTTCAGAAATTTCTCTCCATATAGTGGACTTCTATGGTGCCCACGAGTTTGAACTTCCAAAATTCAGTTTCAATGCAGCTTCAAAGGTCTCTAAATGATTTTTGACCTTCTTTGCACGTTTGCTTTGTAAACACTGGGTCCGGACTTTTTTCAGCGATGTAGACGATTTTGAAGTTGGAGGAGAAAATGAGATAGGAGTAACTATATTGAACCAGAATGCAGAGAGTACACGCACAGCTAAGATGAGCATTTGAGGTTAAAAGGTAGTAGTAAAAAGTAGTTCAAACTTTTACTTGCCTGGTCAAAATTTTCACTGGCCCTGCCAAAAAAAAAAAAAAAAAAAAAAAAAAAAACAATAGTTGCTGTTATCATTGTTTTGACCAATGTTATCTTTTATTTTAATAAATAAGCTTATATATCTAAATTTTACATACCAATTAAATTGTACAATTCTCGATTCCAATTTCGATATCACAGCAAGACCTACTAGCCTAACAAATGTAAAGTTCAAACATTATTTATTTGTTCAAAAATTATTTTATTCTTATTATTTTATTACAAATGAAACGATGCTTAGGGATAAACAGCAGACAGACTGAATGAACGCATATTCAGTCTCTGCCAACAGGTGGCGCTTATGGAATAATGATACAGCGTTTCCGTGGCTACCACTGTAAACAAAGTAGCGCCGTGATTATGAACGCAACTTTTAATGCATTATACAGAGGCAAATTAAAAGAAAACGCTAGTAAAACTTTTTAAAACAGTCCGTTCCTCTCAGAGATACATTCATATAAACCCCGTTTCAATATTTAGGATATTATTTCTAATATTTCGTGCATTGTTTTCCTTTTTGCGTTCATCTTCAGCATCTCTGGGCTCTGTTAACGGATGTTTAAAAAAGTTCGTAATATTTCCACACAAAAATATTGAATGTACTTTGTGTGCAAGCCCGGAACAGAGATCGGCTGAAACACGTCCGGTTGATCAGTGCATCTGTACTCCACTGTATAAATTAAAAGGGGTCATCGGATGCCCATTTTCCACAAGTTGATATGATTCTTTAGGGTCTTAATGAAAAGTCTATAATATACTTTGGTTAAAAATTCTCAATTGTTGTGTAAAACAACACCCTTTTTACCTTGTCAAAATCAGCTCAGCAAAAATCATCTCATTCTGGTCAAAGCTGCTTTAAATGCAAATGAGCTCTGCTCGCCCCGCCCCTCTCTTCTCTCTGTGGAGTGACGAGCCTGTTTACGTTAGCTGCATTTAGCCGCTAAACTTGCTAGCTAGCACATTATTAGGAAAGGCGATCGCAAAGATTCATAAAAAAAACCCCTTATACTCCTGCTGTAAGTGAAGCTGGATCATGATTGATTAGTGCGAACATAGACGGATGTATGTAGATCGGGAGGCGCATTCCCTTCACAAACAAACGTAATCTACTGCATCTTCAGCAGCTCAGATGTCAGGAGTAAATGATGACCACTACATTCATTATTACATCCAGCAACACAACACCTCAATCGCTCAATTCTTGTCTAACTTACATCCCTGCTCCGGCATCAAAACATGGAGGTCGGACTGTTACAACTGATCTGAGGTAAGACGCTCATGTCAATCAACTATCGTGGGAGCGGCCTCTGTGGGTGTGACGCTACAACAACAGGCATCTGAGAATGGCTCAATTTGAAAAAGGGGATATTATTTTTACAGATTAATTAAAAACCACTGCATGGATTTTTATCATTATAGGGTAGATGTGTACATTAGTGCACTCTCAGGGCTGGGTTGTGGCAGGAAGGGCATCCGGCGTAAAACGTGCCTAATTGGCTGTGTGGATCACTCCGCTGATAAAGGGAGCAAGCCGAAGGAGAGAGAAGAGGGTAGATGTGTACATACACTGCCAACACACATTAATGTTCAAACAACATGTAAAAGTGAACTTCCATCCAAAGACCCCTTTAAATACAGATTAATCATTGTTAAAGCTACAAAGTGACTTGTCAAGATGGATATTTTGACATGCTTTTGTAGGCTATCTGTCCGTCAGAGATGCGTCTCTCTGTGATCGCTTGAAATTTCAAATGAACAAGACCTAAAAAACACGAGCAAATGATAAACTTTTGTGACGAGGCAGCAGTGGCCCGATCGGGCCAATGACAGATTTGTCAACTGTCCTGAGCGTCTCTCACGCTGGCCCCGGGCCATCGGGCACTCCTTATTGTCGAGCCCTGATGTTGTTAACATCAAAGGTCAAATACATCTGTCATTTAGTACAAACAAGTCAATGATATGCCATGATATTTTTGAAACAATTAAAAAAAAAAGAAGTAAATATGACCCAGACTACACCAAATATTGTTTTATTTGCAATTATGATGAATACACTTGCTGACTACAATTTGTTGGCTGCTGAGAGCATGAAGACATTGAAATTTAAGAGACAAACCAAACACTACAACTATAAAGAGCAAATTTCACATCTGCAGCTGTTTACACGTTTACAAAGTTGTCTATTTATTGCATTTGAGGTTAAAAAGCATATGAATTTGTTTTGTTGTTGTTTTTTTTTTAAGAAAATGATTGTTTCACTAGGTAAGACCCTTATTACTCAGCTGGGATCGTTTAGAGCCCTTTGAAGCTGCATTTAAACTACATTTTGGAAGTTTAAACTCGCAGGCACCAAGAAACGTTTTCCTCAAAAAACGATTTCTTTACAACTGAAGGAAAAAAAAACATGAATATCTTGGATGACAACGAGGAAAGTATATTATCTGTAAACTTTTGTTCTGGATGTGAACTATTCCTTTAAATATTAGGGGTAAAAGAACAATTTCGTAGAGACATCAGTAATAACGATATCAGTGATACTCAAATTCAGTAATAAAAAAAAATTAACAAATATTAAAAATATGCTGCTTTTATGTTGTTTCTACATTAATTTCAAGATTAAATGTGAAATGATTGCAATATAAAAGCATATTTAAAAACTGTAATGTTAGGTGGGATTAATCGTGATTAATCACGATTAATTTCAGAAAAATGTGCAATTAATTATTCTTTTTTTATTGACTGACAGCACTAGTAAATATAAACACAAATTTGTTTAGAATCAGAGCAAGACGAGTCACCAATATTTTTGGTCATTTTTCCAAAAGAAAAATTGTTCAAATTGAGTGTTCAAAATGTTTAAGAGCTGAAGACATGAATAAGACAGGGGGAAAAAAAGGAAAAAAGGATGAATTCAGTTTATTAGAGGACTGGTGGAGGAATGGAAATCCGAGTATGATATTTCACTGACATAACTGTATTTGTGTGTGACTAGCACTGTCTGACCTTTTACATCACTGTGACATCATTATACATATTGTCATCTAATGAATTGCTAATTGTTCTCTGCACATACATCTGTATTAGATCAGTTACAATAATGAAATGAACAAACCGTTCATTCAAAGCTCTGAAAAGAATTGCACACAATCAGCCCAATCTGTTCTCAATCTGTTTTTTCTTCCTTTCATCCCGCCATCTGCAAATTTACCCTTTCTGGTTTTTATAGCTCAGAGTGCCTTCTTTTTTCTGAACTCTTGCCATATCTACTAAACCAGTGGGTAACCTAGTAACCTAGTGGGTAAATAATAAAATGCAAATAATAAAATGTTGGTGCACAGGATTTTTGAGGCCATTACCGTTCTACAGTATTTTAATACTAAGATGGGCCTATAGCATTACTTATTGCATTATTTATTTTTAAAGTGACCATTTTTAAGGTAATGCTGCATCAAAATGGTAAACCAAATGGTAAAACTTCAGACAAGCTACATTTTGTGAAACACTGTTCACCGCTAGATGTATATATCAGATAAAAAGTTATTTTGGTGCAAATACATCTGTCATTTAGTACAAACAAGCCAATGATATGCCATGATATTTTTTGAAACAATGAAAAAAAAAAAAAGAAGTAAATATAACCCAGACTACACCAAACATTGCTTCATTTGCAATTATGATGAATACACTTACTGGCCACAATTTGTTGGCTGCTGAGAGCATGAAACCATCGAAATTCAAGAGACAAACCAAATACTCCAACTATAAAGACAGCAAATTTCACATCTGCAGCTGTTTACATGTTTACAAAGTTGTCTATTTATTGCTGGGCCTACGCAGGATCACCACTTGATGTCCAATGCAAAATGTGGGTTTTACAGGCAAAATCACTGTTCAAAACCAGAGTTTAACAATTATGTGGTTGGTTTGGTGAACAGTGTTCAAAAACGGCCAAATCCTTGTTTTGGTAAAGCCTTTAAAATGAAGCAGAAATGAAGTGACCGAGAGAAGAAACTTCTCTTTCATCATTCATCTCATTTTTCATCCGCTCTGAAACAACTCTCTCTCACTTTTGTTTGATCTGTTCCCAACCCCTTTGATGTGCCGTGCCATATCATTTATAAAAATGAAGTGTAAGCACATGATTATTCTTGAAGACACACACACACATAGACACGTTCATATTAGCTATCAAAAGATGCCCATTAGACAGATGCCAGCTGCTTTTCGGTGTAGTCCTGCATTCACACACACACACACACACACACACACACATAAGATGGAAGGTAAGTCATTTAAAGTTTTTCTCTCTTTCACCTACCTCTTTTACCGATACAAAGTCTGTTGAACAGTGAAAAACATTTCTTTTCCAAATTGTTTGCCCACTGACACCAAATTCACTTCATTCCCTCATTCTTTCTTTCTTTCTTTCTTTCTTTCTTTCTTTCTTTCTTTCTTTCTTTCTTTCTTTCTTTCTTTCTTTCTTTCTTTCTTTCTTTCTTTCCTCTTGTTCATTGTTAAAACAGATGTTTGTCTGGCTCTTCCATTAGTAAGAGCTGCTGTGTGTATGTGAATGAGGAAACTAAAATGACTGAGCATTTAATATTGAACATGTGGGACAACAATGAATTCTGGCCAATGAAATGAATGCTTCCATAGAATCAAGCTGCAGGTGATTGTAAATTGATTATTAACAGGTCTGTTTAATTAGGTATAAGACCTGTTCAGTCAGGGTTTTTCTATGGAAGCCCGTTTCCGCCACTGAATAAAAAAATAAAAGAAAATTGTGACTTTTTATCTCACAAATCTGACTTTTTTTTCTCAGAATTTCATGATACAAACTCGCAATTCTAACTTTTTCTCAAGAGTTGTGAGATATAAACTTGCAATTGTGACTTATAAAGTCCAGTTTTTAGGGGGAAAAAAGACTGATGTGTTCTTAGAGCCGCGAGTTTGTATCTCACAATTCTGACATAGATTCCAATTGCATGTTATAAAATGAGAACGAAAGTCACAATTGCGAGATATAAACTTACAATTCTGACTTTATAACTTGCAATTTCCAGTTTATATCATGCAATTCTGACTTAATTTCTTAGAATTGCGAGTTTATATCTCACAATTCTGAGAAAAAAATTTAGAATTATGAGATTAAATCATGCAATTCAGAGAAAAAATTTACAATTGCGATATATAAACTTTAAATTCTGAGGAAAAAAAAAGTCACACTTGCAAGATATAAACTTTAAATTCTGAGAAAAAGGTCAAAATTCTGTCTTTATAACTCGCAATTTCCAGTTTTTCACGCAATTCTGAGAAAAATGTCAGAATCATGTTTTTATATTGCAATTCTGACTTTATAACTTGTAATTGCGAGTTTATATTATGCAGTTCTGACTTCATTTCTTAAAATTGTGAGTTTATATCACAATTCTGAAAAAACAGGTAGAATTACGAGTTCGAATCATGCAATTCTGAGAAAAGTCACAATTGCGAGATACAAACTTTCAAGAGCTGCTGTATGTGTGTGAATGAGGAAACTAAAATGACTGAGCATTTAATTTTGAACATGTGGGACAGCAATGAATTCTGGATAATGGAATAAATGCTTCCATAGAATCAAGCTGAAGGTAATAGCAAGTTTATTATTAACAGGTCTATGTAATTAGGTACAACATCTTTTCGATCACAGGTTTTTTATGGAAGCCCGTTTCTGCCGCTGAATAAAAAATTAAAGGTAATTGCAACTCTTTATCTCACAAATCTGACTTTTCTTTCTCAGAATTTCATGATACAAACTTGCAATTCTAACTTTTTCTCAAGAGTTGTGAGATATAAACTCGCAATTGTGAGTTATAAAGTCCAGTTTTTAGGGGGGAAAAAGACTGATGTGTTCTTAGAGCCGCGAGTTTGTATCTCACAATTCTGACTTAGATCACAATTGCATGTTATAAAATGAGAACAAAAGTCACAGTTGCAATTCTGTTACAATTCTGACTTTATAACTCGCAATTTCCAGTTTATATCATGCAATTCTGAGAAAAGTCAGAATTGTGAGATATAAACTTTTAAGAGCTGCTGTGTGCATGTGTGTGTGTGAATGAGGAAACTAAAATGACTGAGCATTTAGTATTGAACATGTGGGACAGCAATGAATTCTGGATAATGTAATAAACGCTTCCATAGAATCAAGCTGCAGGTGATTGTAAGTTTATTATTAACAGGTCTATGTAATTAGGTACAAGATCTGTTCGATCACAGGTTTTCTATGGAAGCCCGTTTCCGCCGCTGAATAAAAAATAAAAAGGTAAATGCGACTTTTTATCTCACAAATCGGACTTTTTTTTCCCTCGGAATTTCATGATACAAACTCACAATTCTAACTTTTTCTCAAGAGGTGTGAGATATAAACTCGCAATTGTGAGTTATGAAGTCCAGTTTTTAGGGGGGAAAAAGACTGATGTGTTCTTAGAGCTGCGAGTTTGTATCTCACAATTCTGACTTAGATCACAATTGCATGTTATAAAATGAGAACAAAAGTCACAATTGCAATTCTGTTACAATTCTGACTTTGTAACTCGCAATTTCCAGTTTATATCATGCAATTCTGGCTTAATTTCTTAGAACTGCGAGTTTATATCTCACAATTCTGAGAAAAAAATTTAGAATTACGAGATTAAATCATGCAATTCTGAGAAAAAAAGTTACAATTGTGAGAAAAAAATCATAATTACAAGTTTTAATCATGCAATTCAGAGAAAAAAATTTCAATTGCGATATATAAACTTTAAATTCTGAGGAAAAAAAAATGTCACACTTGCAAGATATAAACTTTAAATTCTGAGAAAAAGGTCAAAATTCTGTCTTCATAACTCGCAGTTTCCAGTTTTTCACGCAATTATGAAAAAAAAGTCAAAGTCAGAATCAAGTTTTTATATTGCAATTCTGACCTTATAACTCACAACTGCGAGTTTATATCATGCAATTCTGACTTCATTTCTTAGAATTGCAAGTTTCTATCTCGCAATTCTAAGAAAAAAAAAGTTTGAATCATGCAATTCTGAGAAAAGTCACAATTGTGAGAAAAAATTCAGAATTACGAGTTTGAATCACGCAATTCTGAGAAAGAAAAAGTCAACTGTAAGAAAAAAGTGTCACAATTGCGAGTTTTTATTGTGACTTTTTTTTGTCAGAATTTCAAGTTTATATCTTGTAATTCTGAGGAAAAAAAATCAGAATAACGAGTTTGAATCACGCAATTCTGAGGAAGAAAAGAATTGTGAGTTGTTATTGTGACTTTTGTCAGAATTGTGAGTTTGTATCACACATTTTTAAGAAAAAAAGTTTAAATTCTAAAAAAAAGGTCAAAATTCTGTCTTTATAACTCACAATTTCCAGTTTTTCACGCAATTCTAAGAAAAAAGTCAGAATTGCAAAAAAAAAAAAAATATATTAGATATATATATGTATGTATATATATATACACACACACACACTACATGGTACTAAACACATTATTATAGAATATTTAACAGGGCACCAAGGCCCCAAAAAGTAGACTTTAAAATTTAAAAAAAAAAAAAAAAAAAAAAAAAAAAAAAAAAAATTTAGAGGGGATAAAATGCCAAATAAAAGTACACAGTGGAAAGAAAAAACTGTTTTGATACGAGAGCAACATTGATTGTCTATTTATTTGTATAAGCTTTTTTTTTTTATAAAATATTAGTATTTAATACAATTTTATATTACACAATTTAAGACGATTTTATCATTTGCTAAACAAGTAAATGAACATTTATTTATCTGCATTTACAACATGTAGTTCATTCTGTAAATACATATTTTAGAAGGTATGTGATTTATATTGTATGATTACAAAGTTACACGCACTCAAGTTCATATTTTAGTAAAAGTTTAAGCAACTACACATTGCAGAATTCAGGACACATCAGCATCAGGCATCATCAGGATATTAAATTTCCGTGAATGCCATGTGGCTAAAGAACTGGTAAGGCCTCAAGGAACTGCTCATACACACACACACACACACACGCACACGCTCTGCCAAATATCTGCAGTGTGCTTGTGTATGCATGACAATGTTATTTTGTGGTTTGAACTTGAAGAGAATGGCACAGAGCTCTTGAAGGGTTTCTTGGCCTCTATTTTTTAACCACCCTTTCTCGGTCCCTCAAAAACTGCTCATTTCAGAGGATCAGGGAATGGAACAACACTTACACACTGACACACATTTTCTGTGGCAACCAGCGGTGGTTACAGCTAATGAGGTGTGCAAGGACCAAGTGGCCACACAGACGAAAACAAAGAGCTCCATCTGAACTGTCCTTGGCCACACACGCTCATGTTGTGTCTCTAAGAGTTAACACAAAGGGACAGACTGAGTCACTGGAGAGAAAAGAGCCACTGAAAGAAAAGGAGAAGAAGAAAAGAAGTGTTGAGAGACTCTGGGGGAGTTCACAATGATGGATTGTCCATTTAACCTGCCTTTGAACTGCATGACTCTGAATCAGATTCATTTGATTCACAATTAACTCCACACAGTCTTGATTCACAACAAAGCTTGAATCGCTTGATTGAACGGCATGGTGAAAGGATGTCATACTGAGGACATTTAAATAGAATTTTACCATAAATATAATAATATAAAATAAAACACATAAGACTGTATATTTATTACATATGTTAAACTCACAGTAAATGTGTATTATATTACATTTTACACAACAGTTCTTTCTAGTCCTCAAATCTAATTGGCTGAGAGGAGTGTAATATTCTAGTGTTATCGTAACTTCATCCATTTCACCATTTGTATCACTCCACTTTCAGTATATCTCATAGTGAATGTCGTGTCAGACGTCCAAATCTACTATAGTTTTATAAATAATACTGTTTTTGTGTCACAGAATGTAGTTTTAGGAGTTTTTTGGGCAAGAAAATGTGGTATGTAAGCAGTGTTGGGGGTAATGCATTACACTGCAGAAAATAAAAAACACAATTTGTTTAGTCTGCTTAAAATAATTTGTTACCCTGCTGCCTTAAAATTTTAAGTTCAGTCAACTAAAATAAGTTTATTCAACTTGAAATGTGAAGTTGTACTAAGTAACAACTTAGATATTTGTGTTTGCTAAACTTAACAGATGGGCAAGTAACCCAGCTAAAATTTCAAGTGTATTCAACTCAAATATCTAAATTGTCACTTAGTGTAATTTAACATTTCAAGTTGAATAAAGTTTTTTTGAGTCGACTGAATTTAAAATTTTAAGGCAGCCAGATTACAAATTATTTTAAGTTGACTCAACAAATAGTTTTTTACAGTGAACAAGTAACGCGTTACGTAATCAGATTACTTTTTTCAAGTAACTATTAAAGTAATGCATTACTTTTTAACTTACAAGAAAATATCAATAATTACAAGAGTTACTTTTTTCCATTTATTAACTGACAAGTCTCCTGTCCCCATGTTGAAAGAAATTGGAAATGCAGAGGTGTTGTGTGCGTTGTGTAAACATGACGTTGCTGTAGTTCTAAACTAAATGTGAACATGCATTAATTCTTCTTACTCAGAAAAAAAAAAAACAGATTCAGTACTCATCAAAATAATTAAAACAGTGAAATGCAAACTCAGAATATGATGCAAACCTGCAACATTAGGTTAAATAACACTGATTTCCTTGTATTTAATGCCATTTTATTAACCAATGTCTTTGCTACGGACCTTTGATGATCCAGTTCAACCATACTAAAAAACAAAAATGACTTTAAATAAACTAAAATTTGTGTTTTATAGCTTTTTATTACTGAAGAGTTTCGAATCTTCTTCTTCTGCATTCTATTGTATAGACGTGAATTTATTTTTCCTTTAGCCTGAGGCTTATTCATTTCACTTTTGGTGTGAAAGCCAGGGCTTTTACATTTACTAAAAATATAACTATTTATATTAAAATAAAACAAGCAAGCCCTGCCCAGATTTAAAAAGTAACGCAAATGTAACTCAAAAGTAACGTAACACATTACTTTCCATATAAAGTAACTAAGTAATGTAATTAGTTACTTTTTTAGGGAGTAACACAATATTGTAATGCATTACTTTTACTTTTAAGTAACTTTCGTAAAGATAATGTCTATTTGAAAATTTGCTTCAATGTCTTTGGAGATGTGACCTCCAGGGCTTCAGTGGACGCTCAGAACTTTATATGCAGTTCTATAGATGACAAAAGAAAAAAGAGACTCTTTCAGTTTTATGCTAGTCATTTAAACATTAACATAAAATCAAGACCTGTTATTGAATTAACATTGTTACTGGTCCTGTCAACCAATCAGATTTCAGGGTCAGGTTTACAGATGTAAGTTGGGCGTCAACAAGTTACTTTCCTCTGATTTACGAAGCAGTTTATGGTTAACCCTTGGGGTACCCTGTAAATACAAATATGAACATGAATATGAAAGTCTTTTAGTCATATGGTATAATTCACAAGCATAGCAGTATTAGCATCTGATACCATCAGTGCATCAGAGGCCATGTTCACAGGCCATGATTTTTTTTTTCCCCCAGTTTCACCCTCTGTTGCTAGTGCTTGCTGTTGTCTAACATTACCTGGCTGAGCGGTGAACCACAGAGAACACACAATATGCCAAATTAGTAGAGAGACACACCACACACACTCAGGCATACCCAGATCTCACCGCCACAACACACCTGTCAGCAACATTGAGAAAGACTGAGAAAAAGAGATGGAAAATATCCTTCATGCTACACGACCCTGAACCGAGTCAACGGCCCATTCTAAATCACTGAGAGTGTACATTGTGGGTGTATTTTGGTGTATGTGGAAGCAAGAGTATTTGTGCAGGTATGTGCTTAACCCTGTGTGTTACTCAACAGGGAAGGAGGAAATTAAAATGTGGTTTGTGATTAATTGTTAGTTCATAGCATGTAACACGACCACAGAGCACAGTGGGCATGAGATTGGTTGAAGGTAACTTGGCAGATGTCCCTAAGAAGGAGGGAGAATGTAATAAGGAATATGAAATGGTGAGGATTACTGAAAAGATTAATGTTTAGAAAAATAAGGTGTACATAATAAAATGAAGGCAAGTAGAACTGCATGATACAAATTCACAATTCTGGCTTTACTACTCCGAGTTTATATCTTACAATTCTGAGAAGAAAGTCAGAATTCTGAGTTTGCATCACGCAATTCTGAAAGCATCAGTGTTTTTTCTTCAAAATTGGACTTTATAACTCGCAATCTCAAAAAAAGGCAGAAATGCGAGATGTAAAGTCAGAATTGTGAGTTCATATCTTGCAATTCTTACCTTATAACTTGCAATTGTGAGTTTATATCTCACAATTGTGAGAAAAAAGTCACAATAAAAACTCACAATTCTGACTTTTTCTCAGAATTGAGATTTGAGAATTGAGAGTTCTGACAAAAAAAGTCGCAATTGTGAGAAAAAAATTCAGAATCAATATCTAAATATCTAAGTAACAACTTAGATATTTGTGTTTGCTAAACTTAACAGATGGGCAAGTAACCCAGCTAAAATTTCAAGTGTATTCAACTCAAATATCTAAATTGTCACTTAGTGTAATTTAACATTTCAAGTTGAATAAAGTTTTTTTGAGTCGACTGAATTTAAAATTTTAAGGCAGCCAGATTACAAATTATTTTAAGTTGACTCAACAAATAGTTTTTTACAGTGAACAAGTAACGCGTTACGTAATCAGATTACTTTTTTCAAGTAACTATTAAAGTAATGCATTACTTTTTAACTTACAAGAAAATATCAATAATTACAAGAGTTACTTTTTTCCATTTATTAACTGACAAGTCTCCTGTCCCCATGTTGAAAGAAATTGGAAATGCAGAGGTGTTGTGTGCGTTGTGTAAACATGACGTTGCTGTAGTTCTAAACTAAATGTGAACATGCATTAATTCTTCTTACTCAGAAAAAAAAAAAACAGATTCAGTACTCATCAAAATAATTAAAACAGTGAAATGCAAACTCAGAATATGATGCAAACCTGCAACATTAGGTTAAATAACACTGATTTCCTTGTATTTAATGCCATTTTATTAACCAATGTCTTTGCTACGGACCTTTGATGATCCAGTTCAACCATACTAAAAAACAAAAATGACTTTAAATAAACTAAAATTTGTGTTTTATAGCTTTTTATTACTGAAGAGTTTCGAATCTTCTTCTTCTGCATTCTATTGTATAGACGTGAATTTATTTTTCCTTTAGCCTGAGGCTTATTCATTTCACTTTTGGTGTGAAAGCCAGGGCTTTTACATTTACTAAAAATATAACTATTTATATTAAAATAAAACAAGCAAGCCCTGCCCAGATTTAAAAAGTAACGCAAATGTAACTCAAAAGTAACGTAACACATTACTTTCCATATAAAGTAACTAAGTAATGTAATTAGTTACTTTTTTAGGGAGTAACACAATATTGTAATGCATTACTTTTACTTTTAAGTAACTTTCGTAAAGATAATGTCTATTTGAAAATTTGCTTCAATGTCTTTGGAGATGTGACCTCCAGGGCTTCAGTGGACGCTCAGAACTTTATATGCAGTTCTATAGATGACAAAAGAAAAAAGAGACTCTTTCAGTTTTATGCTAGTCATTTAAACATTAACATAAAATCAAGACCTGTTATTGAATTAACATTGTTACTGGTCCTGTCAACCAATCAGATTTCAGGGTCAGGTTTACAGATGTAAGTTGGGCGTCAACAAGTTACTTTCCTCTGATTTACGAAGCAGTTTATGGTTAACCCTTGGGGTACCCTGTAAATACAAATATGAACATGAATATGAAAGTCTTTTAGTCATATGGTATAATTCACAAGCATAGCAGTATTAGCATCTGATACCATCAGTGCATCAGAGGCCATGTTCACAGGCCATGATTTTTTTTCCCCCAGTTTCACCCTCTGTTGCTAGTGCTTGCTGTTGTCTAACATTACCTGGCTGAGCGGTGAACCACAGAGAACACACAATATGCCAAATTAGTAGAGAGACACACCACACACACTCAGGCATACCCAGATCTCACCGCCACAACACACCTGTCAGCAACATTGAGAAAGACTGAGAAAAAGAGATGGAAAATATCCTTCATGCTACACGACCCTGAACCGAGTCAACGGCCCATTCTAAATCACTGAGAGTGTACATTGTGGGTGTATTTTGGTGTATGTGGAAGCAAGAGTATTTGTGCAGGTATGTGCTTAACCCTGTGTGTTACTCAACAGGGAAGGAGGAAATTAAAATGTGGTTTGTGATTAATTGTTAGTTCATAGCATGTAACACGACCACAGAGCACAGTGAAAAAAGTCACAATAAAAACTCACAATTCTGACTTTTTCTCAGAATTGAGATTTGAGAATTGAGAGTTCTGACAAAAAAAGTCGCAATTGTGAGAAAAAAATTCAGAATCACGAGTTTGTATCACGCAATTGAGAAAAAAAAGTCACAATTGCGAGAAAAAAAATATTTTTTATTGTGACTTTTTTTGTCAGAACTGCAAGTTTATATCTGTCACGAGCGCGGTCTCTGTGGCTCCCCCTGTCCCGCACCAGCGGGAACCTTCACCGGAGTTTTAACTCCATTACCCATAATCCCGTGCCTGGGGCTCGCCACTTCCGGTTCCGGGTCTCTCAGTTCACTTCCCTTCCGGCGGCCATTTTAGCGTGCCGCGCCGGCACGTCCGTTGCGAAGTTTTGTTCGGTTATGCCTGCAATCCTGAGCGTTTTCTTATCGGACTGCCTTTCTGTTATCGACTGGACTGTTAACGTTGTGTGTGAACCTCTGCTGCCTGCCTTTTGTCGACCCTCGCTATTCCCCCGGATTATTGTGTTTGCTCGCTGCCGGCCCCGACCTCTTGCACGGACTTTGACTACCCCTCTGCTCTTGCCTTCACCACAACTGTCTGCCGTTGATAATTTACGCCTGTTTACTCTGCTGGATTTAATAAAACTGTTGCAAATGGATCCAACGTCTCCCGATTCATCCGTAACCGCGTCACAGAAAACTTCGCCACCTACGGATCCAGCGACAGTTTCACGGATCGCGTCGGAAATGTCAGCTCAAGCTACGATGCTGACCCAGCACCAGCAACAACTGGATCGTTTGTCTGCCTTGACCGAACAGCTGGTTCAGGCTATCCAGGGCATGCGGGTTGCTGCCCCATCCGTCGCATCTCCTCCACCTGCTCAACTCCCAGCAGCCCAGCCCGTCACCGCCAGCCCCCGACTCGCCTTCCCGGAGAAATTTGATGGCACGGCTGCTAAATGTAAGGGTTTTCTACTTCAATGCACCCTGTTTGTCAACCAGCAGCCGAACCTGTACGCCACGGACGAGAGCAAGATTGCGTTTGTGTGTTCTCTCCTCACCGGCAAGGCGTTGGAGTGGGCGACCGCGGTCTGGGACCTGGGTCAATCCACCTACCCCACTTTCGCCACTTTTCTCCAGAGTTTTAAGGAGGTGTTTCAGCCAAGTCCAGAGAGCAGCGAGGCTGGAGAGCAGATCGTCACACTGCGGCAGGGCCGCCGCACCGCCGCTGACTACGCTCTGGACTTCCGTACACTGGCGGCCCAAAGTGGATGGAACGATGGTCCCCTCAAGCTCCATTACCGCAGGGGACTAAATTCGGATCTACAGGTGGAGCTGGCCTGCCGGGACGAAGGCCTAACCCTCAATCAGTACATTGATCTGTCCATTCGGATCGACAACGTGATGCGCTCACGCAAACCCAGCCGGCTCTTCACCGCCCCGTTTCAGACTCAGCCTTCAACCGCATCCAACCCCGAACCCATGCAGCTGGGGACCACCAAGCTCACCGTCGAGGAGAGGGAGCGGCGGATTCGTAACAATCTCTGCTTATACTGCGGACAAGCGGGACACATTCGGGCCTCCTGTCCTACCCGACCTCCACGACCTCCCACCTCGGTGAGTGAGAACAGACCTTGTTTGAATCGTTGTGAGATTCCTGTTTTACTCATTTCTGACGGCAGATCTATCAAGACTACCGCTCTAATTGACTCTGGTGCTGCCGGCAACTTCATTGATAAGGATTTTGTGAGATCTAACCAACTGCCCACTCTCTCATGTGTTTCTCCTGTGTCAGTGGCCGCCCTCGACGGGAGACCACTAGGATCCGGCCGCATCGATCACACAACTCACGATCTCACCCTCCGCCTTGAACCCGACCATCAAGAGACCATCCGGTTCTTCATCATCTCCTCACCACAGTCACCAATCATCCTGGGCTTCCCATGGCTGAACCGTCACGAACCAACCATCTCCTGGGCTGGAGGTATTATCACTCACTGGTCACCCCACTGCCAGCAGAACTGCACTCCTCCAGCTCCTAAGGCACCGCCCTGTGCTGACACGCCTCTTCACAACAGCACCATACCCATGGAGTACCATGACCTGCTCGAGGCCTTCAGTACGGTCAGGGCCTCGGAGTTACCTCCCCACAGACCAGGAGACTGCGCCATCGAACTCGTACCAGGGGCCGTACCTCCACGTGGCCGCGTCTTCCCACTCTCTCAACCAGAGTCTGCGGCTATGGAGAAATACATCAAGGAGGAGCTCGCTAAGGGGTTCATCCAGCCCTCCACCTCACCCGCTTCTGCAGGATTCTTCTTCGTCAAGAAGAAAGATGGAGGTCTACGACCCTGCATAGACTATCGTGCACTCAATGAAGTAACCATCAAGTACCGGTACCCTCTCCCGCTCGTTCCTCCGGCCCTGGAACAGTTACGTTCGGCCAGGTTTTACACCAAACTGGACCTCCGCTCAGCCTACAACCTAATACGTATACGTGAGGGGGACGAGTGGAAGACAGCTTTCTCAACCACATCTGGACACTATGAGTACCGGGTTATGCCCTTCGGCCTGGCCAACAGTCCGTCCTATTTCCAGGCGTTTGTTAACGATGTTTTCCGGGACATGCTGGACCGTTGGGTTATCGTCTACATCGACGATATCCTCATCTTCTCAAGCTCCTACTCCGAACACGTCCAACACGTCAGGGCAGTCCTCCAGCGTCTCATCCAGCACAAATTGTTCGCCAAGGAGGAGAAGTGCCAGTTCCATCAAGAAAGCATTGCCTTCCTGGGTTATGTCATCAGCCCCGAGGGCGTCGCCATGGACGATGCTAAGGTGAGGGCGGTGCGTGACTGGCCCCGTCCCAAGACCCTCAAAGAACTCCAGCGGTTCTTGGGGTTTTCCAACTTCTACCGCCGATTTATCCGCAGTTTCAGCACGGTAGCCGCTCCACTCACGTCCATGGTTAAGAGGGGCGACACTCGCCTCACCTGGTCACCCGACGCCATCCACGCCTACCACGAGCTCCGTCGCCGCTTTACTACAGCCCCGGTGTTACGGCACCCTGACCCACAACTACCCTTCCTCGTGGAGGTCGACGCCTCCAGCACCGGAGTAGGCGCCGTCCTATCTCAACGTCAGGGTCAGCCACCCAAGACTTTCCCGTGCGCTTTCTTCTCCCATAAGCTCAGTCCGGCCGAGAGGAATTATGACGTGGGCAATCGAGAGCTGCTCGCCATCAAGCTCGCCCTGGAAGAATGGCGGCACTGGTTAGAAGGAGCACGGCATCCTTTCATCATCTTAACCGACCACAAGAATCTGGAGTATCTTCGTACTGCCAAGGTCCTCAATCACCGACAGGCCAGATGGGCGCTCTTCTTCACCCGGTTTCGCTTCGAAATCAACTACCGCCCGGGTTCTCAAAATCAGAAGGCCGACGCCCTCTCACGCTTCACGAACCCGACCACGCCTCCCATCCTCCAGAAACCATCCTACCTGCCTCAGTTATCGTTGCACCCGTCACCTGGGATATTATGACCGAGATCACAGAGGCCCAGGTACAGGACCCTCCTCCCACTGAATGTCCCCAGAACCTCACCTATGTTCCAGTGATCCTCCGCCCACGAGTCCTCTCCGAGGTTCACTCCACCCCTAGCTCCGGTCACCCCGGGATTGAGGCCACCATTCACTTCCTCCGCAACCGTTTCTGGTGGCCCACTCTCCGCTCTGATACCACCGCCTATGTAAAGAACTGTGTCATCTGCAACACCTCCAAGACTCCCCGACAGCTGCCCGCCGGCCTACTCCAGCCACTACCTATTCCCAAGCGCCCCTGGTCGCACATAGCGGTGGACTTTGTCACGGACCTTCCCCCGTCCCAGGGCCACACTACCATCCTGACTGTGGTGGACAGGTTCTCCAAGGGCTGTCGCTTCATCCCCCTCCCGAAGCTTCCCTCCGCCATGGAAACAGCCGAAGCACTCTGTAGCTCTGTATTCAGGTTTTATGGTCTCCCGGAGGACATCGTATCAGACCGCGGCCCACAGTTTACCTCACGTTTGTGGTCCAGCTTCTTCCACCTTCTGGGCGTAAACATCAGCCTCACGTCAGGATACCACCCGGAGGCCAATGGACAAGTGGAAAGGTTGAACCAGGAGTTGACCCGCTTCCTGCGCTCTTATTGTCAAGAACATCAGAAGGACTGGAGCCGGTTCCTCCTCTGGGCTGAATACGCCCAAAACTCCATCCTTAAACCCTCTACTAACCTGACTCCCTTTCAGTGCATTCTAGGCTTCCAACCCCCGCTGTTCCCTTGGTCGGGGGAGCCTTCTGATCTACCGGCGGTCAACTCCTGGTTTCAGCAGAGCGAGGCAACCTGGAATCGGGCCCATGTGCATCTTCAGAGGGCGGTTCGCCGCACCCAGACCCAGGCCGATCGCCACCGCCGTCCCAATCCCCCCTACGAGCCCGGACAATGGGTTTGGCTCTCGACCCGGAATCTGCGCCTTCATCTGCCCTGCATGAAACTAAGCCCCAGGTACGTGGGTCCATTTAAGATAATTCGTCAGATTACTCCTGTATCATTCAGATTAGAGTTGCCTTCAGAATACCGTATCTCACCCACTTTCCATGTCTCCCTGTTGAAGCCCGCTGGTCGCCCAGGAGGGGCGGAGATCCTAGACGAGACCGTCGCACAGAGACCTGCCCCCCTGATCATCGATGGCGAGGAGGCCTACCGAGTCAATACCATCCTGGACTCCCGACGCCGGAACGGACGCCTACAATACCTGGTCGACTGGGAGGACTATGGCCCCGAGGAGCGGTCCTGGGTGCCCGCTGAGGACATCCTGGATCCTTCCCTCACCACAGAGTTCCACTCTACTCACCCAGATCGGCCAGCCCCCCGTGGAAGGGGAAGGCCCCGGCGTCGGTTGCCTCCTCGCGCCAGGAGACGCTCGCAGGGGGGGGGCTCTGTCACGAGCGCGGTCTCTGTGGCTCCCCCTGTCCCGCACCAGCGGGAACCTTCACCGGAGTTTTAACTCCATTACCCATAATCCCGTGCCTGGGGCTCGCCACTTCCGGTTCCGGGTCTCTCAGTTCACTTCCCTTCCGGCGGCCATTTTAGCGTGCCGCGCCGGCACGTCCGTTGCGAAGTTTTGTTCGGTTATGCCTGCAATCCTGAGCGTTTTCTTATCGGACTGCCTTTCTGTTATCGACTGGACTGTTAACGTTGTGTGTGAACCTCTGCTGCCTGCCTTTTGTCGACCCTCGCTATTCCCCCGGATTATTGTGTTTGCTCGCTGCCGGCCCTGACCTCTTGCACGGACTTTGACTACCCCTCTGCTCTTGCCTTCACCACAACTGTCTGCCGTTGATAATTTACGCCTGTTTACTCTGCTGGATTTAATAAAACTGTTGCAAATGGATCCAACGTCTCCCGATTCATCCGTAACCGCGTCACAATATCTCACAATTCTGAGAAAAATATAGAATCACGAGTTTGAATCACGTAATTCTGAGAAAAAAAGTCACAACTGCGAGAAAAAATTCTGTATTGCGAACTTTTATTGTGACTTTTGTCAGAATTGTGAGTTTTTATCTCAATTCTGAATTACGAGTTTGTATCACACAATTCTGAGAAACAAAAGTCAGAATTGAGAAATGTAAAGTCGCAATTGAATGAAAAAAAAGCCAGAATTGCAAGATACAAACTCGCAATTGCAAGAAATTGTGACTTTATTTCTAAGAATTAAGAATTATATATATATATATATATATATATATATATATATATTGTATATATATATATATAAGGAATTACATCTCACAATTCTGAGGAAAAAACTCAGAATTGCAAGTTTGTATCATGCAGTTCTGAGAAATTCAGAACTGCAAGATGTAAACCTTTTTTTAAAAAAGACCTTTTTAAATTTTTTATTCAGTGGAAACGGGCTTCCATAGGAAATTTTAGAAACTGTTCTTGCTCATAAACTCTAAAAATATATCCTGCATTATTAACCATAAAACATACAATGATCACACAACTTATAATTACTGTACTCAAATTTTTAAATATACAAAATAACACCAAAGATCAGTCAAGGGATTGTTCACCCAAAAAATTACAATTCTGGCATTATCTACTCCCCCTCTCATGGTTCCAAAAACATATCATTTTCTTCTGTGGAACACCAAGAAGATATTTTAGGGAATGTTTGTAACCAAACAGTTTTAGTGCCCACTGTATGGAAAAAAAGACCTAATACTTTCTTTTGTGTTCCACAGAAGGATGTCAGCCAAAAGGATTTTTAATAACCTGAGGTCGCTAAACATAGAACAGTCACTAAACATTTTTTGTTTTTTTACAATGCAGATATCAAAATGGCTTTATCCAGAAGTCACTTCGCACACCTGACCCCAGTTCCCATCTGTCCTTATAGAACATGCTGAGGAAAACCAGAACGAGCGTCAGCTTCCAGGAGAGAAGCAGCGCTCGCAGGGACGCAGGAGGATGGCTACGAGACGCGGCGTCTCGTTCCCTTCGGGGAACCAGGGTTACATACGTAACCTTAGACGTTCCCCTTCAGGAACTCGAGCCGCGTCGAAACGCTTTGGGAACGAGATGCCCACGCCGCCAGACCCCTAGTCCCTGCCTAGGATGTGCTAGGACAAAGGACAGAGGTACCAGGCGAGACCCGCAGGTCCAATTCATAAAACCTAACAAAGGTCAAAGGTGAGGACCATCCCGCAGCGTTGCAAATATCTTGCATGGGAACCCCAGCAAGAAAAGCTTTGGAGGCAGCCATGCTCCGGGTAGAATGGGCTCTGACCCCTAAAGGAGGAGGGAGGTCAGAAGCCTCATAAGCAGAAAGGATAGCGTCCACTACCCAGCGACTTAAAGTTTGCTTAGAAGCAGGGAGGCCCCTTTTTGGGGGGCCATAACAGACAAATAACTGGTCTGACTTTCTCCACCTGGCAGCCCTGTGGACGTATGCATCCAGCGCTCGCACTGGACACATACAATTAAGCTTCTGCTGGTCAGCATCCCGAAAGGGGGGAGGACAAAAGGCCTGGAGTACGACAGGCCGTGGTGTCGAGGTGGGGACCTTAGGGACATAACCCGCTTTTGGAAACAGGAAAGCTTTAGAAAGGCCTGGCGCGAAGTCCAGGAAAGAAGGGGCCACAGAGAGGGCCTGAAGATCCCCAATTCTCTTAAGGGAGGAAAGAGCTAAGAGAAGGACAGTTTTTAAAGTAAGGAATCTGTCCGAGATTTCCTCAACAGGCTCGAAGGGAGGCCTGCAGAGAGCCTCTAACACCACAGACAGGTCCCAAGAGGGGACACGAGGTCGTACAGGAGGCCTGAGCCTCAAAGCACCGCGGAGGAAACGTGTAACGAGAGGGTCCTTTCCCACGGAAAGACCACCAAGGGGCGTGGTAGGCCGCAATGGCCGCCACGTAGACCTTCAAGGTGGAGTGGGATAACCCTGCAGACAACCGGCTTTGCAGGAACTCCAGCACTGAGCCAACTGGGCAGTTAACTGGGTCTTGCTGGCGGTGTCCGCACCAAGAAGTGAAAAGTTTCCACTTCAAGGCGTACAGTTTCCTCGTGGAGGGAGCTCTAGATTGGAGGATGGTCTCAACAACCTCAGTTGAGAGACCGGAAGCTAAGAGGTGCGCCCCCTCAGAGGCCACACCCAAAGCTTCCACAGCTCCGGCCGGGGGTGAAGAATGGTACCCCCTGCCTGTGAGAGGAGATCTCCCCTGACGGGAATCTCCCAGGGAGAGCCGTCGAGGAGAGAAATCAGGTCCGAGAACCATACTCGGCCCGGCCAGTACGGGGCTACTAGAAGAAGGGACACCCCGTCCCGGCGCACTCTCTCTAGAACTCCCGGGAGCAGAGCGATCGGGGAAAGGCGTACAGACGTAGCCTCGGCCACGTCTGCACCATGGCATCCAGCCCCAGGGGAGCTGGATGAACTAGAGAGTACCAGAGGGGACATTGCGTGTTCTCCCTCGTGGCAAACAGGTCCACCTGGGCTGGACCAAACACTCTCCAGATCTGCTTCACCACCTCGGGGTGAAGCATCCATTCCCGGGCCTCGGCCCCTGTCTCGACAGGATGTCTGCTCCCAAGTTGAGATGCCCAGGAACATAAACTGCTCTCAGCGAGAGGAGTTTGTCCTGGGACCACACAAGGATCTGGTGCGCCAGCTTGTACAAGGGGCGCGAACGCAGACCTCCCTGGTGGTTGATGTAAGAGACCACCGAGGTGTTGTCGGTGCGGACCAACACATGGCGGTCTCTTAGGTCCGGGAGAAAGTGTTTCAGAGCCCGAAACACGGCCAGCATCTCCAGGCAATTTATGTGCCACGTGAGTTGCCGACCGCTCCACAGACCGCGGGCAGGGTGGCCACTCATGACCGCTCCCCCCAACCGGTGAGGGACGCGTCCGTCGCTAGCGTTACGCGGCGACAAGGAGCTCCCAACACCGGGCCCTGAGACAAGAACCAAGGCTTCCTCCACATGTCCAGGGCACGTAGGCAACGCCGCGTGACCCTGATCATGCGAAGTGGGTTTCCCCTCGGGGAAAACTCCTTGGTCTTGAGCCACCACTGTAGGGGTCTCATGTACAGCAGGCCAAAAGGTATCACGTTGGACGCTGCTGCCATCAGACCCAGCAGTTGCTGGAACTGCTTGACAGTGAGTGACAGGCCTTCCTTCACTCTCTTGACTGCAGTGAGGATCGACTCGATCCGAGCAGGAGACAGACGTGCCTGCATCGTGGTCGAATCCCACACCACGCCCAGATAAGTGGTCCTCTGTAATGGAGAAAGCACACTTTTCTTGGCGTTCAGTCTTAACCCCAGCGCTTTCATGTGAGCGAGAACGACATCTCGATGCCGAACTGCCTCCATCTCCGACTGAGCTAGGATCAGCCAGTCGTCGATGTAATTGAGTATGCGGATGCCCTGGAGTCGCAGAGGAGCCAGAGCTGCATCCACACACTTCGTAAAAGTGCGGGGGGAGAGTGCTAGGCCGAACGGAAGAACCCGATATTGGTAAGCTTCGCCCCTGAAAGCAAACCTCAGGAACTTCCTGTGATGAGGAAGGATGGAGACGTGAAAATATGCGTCTTTTAGATCTATCGTGACAAACCAGTCCTCGGACCTGATCTGAGACACGACTTGCTTGATGGTGAGCATCTTGAACTTCAGTCTCTTGACTGAGCGGTTCAGCAGACGCAGATCTAAAATGGGACGCAGGCCCCCATCCTTCTTCGGAACAATGAAGTACCGGCTGTAGAACCCGGACTCTCTTTCGTGAGGAGGGACCACCTCGATGGCCTCCTTCCTCAGGAGAGTGGCTACTTCCTGTTCCATTACCAGACCCTGCTCGGGGCCCACCAGAGTGGGAGAGACCCCGTTGAACGGCGGAGGTGGTGCGCCGAACTGAATGCGATAACCTCGCTCTACAGTATGCAGGACCCAAGCAGACACATTGGGCAGTAGTTTCCACGCTGCCAAATGATCTACTAAGGGAACCAGCCTCTCGAGGCTGGCCTCTGGTGTTAAGGGGGCCGCTGGAACGGTGTCCTGAAACGGTTGCCCGGCAGGAAGCACCTGAACCAGCGGTCCCAGAGACCCCGCGGGGGGTGGCGAGCTCCCCAGCCCCGCTACGTTGCCGGGCGGGAAAAACTGGGGTGGATGCTCGCTGGAGACCGCTGCGCCCTGAAACACTGGCAGGGTTGGCAGGGCGATCTCCCCCGGGGGCACGGGGGGGACCCGGACACCGAATACTGCGGTGCTACCCGTTTCCCCCCAGATGGGGCTGCCCCCGGCGGTCCCGACCCGTCAGGACCGCTTGGTCGAGGACCTCTTCGACTGAAGCACGACCCTCAGATCGGGCTTAGCCTGGGAGGTCCTCGACCTAGAGCGTTTGACCACTCGCTCTCGATGGGGAGGAGTGCGAGTGGCCACGCTCTGTTTCTGAGCTTCCCGGTACGAGGAGCTGGTAGACGGCTGGGGCTGCTCCGTCGCAGCAGCCCCGCGAGCCGGATGACGGCGAGGGAGGAACCGCTGGAACGCCGCCGCTTGCTTACGCGCCTCCTGGTATCTGTCGACGACGGAATTGACGGCGTCGCCGAACAGACCAGCAGGCGAAAGCGGGGCGTCCAGAAGGAAGACCCTGTCCTTCTCTTTCATGTCGGACAGGGTCAACCAGAGATGTCTCTCCGCGGCCACAAGGGCTGCCATAGACCGCCCAATGGCACGGGCGGTCTCCTTAGTGGCGCGGAGAGACAAATCAGCGGTCCTCCTGAGCTCAGAGATATCGCTATCTTTGATCTCCTCACCCTCATCCAGCTCTTTAAGCAGGTCAGCCTGGTACGCCTGTAACACCGACATGGTGTGCAGACACGCACCAGCCTGACCCGCAGCCGTGTACCCCTTGCCCACCAGCGCTGAGGTGACTCGCAGCGGCTTGGAGGGCAAGACCGGAGCCTTCAGAGACGATGCAGACTCGGGGGACAGATAGCTCGCGAGCGTCTGTTCCACCCGAGGCATCGCTCTGTACCCTCGCTCATCCAACCCCGCCACATAACCGTAATTATAGGAAGCGGGGATGAACAAGCGGGACGAGAAGGGTGCATTCCATGATCTCGACACCTCAGTGTGGAGATCAGGAAAGAAAGGAAGGCTCCGGCGTGCTGGAGGTGGTCGAGACCGCAGAAATCTCTCGTCCAACTTACTTTTCTGCGGTTCGACTAATGGCTCGGCGGGCCAATCGATGCTGAGCTTGGCCACCGCCCGAGTCACCACCTCCAGTAGCTCCTCGTACTGGGGAAACTGAGGTGCTGCAGCCTCATCCACACTCACCACATCAACCTCCTCGGAGGAAGATATGGCGAGCGTGGAGGCCGACCCCCGGGGGGAAGAAACCGCAGCGCGGGCTTCCGATCCCGAAGGCCGGGCAGCGGATCTGGTGGGTGAGGCAGAAGATAGGGGGTCACCCGTCTCCATACCCTCCACCAGATCCAGTTGCGAACCCCACGAGTGCAGCCGCCGCTCCGCCTCGGCGGAAGCGGGGACGGACCCGCGGGGAACGCTGATGAAGGACCCCTCCGCGGAGAAGAGGTCCTTCCGGGAGCGGAGCAGACGCATCGGCAATGCGTCGCAATGCGGGCAATCGGACCGCTCGAGGGCCGATGCCGCATGCTCCGCTCCCAAGCAAGCCACGCATAGAGCGTGTGTATCCCCGCTCGAGATGTAACGAGAGCAGGGAGGAACACACGCTCTAAAACCTGGCTTGCTAACGTTTTTGGTTTTCTGTGATTTTTTAGACATCTGTTCAAAAAATAAAAGTGGTGCAAACTAGCAACCAAAAAGGGAACAGCACAGACACAAACACAGAGCGCTGCTGAAAGACAGAAGCTGACGCTCGTTCTGGCGCACGTGCTTTTATGCTTCCTGGTCAGTGACGTCACCCGCCTGTGACGTTCATCTTCTGAACAAAAATTTATTTTCCATTGGTTTGATTGCACACGTGATTCAAGGTAGTAAGGACATCACGCTGACATCAGTGGTTCAACCTTAATTTCTGATCTATTTTTCTTGCCAAAAATCATTAGGATATTAAAATCCTGTTCCATGTTCCATGAAGATATTTTGTAAATTTCCTACCGTAAATATATCAAGACTTAATTTTTTTGATTAGTAAAATGCGTTGCTAAGAATTAGACATCTTTAAAGGCGATTTTCTCAATATTTATATTTTTGTGCATCCTCAGAAACCAGATTTTCAGTATAGTTGTATCTCGACCAAATAATGTCCTATCCTAACACACCATCAACGGATGATGTATACATCTCATTAAGGGATCACAACTGTAGATCGATTGATTTGTTCCGAAACAGGGATTGAAATTATTACAATGCTGCTTTTTATTCTTGGAGCGGTTTGCTTTCACGCACTGAAGTTTCTAATCGACCAAATGTGTTAATACAAGTCACGTGTGAGTAAACTGTCCTCTCATTGGTCAAACTTCCACGTTCCTAGTTTATTTTACAGGATTCCACTCAGCTGTCATCGATCAGGTTGGAACAACAACAGCTTTGTGGGCTTACTGTTGCATTTTTTGTAGCTGTTGTTATATTAATTTATAATTTTGAGCAGGAGTCCAGGATTCGTCAGGAAAATATTTTTAAAATACACCTACTACAAAGAGAGCAATTAACGGCATTATAAATTTAAAAGGCGCGCTTTAATTTTGAATGGCGAAGACGTGCCCACACACAGACATTCACAGGTTCATTTTAAGCAGTATTAGCAAAACAACGGAACTGTAATTACGCATTATACAATGTGATATAGCCTGGTTCTTGGATCGGATTGCCTTCTCACTACAGCTGAACCACTCCAGAGTTTGTTTTCTGTTGAGCCGAGACCACCTCGTTCAGGCGTTCTTAGACCGTTTGTTTTGGTGGGGATCCGAGCGCGATTGCTGTGTTCACATATGCCCAAACTAACCGAGCTAAGGGGGAAAACGCGCCAGGTTTTGAAACAAAGTGCCAGGTGTGAAAGCACCCTAAGACTGGTTTTGTGGTCCAGGGTCACATCTGTGTTCTGAAGATGAACAAAGGTCTTACGGGTTTGTAACGGCATAAGGGTGAGTAATAATGACAGAATTTTCATTTTTGGGTGAACTATCCCTTTAAGAATGTATATAGAACATTTTAATGGTTGTGAAAAAATTCTTCAAAGTAATTCAAAAGATGTACCTAAAGGTATCTGACTTTTGATACAACCAAAGTTTGTTTTGGCTAATATTTCTGTTATTTATGTGTATGCTTATTAGAACACTGAGCCATTAGCTTAGCAAAATGCTAACACCACACTCCAATGAAATCAGTTGTGAGTCTCATTTTTGTGATAAGTGAATTCACTTTTAAGGTTCCATGACATTTAAGATTTCTTAGAAATCAGCGACCTATGCAAGAAAAAAGCAGCTCACTAAGTTCTGGAAGAGAGTCAGAATGTTACATTAGAAGGTTACCCAAATAACTGAGGGAAAGGGGTGGCGTTAACATCAGCTGATCCAATAAGAGAAAGAGAGTGAGGTTTATATCACATAATGGGATAAGCGGCTTGTTTCGAGCAGTATTAGAGCATTAGGATGTATTAAATGTCTGGTGGTTTAGCCGTTGTTGGACAAATGTAACCGATTTTGCAGGCAAGTCTAGAGAGATTATCCTCAAGAATATTTTTGTGCATTTCACAACCATATTGTAGGTTAACATTCATTCACATTATATTTCTAATTACAATGTGCCTGAGCAAAATTCAGTTGCTGCTATGTGGTTGCTAAGGTGTTCCGAATAGTTGTTATGATGTTGCTAGGGTGTTAGATGTTTCCAAAAGTGTCCCCCAAGTTTCTAAGATATTTTGGTTCCTCTGTTTCCATCTCTCCTTCTCTCTATGTCACTTCTAAGGCAGAAGGACCCATTAAATCCATTTCTGAATTCACCCTGACATTATAATTTCCTCATAACTCGTGATTCACCCTTGGCATGTACCATGAGCACACGTATCCAAGTGTGCTCGTGGAGCGAGTGTGTGCTAAGCTGTGTTTGGTCTTGTCCCTCTCTCAGTGTTTGCGCTCACTCGGCCGATGACAAATGCAAAATGCCAAAGTGTGTGTGTAGATTTTGTTTATGTTGCATATTGATGTATTTATTTGTAAGTGTACTCATGTGTGGGTGCTCTTTGCAGGGTTCACACCTGCTGTGTGAACACCTGAAGGTTGTGCTCTTTGTCTGTATTATGTTCAGTACCTGTTGCATATCCTGCAAACAGTATTTACTCAGTGTGTGTGTGTGTGTTACTGTTTTTTCCTCTTGGGTGTCACAGAGAGGCCAAATCTAAAATTCCAAAATAATGAACAAAAAAAGAAAACGAAAGGGGGGAGCTTGTAAAACTGACCTTGAAACATTTTTTCCTGGAACAATTTTAAAAACAAAGTTTTTGTGCAAAGAGCTTGTGCACATCTGTTTGCTGCTTACAGTGATAATCCAACAACAAAAAAAAAAGAAGTATGTAATATCTGCATCATCAAAAATTCCAAAAATTCGGACCATTTACAAACATGTTTCCTGAAAGTCACCCTGTTCAAACAAACTTAGTCCTACTCCAAATTTGCATCAATGTTTCTGTCAGGGATAATCAAACAGATCACATATTTTGATACACGATTTTCCATAGAGGCAAAGTTCCTGACATTCCTGACATGAATGGCTAACTTACAGTTGTCTCTACAGGGGACATTGGATGCCCATTTTCCACCGGATGGTATGATTTTTTTAGGGTCTCAGTGTAATGTCTGCAGCATACTTTGGTTACAATTCCTCAATGGTCGTGTAAAACAACATTTACTTTGTCAAAAACAGCTCTGTTCACACACTGTTCAATAACTGTTTCTTCTTAGTTTTTTTCTTATCAGTTTTTTACATTAGGCTTTTATGTTATACCTAATATTATTAAATGAATGTTTATTGCATTATTTCTGCTTCATATGTGTTACCATGATGGTGTTTAGTGTTTGTGTGAATGACACTGTGCATCTTCTATATATGTTAATATTTAAGAGCTGCTTGTGATGTGCTTTGGTTCATCATGTGACTTTCTCATCGCCACCAGCTTTTGTTGGTTATCAGTGTATTACAAAGGTACAAAACAGACTTCAGTACTTTAGTATGTTGGAATATAAACATTATATCAGTTAATGAAATTACGGTATTTAAATGTAAAATTTAAGTTTAAACCGTAAAACCAAGAATGTTGCTACCATATTTTTATGCAGTGAAATTCTGGCAACCACAGCTGCCATTTTTTTAGCGTAAATTATACAGAATTTTTTTTAAGTGTACGGGATAGTCTGTCAGCGGACGTAGGTGGGGCTTAAGCAATAGGACATCACACTGCTCAGAAAATCGAAACAGCTTGATACTTGAGACTGTTTAGGTTTTTTGGGGATAAAAAATTTTTATTTTTGATTTTTATCATTGTAGGGTGTTTATGTGCACACCAGTGATGGGAATAACGGCATTATAAATAAACAGCATTACGAACAGCATTATTTTTTTCCTGTAAAGAGTAATCAAACAAATTACTGTTTCCCCCGTTACAACGCCGTTACCATGACTGCCAATAAAATGTGGCGTTACTGTAATTTATTATATTATGATAATTTTATTTTCAAGTTCATCTGAATGGATGCGCAATGTAACGTCACCTGTATTTGACGAACCGTAAACTCTAGTGTGAAGGCACACGACTAGCCGTCGCTTTGTCTCACACGCATGCAAAGAAAGAAACAGAATGAGAGAGTCTTTTATACCATGCAGAACTGACACACTACATGTAAACGATATTATTTGCTGTATTTTACTGTCAAAATAACAGAGCTCCTTTGGAATTATTCAGCTTTTAAGAACTGCTGGTTTCTCCGGTAGTAGGCGGAACTAATGCGCAAACGGCAATCTCATTGGCTAGGGCTCACCTATTATCATCCCTGTTTTGATTTTAGCAAATCAGTTCAAGCGAACTCAGACAACGTGATTAACATTTATGAACCCAGCAGCTCATTAATCCTTAGTTCATTTTATACTGTTATTAGTAGTAGAACTCGTAGTAGTTTTGTTATCTTAATAATCATAATGTCATATTATAATGCTTGACTGACTGATGCCAAGTGTACTTTCAGATATTTAAAAAACTGTGCCATTAAGCTTTATATATGTATAGTATTCAACATTTAAAGTGGATCAAAACCGTTCATCCAAGTCCTAAAACCAAAACAATACCCATTCTTGTCCTAGGACAACTTAGATTAACTTTTTTGATCTACTTAAAATGTTGACTACTATATAAAAGCATATCAGATATTTAATCTGGTGAGTAAACTAAAAATTTCATTCATTTAATTTAAATTTCATTCAACATATTTAATATTGGGGGCATCCAAGTTATTTGATATATTTGAACTTTTTTTTTTTTTTTTTTTTTTTTTTAAGTAACACAATAGTTACTTTCCCTGGTAATTAGTTGCTATTATAATGATGTAACTCAGTTACAAACTCAGTTACTATTTGTGAGAAGTAACTAGTAACTATAACCAATTACTTTTTTTTAAAGTAACATGCCCAACACTGGTGCACACACTCCTAAGACACATTTATATGCAAACATCATATAAAAGTGAATTTTGCATCCAATGTCCCCTTTAAGATGGGATAGGAGAAACTGCATTACATGAAAAGAATGACTTCAATGTGACAGAAAGGAAGAGAAAAAAGAAAAAAAAGCGAGAGGACAAAAGTGATGAGCTTAAGTGGGTCAAAGTCTTGACTTTCTTTCAGTTCAAGACAGTGGCCTCTGAGCTGTAATGAGTATATGTGTGTGTGAGAGAGAGAGTGAGAGAGAGAGCCAGCGTGGCGTATTACACTTGCAGGTAGACACGTGCAGGCTGTATCTGAGGCCCAGAGGACCTGCAGAACCTCTCTGAGATATAAATCAGTATGTGTGTGTGTGTGTGTGTGTGTGCGCGCATGTATGTACACACACTACAGACCAGATATATTCAATGGACAGCCTTTTTTCCACTTTCACACAAACATGGATATAGCCATTTTTCAAGCAAATTTCCCCAATACAAAATATGATTTTATAGTTGTTGTTTTTTTAATAGTTTGCATGTTTTAAGAATGTTTTGAGAGCTTGTCTGAAAGATTTTAGATTTTGTGATACTACAATCAAATATATATGCCAAAAAAAAACATTTATTTTTGAATACTTCAGATTCTTAAGACTCCAGAGTGAAACTAGACTGCTCCTTTTACGGTTTCTCACATCCTTTTTAGCTCAGGGTTAACCACACCTTGAGCAACCTATTGGCAAACCCAAGGCCTAGGTAACACGTTTTGACCTGCACACTGTGTGTATATGCGAGCACACAACAACACAAAAACACACACTAGTGGCAGTTGAGGCATTTTAGAAGGGTTTTAGAAGGGTTTTAGAAACATATATACACAAATTAATGGCATTATATGTTTTCTCACATAAAATAATACTATGCATTGCTTCTACTACTGCATATGCATATTTTATAGTAACTTATATCACAGGAAGTATAGCGCACAGTGTGTGTGTGCTAAAGTGTGTGTTTGTATAACCCTGACCTTTTTTGCTATGGGTCTTTACGCATACCCCGAGGATGACTGGGAGCTGTGATTGATGGATGAGCAGATAGATGGATGGTGGCATGGAGAAACAGGTAAGAGAGCAGCTGACTCTGACACCCAGGGAGTTCCTGAGGAAAGAATCCTGCACTGTAGGAAACGCTAGAAGACCTAATCTGTGCTGCTGATTAATCAAAATCATGAATCTGTTACGCTGATGACGGTGGCTGCGCTGATCTGATCTGACAGGATAAAAGTGATCCGAGGAATTCTTGTTTTGGAAATACTTACATAAGTTAGACCTGAGATATGTCAAAATGATGGTCACCAAAACATGTTTCTAAATTTATGGAACACACAGAATGCTAGTGCTCCAGATTGCTCACTTTGGTCATTTCGCTTAGAAAACTTTTTGAAATTTTAAGTCAAGAAGCTATTCTTAAACATAATGTGGAAATATACGGGCTACACAATGAACTAGGGCTGGGTGATAGGGGCAAAAAATTTTTTTTTTTTCATATCAGTCCATACTGATAATTATCACGATAAATGTCCATTTTTTTTTTTATTTCTTTCAAGTTTAAAGGCAGATTTTTGCCACAGTGTGAAAGTTGTAAAAACCAGATGGTTAATTGTGGCTTTAAACTATTCTTTATGTTCAGAACATGACAAACACCTCACATTTTTGGAATTCTTTACACTTTTTTGTCATTTTACCTTAACAAAATAAATATCTTAATAAAAAAAAATGATGTCTTAGTTCTGAATGTTTTAATGAGTAATATTGTTTCAAATCAAGAAACAGGTTTGTGTTGCCTGATAATATTAATAATACTATAAAAAAGGTAGGATGTAGATTTATGTTCATTATCAAAATCAGTAATATCTGTAAAAAATGTAGCAACCTCATTTTTAAATGATGAAGTGTAATTATTCTGACTGTTTGAGTTTTTTTTTTTTTTTTTTTAATTAACCATTGCTCTTCCATAGTATTATCCATAGATTGTGATAAAAGTTGTTAAAACCTCAAATATAGCACCTCAATACCATGGCAAAAAATTAATATGGTTCCCAGGTATTTGTATAAATAACAGTAGTCTAAATACATTTAGTATAAATGCATAAACGCTATAGCTTAATCACAAAAAATACTGTAATTATATTCCATTCCATAATAATTAAATTTGACACAAATATACCCACATTTCTGACACAATACCACTGTGCAGTTAGTGCTACTACAGTAAATCTGTGGTAAATGATGGCAATTTGTAGAATAAAAAGCCTTCTGTCTGTATCGTTGCACACAGTGTTTCTCCTGTTTGTCAGCGCTGTTTCATCTAGCTTTAAACTGAGTCTTTTGTGTTCTTAACTGAATTCAAGCACTTCACACTGGATCTCAAAGCGCTGTTTAGTGATCGAGACTCATTAGCGAGTGAACGCATCTGCCCTAGTAAGTTCGCGTCGAGTGGCACGCTTTAAATGACTAGTGCTTTTTTGTTCTGCCTTTGCCGCATAAACATTATATCGAACATTAATCAAACTCTTACTATCGTTTATCGAGGACATTTATATTGTGCACTAATTATCGTTATCAATTTATCACCCATCCCTACAATGAACTTTACTCAATACTGGCCTACAACGGTATCTCCTACACCATGTCATCATATGACATCTATTGCATCTTTTAAATCTGAGTTTTTAGTCCTAAGAAGCCACAGCAAGCAACAGGCCATACTGTAGCGTTGCCTCACCCTCTAAGAAATCTCATTGGTCAAAACTGCATATTAAAGGAAATTACTCAGGAAGTTACTCACTGCACTGCATCTTGCTGGCACATGACAACAGTAGCTGACAGGAGATGAATCATGGAACCTTCGTCTTTACTCCAGTTGGTAGGTGCAAATGTGAAGCAATGTAATGTAGCATTAAGTTAAACTTTTTAATGCCAAATCTGTCAATGTTGCTCATGTCACTGAAAGTCAGAAACAGATCTAGCTCTACCTTTATTGGCATCTATGGTTCTGTGAAGAATCTTTAACGTGCATGGAACCTTTCCATTCCACAAAGGTTCTTTATAGTAGAAAAGATTTAGATTATTAGAAAAAAGAAGGTTCTTCGGGAAACCAAAAATGGTTCTTGTATGGCACTGCTGCAAAAACCCCGTTTTAAACCCTTTATTTATTACATGTTTGAGTCACTTTCAGTGTGAACACTGATAAGTGCTGTAAATCTGAGTATTTCACCTTTTATGCACACACATACTCTTGTACATCAGCCTTTTCAGGCTGGTCCTGTTTTAAAATCCTTACAAAAACCTCAGCAGCTTTGAGTACATACCAGATTTCACCTAGGAAGTTAAATTATAGTCTTTCTCTGTGGCAGTGAAAGTCGATCTTCAGTAACAGTACAAATCAGATAATAACCGCTTATACTACATTCAGAAAGAAAGAGAGAGACAGAATGAGGGAGACTGTAAGCTGTAGCAAAAAGTAAAATAAGCAAACTTGTGTTTTTTTCCCTAAACTTCTAAAAAAAAAAAAAAACGTAATGAAACTGGAGACAGGCAGTTAGATCTTTGGTCTAAGCACAAGCCTTTCACAAACAGTGCCCTCCAATAATATTGGGACCCATGGTAAATATGAGTAAAGGCAGCTATGAAACTCAATCAGCTTTGTTTATCTTTTTGATTTAAAAAATAATATAAATCAATCAATCAATTATAAACGTTCATTGTAGCAAAACAAATGAAAGTGGGGGAAAACTCACATTATGAAACAAATGTTTTTCTCCAATGCATGTTGCCCACAATTTTTTGGCATCCCTATAAATTTGTATGTGTAAGATACCTCTTAGGTATATTCCCACTTATATTTCCTTTTTTTGCACACCATGTTGACTAGCAGCATGAAATTCCTATGAGGAACACAAAGGCCAGATTCCCCTAATCATCCATCACAAGGAGTAAAACCAAAGAATTTACAGTTGAGGTCAAATGTTTACATACACTTTGCAGAATCTGCAAAATGTGAATTATTTTACCAAAATAAGAGAGATCATACAAAATGCATGTTATTTTTTTATTTACTGACCTGAATAAGATATTTCACATAAAAGATGTTTACATATAGTCTGCAAAAGAAAATAACAGTTGAATTTATAAAAATGACCCCGTTCAAAAGTTTACATACATGTGATTCTTAATACTGTGTTGTTACCTGAATGATCCAAAGTTTTTTTGTTTTGTTTTTGTTTAATGATAGTTGTTCAGTCCCTTGTTTGTCCTTAACAGTTACACTGCCCATTGTTCAGGTCCCTCAAATTCAAAATATTTGAACCCTTTCCAACAGTGACTGTATGATTTTAAGATCTATCTTTTCACACTGAGGACAACTGAGGGACCCATATGCAACTATTACAGAAGGTTCAAACCCTCATTGAGAAGGAAAATTATGCATTAAGAGCCAGGGGTGAAAACTTTTGAACAGATGTGTACATTTTTCTTATACTTATTATGTGCTATGATCTTCAAATTCAAAAAGTTTTTACCCCTTAATGCAGCTCTTAATGCATTGTGTTCCTCTTGGAGCATCAGTGAGCGTTTGAACCTTCTGTAATAGTTGCATATGAGTCCCTCAGTTGTCCTCAGTGTGAAAAGATGAATCTCAAAATCTTACAGTCACTGCTGGAAAGGGTTTAAATACACAAAAATTAAGATATCAAGCACATATAAACTTTTGAACGGGGTAATTTTTATAAATTCAACTATTATTTTCTATATGTAAACATCTTTTATGTGAAATATCTTAAGCAGGTCAGTACTAAATAAAAAAAAAAAACATGTATTTTGTATGATCCTTCTTGTTTTGGTAAAATAACATTTTGCAGATTCTGCAAGGTGTATGTAAACTTTTGAACTCAACTGTAGTTTTGATGTGTAGAACAAGATTATTGAGTTTCACAAAATAGAAAACGGCTCTAAGAAAATTGCATTGAAAATCTCAATTTCCACCATAAGAGCAATAATTAAGAAGTTTAAATCTATTTCTGCCGAAGGTCCTGGAAATGCTGTTCCGATACATGGCATCAAGGGTTCTATCAAAAACCAACAGATAAAAATCTGACTCTGTTAAAAATCTTGTAATGGACCATGGTTGGATCTTCCATCAGGACAATGATGCAAAACAAACATCAAAATTAACACAAAAATGTGTCACTGAGAACAAAATGAACCTTTTAGAAAATAGGTGGGCTGAACTGAAGAGAAGAAGCACCAACATGGAGCTGGGAATCTGAAGGATCCGGAGAGATTTTGTATGAAGGAATGGACCCTGATAAGCATCTCTACATAAGCATATTGTAGTTACTAGTACAGCTATCAGTGGTGTAAATAGAAGCTACTGGAAGCATCTTGGAAGCTGATGGGATGATGTCCAGAGAATGAATCTGATAGGTTAAACACAGTACTTAAGTCTTAAGTGAAGGGCTTAAATGGACTAAGGTCATTCTAAGTTTCAGTTCTTTGGATTTTATAGCATGGCTCATTCTTCGTCACAGACTAGGAAATACAGCCAAAAAGATAATGTCACACCACTGAGTTCAGCTTGTGGACCTTTGCCATTCCAGCAGCCAAAATAGACACAAAGGCAGATGGTGCATAGCAAATTATCAAATGTGCCTTCACTCTTAAACACAACGTGGACACACCAAATACCTGTACCCACACCCACCTACACAAATACCAAGCATTGTAGACACTGGCAAACTCAACGTGGCATGAAGTGCGAGTGTGATTTTGCATGATCTATGATCTATGGGACAATCTTCATGATGATGGGATAGCGAAGTAATCTGACCTATCCAAAACACTGGAAAAATGACTGGAAATATTTGATAAAATTATCTGTCAGTTTCTCTCACAATTCTTCCCGTATCTATCTGTATTCAAAACAAACACGCACAGCACTCAAAGCTGTTGTCAGCGACATACCAAAACACCACCCATCCTGCCACCTGCTACTCAGTCATCTCACACTTTATTATGGGCAGTAAGTAACTATGGCGACTCGCCAGGTTAGCAGGTGAATGCTGAGGTCGCTGAGATGGGCGGGGTAAAGTTGCATGCCCCAGACATCACCCCACACTTACACATTAACGTTTCCACGGAAATGACCTCTGGCCGTAAAGCAAAACACAGCTCTAAAAATCTACAACTAAGATGATGCCATAGTGTGACACACCCAATTATACAAGACAAATTCTTTGAACAACAATTTTATCATGCTGTGGTGTGTTACCCACATTTATAGGCCTACTTATTAGAATAAAAAATACATTTTTTTCATTATTGTTGTTTTAATATATACTACAATCCAAAGTTTGGGGTTGGCAAGACTAATTTAGCTGAATTTTCAGCAGCCATTACTCCAGTCTTCAGAGTCATATGATCCTTCAGACTTCATTCTAATATGTGGTCTTACCCAATAGATTATTATTATCAATGTCGAAGTCTGTTATGCCGCTTGATATATATATATTTTTTTTTAAATCGTAATACATTTATTTAGGATTCTCTGATAAATAGGTTAAAAGAACCTCATTTGAAATAGAATGTTTTTGTAACAATGTAAAAGTCCTTACTAGGAGATTAGAAGCCATATTTAATCATTGGTTAAGTTTAATTTATTTGTATTTATTTCAAACATGATTTAAGTATTTGAGGAAATTGTATTTTTAATGTTTGATCACTGGGCTAATCCGTCACATGAATTTAGTTTGTCCTTCTCCTCTACATGGTGATACAATGCGAAAGTGCAGATCATAATAATTTATTAGCATTTTTTGGGAGGATAGGGTTAGAGGGTGGAGGGCAACAGTTTTTTTTTTTTTTTCAACCACATTGTACCGCATTTTCACCTTCTTGGAAGTTGTAATTTTTGCGTTTGTTTTTGTATTTTTTTGGAAATTAAACAGAAAATTGCGATTAATAAACCATGTATTTGCATGTTTAATGGACAGGTGTATCAGAAGACTCCCCTGCTAACCTCAACATTATCACATACATGGCAAAAACCAAACAAAAACACACCCAGAGACTGCACACATAGACTACATGACATACATTAGACTACTGCTCATGCACATTTAGATTTCACACTTTTACTGCTTGACTTAGTCTATTAAAATACATTTATAATTCCCCCAAAATGCATGATAAGGGGGCAAAAAGTTACTATTAAGTGACTTACAGTTTAGACACAACAGTTCTTGTTTTTGCTGTAATGGACAACAGAAGTAGTTCCAAACAAAGCCACAGTAGAACTGCTTTGCATCTCCGAGCAACACACTACGGTGTTTTGTTACTGAATCGATCAGCAGTTTGAATGAATCTGTTAAATGAATGAATCAATGACTCACTCATCTAGTAATTTTCCGGCACCTACTGGCGATTTTAGGTTTATATTTAAAGTATATTTTCCCTTTTTTCTCCCACCAAATCATTTCAAATATTCAGTATTCTATTCAGAGTTATTTTTTAACCATAAGTATTAATTATGCATTTTTGTGACTGCAGATTAAATGCCTACATTAAACAGTGTAAATGCCACTTCAGATGCAGATTCTGTGCAACCTCTGCATTGCAACCACAAATTCTGTTAATAATTATTTAATTTGATTGGTAATCACCCCATAGTGTATTTCTATTTGAATTTATTGGTTAAATTTAAGAATTTGACACAAAAGATGGTGTATACATTTAATTAGGTTGGCTTTAAAAGTAACAATACCTATAAACGATAAAGATGAGTTTAACCTTTTTGGAAGAAGATAATATCAGTTAACACACTCCGTAAAATATCATCTAATTATCGCTATCGACAAAATTCCAGAAAATATCAAAATGTTTCTGTCATTATCGCAAACCTCTAGTCCTTACTGTCACTTTTGATTAATTTAATGGTTCCTCACTGAATTGTTAATTTTCATATCACAATTGCTGAAACATTTATTATGATAAGGTATACAATAATACTGTAGTACTGAATTATATTACAAACACAGGTCAAAATTAACTCAAAAAGAGTAACAATGTGTTTGCTCTGTCTGAAAGGTATGAACTTCACATTTGTTTGTCGTGAATTGAAAGGAGAGCTCACAGGAAGCGAATGGCAAGAACTGTTTATTGGTTGAAGCACAATAAAGGACACTGTTAGCATTTTAACATCGGAGCACATGGATTTATTTTGCATACGTCAGTTACTTGCTCACTTCTACCACCAACTTCGGTGGCTTCGTGGAAGGACGTAATAATATTATTAGTCGCTTAGCCGCAGAAAAAAAATTCCAAAAGAAGTGGTGAAGTCACGCAGTCCGTGACGGACAGATTTTTAATGGCTGGTCTATGTGGTAATACAGTACTTCGGGCAGGACATTCAAACACTCACCTATCATTCATTAACCTCAAATATGGCTTTTCATCTGAAATAAGTATGTAGAAGCAACTTTACATGGCCGCTCAATCTAATGTTGACCTGAAGCTGAATAGTAGCATGCTCACTGCATTACAAATGAAGGCGCCGGTGCGGTCACTTGGTATTAAAATACTCCATTTTTGGTCATACAGATAAAAGTTTCAAATCTGTAAAGACTCTACGTTTATTTGTGTGCACTCACAATAACAACGAAACGTTGGGCTTTTGTAAAATAATGAAATATAATGAAAGTTCTTGCACTTGAGCGTTAAACTTCAAAACTCTGTGTATACTTGCCTTACAGACATGAAAAATAATCTATAGAGAGTGAAATGTCTACTTTAAATGAACCAATTCAAATAGAAAACAAATATTCTCAGATTATGTAATCCATATGAAACATGCATACAGTCAGTATCGCCAACTTAATCCCCTAAACTGAAAACAAAAAAAGTGCTAGTTTATCAATAAATTAATAAAACGTTAATATAGTCACCTTGCTGTTTTTCCCTGACACATTCATAATTATTATATCTGCTGGTGCACTGTGGCAAGCTTTTTTTGCTTGCGCATGAGCACTTTTTAGGCTACATAGACAATTAAAGGCTCATTACTTTGTAATTTATATGGTTTATTAATACACGTGCAACTAATAGCCGACTAATGCTTAAAATGAACGACTATTAGTCAACCAGAAAATTTTTTACTCAAGAGCAGCCCTAAAACAACTGAAAATAAGTCTTTAAAAAACATCACCATTACACAACTCTGAATGGCCATTTAAAAACATAAATACTGTTTGACCTCCTTTCTTCTCCGTGACAAGCATGTGTCAGAAACACACAGTTGTACAGCGCTGCCTTCTCTAGATGGGTAACCAGGGTAACTTCTGTATTTCTGCCGTTCTATAAGCACCACCTACTGTCAGAGGGTTAATTAGCATTTTTATTCAGCCTGTCTACCATTTTTTGTTCAGACAACATGTGATTTTCTATGCAAAATTTGGGCTTTGATAAACATACATGCATGTTGTAAATTTTAACCAGTTGATGGAAAAGAAGCTAATGCAGATTCTAAAAATCTAATTGAGATTAGATATATAGAATTATTCATGGTATTCAATTTTTTTACTGTAACTTTTCACTCAAATTGATATGCTAATATTAATTCATAATGAAAAACTGTACACTGTACACTGTTAAAACCACAACATATAATCATTTTGTCTTGTGGTCTCAATTAACTTTTCAGTTTTTATTAATATTGTTATTCATACGAAATATTATAAACTTAAATGGAATTAGGTCACGTTCTGAAAGGTCAATAAACCATAAACAGTATGAAAACAAAAACTGGTGTTGGTGCCAACCAGCACAATAACACAGCAGGCATGGTAACCAGAGGCACAATCAAGCATATCTTTGTTTACTGCCAAATACACACTCTGACACATATTCTCAGAGAGAAAGAGCGAGAGATGAGCATACGAAAGGAATAAAAACACCATATCGAATTGGCAGAATGTGGCAACCGTGAGAAAGAAGAGAAAGAAAATAAACAGGCGACACAGGACAAGGTTCACACGGTGATCAGGAGACAAACAGACAGACACCACACACACACAAGCTACAATAAATAGTTTTCTTGATCATCTTTTTTTGGGTGTGGTATGTATTTGTATGGTGTCATTCATATATATGTATATTTTTTCTTATTTACTTTATTTACTTATTACACCATTTTTCAGTAAATTGAACTTATTTTTTATTTTTGATGATACCTGGATATATTTTTATTAGAAAACAAGACAAAAATGCAGCTTAAAAATGATTTCTTGCAGTTCATGCAACATTCACACACCCAGCCCTCACAAAACCCCCTTTTTTCCTTATTTCTTCATGTTTCTCTTTCAGTCATTCTTTCATTATTCAGTGAAGGAACACAGGTGCACCTGTTTCAACTGACTCTTTTCAGAAGAGCTACAGTCAAACACATAATCCCTAACTTTACTGAAAAACACACACACACACACACACACACACACACACACACACCTCAGTAACACCCACCAGCTCACTCGCTGCGCAACACACTGAATGTCTGGCCTTTAACAGAGGGAGGAAGAGAGAGGAGGTGGCAGTCAAAAGTCATCCGTCTTTCTTCCTCTTCAGCTGTATTGTGTTTGCAGTGCGTCACCTGGTGGAAAAAAGAAAGGATAAAGAGCCTGTGGATGGAGAGAAGAAAGGCAGAACAAAATCAAAGGATGAAAAGGGATGGAGGGAACGGGAGAGGTGGAGTGCACACAAAATGAGCAAAATAAAGCAGAGGATGTTGTCCAAACTGAAAGAGCTTTTTAAAGCTGCCCTCCCCTTTAAACTGCTCTTCAGGCCTGTGTGAATGTTCGGTCTTTCTGTTCTCAAGCTCAAAAGACAAAGAGAGAGGACAGAGAGCAGCAGCTCATAGACGAGCGAAATGAAGGCTGAATCGGGACAGTCAAAACTGAGTTTACTGACTGCGTGTTCGAGCAGTGTTACTTGTAGAGTTGTTCCAAAGGTTACAATGAACAGAACGACACACAATAAATATGCAGATGGACTGAGATGGACCAATGGGAAATATCAACCGATTAAACCCAATAAAAAATAAAGATTTTAAAAGAGTTTTTTCAAAATGTTGCCACAGAAGAACTGTTTTGAGTTCCTTAAAGAATCTTTCAGTTAGGGGTCGACTGACATGTCTTTTGTTTTGGAGCGGATAACTGATATTTTAAACCCATATATATGTCTTGATAAGGATAAAAACTTCATGTCAAAATGTAGAAAAACAAGGGCTCTGACAAAAACGCTTTTAAAAAATTTTAATCGGCAAATCGGTTGTGAAAATGACCGATACCGATACCCATAAAATGCTCACTATGTGCACCGATAATCAGTCCACCCCTACTTTTAGTGATCAGCTCTTAAATGCTCTTTTAAGAAAAAAAAAATTGAAAAATCTAAAGAACCTTTTTCCACAAAAAGAACAAATGGAAAGGCTTCATGGATTTTAAAGACTTTTAATGGAATCATCCATAAAGAACCTTTATTTTTAAGAATGAATATGTTTTTAATATGCATTTTCTGGGCTTATTGCTTATGTTATATATCTACACTACCAGTTAAAAGTTTTTGATCACTAAGATTTTGAATGTTTTTAAAGAAGTCTCTTCTGCGCACCAAGCCTGCATTTTATTTAAGTACAGCAAATATTTTTATTATTTAAAAAAATTGTTTTCTATTTGAATATATTTTAAAATTAAATGTTTTCCTGTCATTTCAAAGCTGTTTTTAGCATCATTACTCCAGTCACATGATCCTTCAGAAATCATTCTAATATTCTGATTTCCTGCTCAAAAACATTTATTATTATTAAAATTATTAAAATCTTTTGTAACATTATAAATGTCTTTATAAACACTCTTGATCAATTAAAAAAATAAAAGTATTCAGATAAATGTTGATCTTTTGATCTTTCTATTCATCTTTAACAGAAAATCAGCATATTAGAATGATTTCTGAAGGATAATCTGACACAGAACACTAATATAATGACGCTGAAAATTTAGCTTTGATCACAGGAATAATTTACTTTTTAAAATATATTCAAATAGAAACCTGTTATTTTAAATAGTAAAAATATTTCACAATATTACTGCTTGGATCAAATAAATGCAGGCTTGGTAGGCAGAAGAGACTTCTTTTAAAAACATTAAAAATCATACTGTTCAAAAACTTTTGACTGGTAGTGTATATATATCATGCTATCTCATGCTTCCCAAGGCTTCATTTACATAATCAAAGATACAGTAGAAGCACTAATATTGTGAAATATTATTACAATTTAACTAAACTTTTCTATTTTAATATTTTAAAATCTGATTTATTCCTGTGATGGCAAAGCTGAATTTTAAGCAGTCTTTACGCCACATGATCCTTCAGAAATCATTCTAATGATGCTGATTTGGTGCTCAAAAAACAATTCATCTTAGCAATGTTGAAAACAGTTGTGCTGCTTAATATTTTTGTGTAAATAGTGATGCACTTTTTCAGTATTCTTTGAATAAAAGCAAAAGAATTTGTTTTTAAATGCTGATTATATTTAGCTTTAAATATGTGCTGTACACTGTAAAAAACAATTTGTTGAGTCAACTTAAAATAATTTGTAACCTGTAACCTTTTAAGTTCACTCAACTCAAAAAAGTTTATTCAACTTGAAATGTTGAATTATACTAAATGACAACTTAGATATTAAGGCAGTTGGGTTACTTACTCATGTTAAGTTTAGCAAACACAAATATCTAAGTTGTTACATTGTCCAACTTAACATTTCAAGTTGACTAAACGTATTTTAGTTGACTGAACTTAAAATTTTAAGGCAGCAAGGTAACAAATTATTTTAATCTGACTCAACAAATTGTGTTTTTTATTTTTTACAGTGTATGTACCTGCTTTTATAATGCACAAATTACTCATGTACTATTTTCTATATGTAGGCACGAATGCAGTAATTACTAAACATTAAATGTGAACATTTACTTTTATATCCAGCATCTTGCAATTTCCTCTGATTAAATCAAAGCTGTAACTTACTCTTTGAGCATGTGTGTGGTTTTCCTCACTAGCAATCATGCTGAGCACATTAAAGTCCTTACAACAGCTCTTTATGCTCTTCTGAGACTTACAGAAAGAGAGAGAAAGGCAGAGAGAGAGAGAGACTGTGTCTTCCACTGCCCACAGTGTTGGTCAGCGTGTCTGAATTCCCCACAACGGCTCATATCTCACACAGCATGACCTCACACCATCCTACACACATACACAGACACTTAAACAAGTGAACTAACGCTAAAGAATGGAACACAGTACGTAAAGGGGACAAAACATTCTGCCCACAGTGTTGAATATGCCACAATGCAGTACTGTCTTCCATTTCCTCCCCCGTTCTTTTCTGCTCCTTTTTCATTTAATGGGGATTTTGCTGGGGCTGGCAGACAGAGATACACAATGCCATTTGTTTCTCACAGGAAAACGGATTAAAAGTGACCATGGTGTCACAGCACACTGAGATACATTTGAGTGCATTGCGCTGGTGTGAATGTACTGCCACCTAATGGATGAATGACATATTACAGATGGCAGCGGCTTTCTTGAATGGACTTCAAGAAAGTCCACCAGGTGCATCACCAGATCTTTTTTCACTAGGCATGAACCACAGTGAAATATCGTTTGGACCCAGTGAAATATTACCGACATGCCGATACCGATTACTAATAATTCTGAAGAAAAAAATCTCAATTGAATGATAATGTATGACTTTTTTTTCTTGTTTCTGACACAGAATAAAAAAATATAAAAAAGTACTTTCTCCCAATTGTGAGTTTATATCTCACAGTTCAGACTTTCAGAACTGAGTGTAATTCTGAGAAAATGTCTTAACTCTAAGATCACGTAAACAGACAACTGCAAGGAAAAAAATCCTCACAATTGTGATGAGAGATGATTCCATAGAACGCAAATACTGATGAAATTCAACTCCTGAAGGGATCTCTGCATGCCCCATGGACATATCACTTTAATCTTGACAAGACTTGGCTCCTCTTCCTTCCTCTCCACACAATCTCTCTCGTTACCCCAGTCAAAGGTCAAGCAGTCAATGCTTCCAGGTGTGATCAAATTGACAAGCTCTTATTTGAGTGACATTATGACTGACAGATCCTATTGCTAAATTCCTAAAACATACAAAAAACATGGAAAAAGGGTCCTTTCTTAACAACTACAATAGTTGTTTCATGTCTAGGGTAAAGTAACTCCTCCCTTACTACACTACCAGCATCAGAGAGAGAAATTTTATCATAAAATCTGCATTAAACAGTACGGGTGAGAGTCACTGTTGAATTACTCTGTTTTCTCACATCTATTAACAGAAGCATGTGTGTTTGGCATTTAAACCCTTTACAGCCTGAGTCTATGTATAAAATCAGATTATGACTTTCCATTACTGTGGCTTACAAAACAGTTGTAGTGGCCACAGGCTTAGATCATGTGATCCCTGTACTATTAAATACAAGGTTGTTATTGAATATCTGCTGCGCAAGACGCTGTAAAATAAAAGCCTCTCAGAGAAAACCAGTCAAGGCCTACAGTGTTTTCACAACACATTATCAATCAACCATATTGGCAGCACTGAATGTAAACAATGCCAGTGAACCAAACGAACCCTGCATATTTAGTTGATTATTGCTTCTGAAAATAGTCATTTATTGTCATGTTTTGTGCTGTACTAACCTGTCAGAATGGGAAAAACATTCGAAGTACAATAGACTGCCAAAAGTTAAAACAAATCAAGGAGAAGAGTGCAAACAAACTGTCTGAGAAACAAAGGGCATTTGTGGCTGGCCAGACTGAACCAGGATTTCCAGGGCAAGAATCTCGACAACATTCGTGTTTGTACTTCCGAGCAGGTAACGTTAGGGGAAATATTCGGCTAATATCTTAATACTTATACGTATGTTTACCACGTTAACTTAAGTTTTAAAATATTACGCCGTTTCCTGCTTACTAAGTCCTTCTCTATATGATTTAGCAGCTTCTACACGTTTTTCTGTGGTTTAGACCGTATAAATTAGCAGAACAACGTATTCAGTAGTACATTAACCACACTATCCATGCTGTTGTTTACATTCGAGTGTGGCCAATATGGCCGCGCAATCGTGACGTAAGCAAATGCTCTATTTAGATGTCAATTAATGCTACTCAAATTAAGCACTCTCAGCTATTTAGTATGGCAGTAAGTTTAAGCTGTTATTAAAATACATAAATAACAACATTGTAAATGTGTGTCATTATCGGCAGGTAGTTTACTCAGTTCAGAAAGTCCGTAACTCGCTTACTTATCAGACATTAAACAATAGCAGCAGGTTTTATGGTTAAACACTTGCTCTACCTCCAAAAGGAACATATGAGTAATTAAATCCAAAATCAAACATACTTATATAAGATCACTTTGGTCTTCCACTTCCAAAGCGCGTGAATGCATTCGTTGCTGCTTTCCTGCCTAGGTAACAGCACGACCAATAGCATTCGAGTAAGTTTCTGAAGGAGCGTTTGATTGGTTGGACGTAATGTAGGGATACACCCTTCACTAACTGAATCGGTTGAGTTATTGATTCAATGGCTGCGTTCGAAACCGCATACTTCCCTACTATATAGTAGGCAAAAAACAGTAGGCGAGCGAATGAGTATGTTTGAATCTTCAGTATTCATAAAAGAGTAGGTGAGAATTAGTAGGCGAGTGCACTCATTCTCGCGAGATTTGGACGTACGTATACTTAATTTGCGTTCTAATATGCCTACTTACCTACTATATAGTAGGAAAAAAGAGTACGTGAAGAAAGAAGTACGTTCGGAACCTAAAAGAGTAGGCGAGAAATCCCCGGATGTCCTACTGCTTCAGCCCAGATTCTGGGGCCAGTTGCATAAAAGGTTTAGACTAGTCTTAAAAGTTAGTCATCTAATTTCTTTCTATAAGACTGGTCAAAATTTGTAAAATTCGGTTACACAAAAACTTAGATGAGTCTAAGTTGAATCCAAAATATATGATTGATTACCCCTTAGTTAACTGCTAGTTGGTCAAAATAGTTCTTAAGACACTGTCTTAACATAGAGGCTAAGTTTATGCAACTGGCCCAGATTCTGGAGTGTGCATCCAAAGGACACTTTTCTATCCCAGGAGTCCACGGGAGAGCAATACGTCATTACCGAACGTGATTGAGAACCGTGACAAGGGTGTTTACAAATGTGAGTATTGCAAACCAAAACACGGTTCCTTGTGTTAAAATCGTATTTGCTGACTTACTAAACTGTATATATAGGTGCAAAGACTAGACAGTAACGTTATAGTATATTGTGATTTTGCTGTAAAAACACCTTTAATTGTGTATAGCAAACAGTAGAGCTCCAGTAAGCACATGTACGTCAACAAAGTGGATTTACATAAGCCATATACATCTTCGATTACTAAATGTTTATTAACAACTGACAGTAAAGTGTTGTAAGAGAATTGCAGATGAGCACATCACAACATGAAACAGACATCTGTGCGAGTGGTGTACGTTATGTGTGCTTATTATGTAGAATTCACTGCTGTCAACACTGCTTTAGTTGAATGTAAATAGTGTAAATAAACACATGTACATAACTAAACATGAGTTCATCTGTTTCATTTGTCCATTACTGTTGATAAATTGAGGAGCATTTGTGTTGGATAAAAAGCCAGTTAACACATCAGCAACTACCTCAACATGTAAATGCAGAATTGAATCACAGAGTTAACTGAATCATGTCTGGATGTTACAGGGACTGATGAGACACACGTGTGTTTATCCGGTGAAGAGTGACTGATGAAGGAATGCTGCCATCAAAGGCTTTCAGTGAGTATACATTACATAAATGAATAAAACATCTTTTAAATCTTAAGTTGTACTTTATTTTATTTATTGTAACATCAAACAGTGTTATTACAGCATTTTTGATTTGTGATTTCTGTGTATTTTCTGCAGATCTTTTGTGGTGGAGCAGGTGACGGCAGCATTTGTGGGAAGCAAGAAAGACCTGAAACAAAAATATAAAGTAAGATCATTTTGTTACTTTAATACAGAAATAAAAAAAATAAATCAAATTATTGTAAAAAAAAAAAAAAAAAGTTAAAATGAATGCTTTTGTATTATATTTGTGCTTCTTTGTATGATCTGAAATGTCTGCAGACTGGTGTGAGCAGTGAGAAAGGAGAAATCCACAGCAGCATCCTGGAAATGCGGTTTAGCCCACTACAAAAGTAATAGAGCTACAACAAAAATTAGCATGTGAGTGTAAACATGAAATGAAATTTGTCAAGAAATGGAATGCTGACAACATGAATTGTAAAATGTTTTACTCTGTTTAAATGTTTCACAGGTAGTCGAGCAGACACAGCGATAGCCAGATTGTGCCGCACATGTTCTCCTGCTCTTGCCTCAAGGTTGTGGGGTTCAGTGGTGTGTCTTCATGGTCTTTCTCATCCTCTGGCTCAACAACATCCCCATTGAGAAGAGTGAGATTGTGAAGCACAGCACAGCAGAAGAATTGGCACAGCTGCATTGAGATGGTAATAGAATGTGGGGTTTACCGTCTGAAAATACATGATTGTTAGACCAATAAGTTTGAATAAAGCTCTGTTTCATCTGTTGTTGACTTGTATATTTATGTATTTATTATGATGCTTTTATTCCTTCTTTTACTCATTTATTCATGTTTTCTATTGTTGTCAATAAATAAAATATACATATTTTGTTAACTAATACATTAATTCATTGCTTAACTGAAAACTGATGGATTCAAATCACCTGCATTTGTCGAGTGTATATTCATGCATAGCTATGTCAAAAAAAAGTTATATAATTAGTTAGCATGTATCTTTATTATTCTGTGTAAATGTTGGAGTGGGCTAGCAATGCAGTTCATTATGGTGTTATCTTAATTTTTAAGTAGTAATACTTACATTTTTCAAATGTAAAATCAACAGTCTGTAAATGCGAGATGTTCCAGCAGCTGCCTGATGTCTCCTGTGTGCAGACACTGCAAACGTGGAGGTGTGTTTTAACTGTACTTGGTAGGTCGGGTTGTTGAGTTACTGATGCTATGAGGTGTTAGTGCACCTGTCACTCTTTTCATTATTATTATTATTATTATTATTGCATATAATTACATATAAGATCTGGAAATATGGTTGTACCTAACAATGGACAACTGTAATGACAAAAAAAAAAAAAAAACAGAAAACAAACATCATGCATTCATCATGGTATGACATTATATGCACAGAAAAAAAACAACAACATAATAACAAGGTTAAATATCTAAATAATTCACCACGGTGCCTTTTTAGAAGCCTGGTGGATGAAACGAAAGTTAAATTCAACAAGAAAAAAAGAAAAGAAAACAGTGGAGATTTAAACCACTTAAGCCAATTTTACACATAAAATGAAGAAATTAACTACATATTAAAGAGAACGATTTCATCTTCAAGTTTTCTTACACAATTTAAAAAAATTGGTTATACTACAATCACAATAAAATGTAAAATTGTTTATTTAACAAGACCACAAAATTAGCAAATTATCAACATCAAAATATTCACGGACAGATCAATCCTGCCTCTTGTATCTCTTAAATTGTTGCGCTTGTTATGAGCTTGTAGATCACATGATCACGTAAACATGGCGGATGACGTCCGAATTACATTCATACTCAACGAGATTTGGCTGTAAAGTACGTACTCTTTCAGCGCTCGTTAAGTAAGTACTTATTGAAATTAAGTACCTACTCATTGAGTATGCGGTTTCGAACGCAGCCAATGACTCACTCATTCTATAGCAAGGATCACTGAACAAATCAGTGAACAAATATTAACGAATCTTTTCAGTGAACTGACTCAGTTACTGGATGAATCACAGTTCACTACACTGACGTTAGGGTGTGAATTGAACATCAATTCTGGATGGAAATTTAAGAGCATTTATAACCCAAAATGAAATCCTTTCTTGTGTCAAATCTTTATTTTTTCCTTTTGTGGTAACAAACTTCATGTTTAGAGATTCAAAAAGTATCCAGTTTCATTTCTTAAATAATTCATACCAACATTTTTATTCCTTTCGATCTTTCTAAAATACAGGAATTTCTCTGAAGGACAAAATTTATTCCGTTTCGCTATCACTCACTCACACACTTTATTTTTAGCATCCCTCATGACACAAATATATATTTTTAATATTCTAGATTAAATACATCCACATGTCAAACTGTTTTTATTTCTAATTACATACTAGCTTACAATTATAAACAGAATATAACAAAATAGAAAAAGAATCAACAGTAGAAACGTACAACATATTAAATAACACATGAGATTTAGCAACATTTTTCCAGCCATATCCATCTTAAACTGCAGTGGCATCAGCAAAACTTCCAAAAAAACAAACACTGATTTCAGTAATAACCAGCAGCTGGTATGTCTTAATGTGAAAATCCTGGAGTGTTTAGAGCAGTAACGCAAGTGCAGACAGATGATTGGGAGCTTGAACCTCACAGCAAGGAGATGCCACAGCTGCCCTCTGAAAAAACAAAGTTGTCTTCACACAAATCAACATTAAAAGTTAAAAATAAAGGGATGAAAAGACTAAGTGTTTGTGTATCCAAGTTAGTGGAAAAGAGAGACAAGAAATTCTCTGTGGCTGGTGGTGTGTTGGTGAGAGAGTGATATAAGGCAGCTGCAGGGTCAATGAACCTCTCTGTGTCGTAAACCATGAGGACAGACACATACTGATGACCTCACGGTTTGTCACTCCGGCAACAAAGTCACGAAGAACAAGTATAGTTACACACAAACACAGAAAGTTGAAACCAATACAAAAACTAAAGCAAAGTTAATGGAAAATGTACAACAAAACATCACATGCACTCACACCCGACACACACACACACACACACACACACACACACACACACACACACAAATAAGTGCAAAAAAACACAACAGTGCTGCTGTGACTCACAGTTTACACAGTTTCACATCTCTTCGGAAATTCTTGTTGACATCCTATGCAATAAAGCTTTGGACAGCTTGGATGCTGAATTTCAAGTTTGACAGTAATAACAAGACCAGCCTGATATGTATCAAGACCAGCAGTTTTTCAGTAAACATTTTTCAGAAATCCAGTTTTAATCCAACTTTTTTTTGTTTTTGTTTTTTTTTGCTAAACAGGAAATAGACAGCCATCACAGGAAGACATAATGAAGGCTCTCCACCATTACACAGTACTGCCTCCTCTATGCTGCTGATAGTGGCACGTCCTATCCAGAGGAGTAATATGGAGTTCAGCGCAGTAGTAATTTGTGAAAAAGGCATGCACACTTCATCACACTGCAGTTTTAGCGTAAACCTCCAGCATGTTTCACTGTTGTGTGTCTGTAGGAAGCGGAGGGAGCTTATCGTCATACTGCGGAGGCGGCGTGAGGGGCTCGATGGTGAACACGTTAGCCTGCTGGATATCGCTTAAGCTTTTCCTTCTTAGATTGTCAGATTTGATGCGCCTAATTTTAAGAGGAATCAGCTTGCGTCCGGGGCGGCTGTTTCTCCGGCCACCCGCTCCAGCGCTGGGGTCGATTTGAGAAGAAGGTCTACGTGCTTGGTTGACTTCATCTTCAACAGTGTGTTGATCTTCATCTAGCTCCTCATAAGCTGGTAGCTGGGTGATGCTGTTGTGTCGGTCAGAGGTCTGACTGATGGGATACTGGCCACTCATTACAACCTCCTCGTAAGTGGGGACCATGTAGTTTTGAGCTAGTTGGTCCATCCTAGAAGCAAAAATAAATGCACATTTACAATCATCCACAGCTCACTGTTGTTCAAATTATCATTCATAATGTTTGGTAAGATTTAATCAATGCTTAATACTTTTATTAAAGGGATAGTTCACCCAAAAAAACAATTTCTTCTCTTCCGTGTCATGAATCAAGAGAGACAGACGTTCTACATCAGAACGCCAGCTCCTGTGTCATGGTAATCGAAGACTAACACAGGTGAGAAGAAATTGTTGAATAAAGTCATTATTTTTGTCTTCTTTGCGCACAAAAAGTATACTTGTAGCTTCATAAAACACTTAAAACGCTAATATCACATGGACTATTTTATAGATGTCCTTACAACCTTTCTGGGCCTTGAACGTGGTAGCACCGTTGCTGTCTATGCAGGGTCAGTTCTTGGATTTCATAAAAAAATATCTTAATTTGTGTTCTGAAGATGAATGAAAGTCTTACAGGTTTGGACTGACATGAGGGTAAGTAATTATTGACAGAATTTTTGTTTTTGGGTGAACTTTCCCTTTAAGCAAGGATGCATTAAATTGATTAAAAGTGACAAAGACATCTACATCCTACTTCTAATCCTGAAAAAACATATCATTGTATATGTATCATTGTAAATGTTTTTGGAGCAAAACAAATCATTGGATTAGAATGATTTCTGAAGTGACACTGAAGACTGGAGTAATGGCTGCTTGAAAATTCAGCGTCGCATTACAGGAATAAATTGCATTTAAAATTATTAAATTGAAAGCAGTTACTTTAAATTGTAGACATAATACACGATATTACTCTTTACCGTGGCTGTGATCAAATAAATGCAGCCTTGGGGAGCATAGGAGACTTCTTTTGAAAAATAAAATGTGATGTGGTGTAAGAGTATTTTGTTTATACCTTGAATATATGCACACATCTTAATTTTTAACATTTTTTGACAAATATCATGAATTATTCATTCACAAAATGCTATTAATTTTTTATATTTGATGAGACTTTTTCCCCTTGACACACAATCTGTGTCTCATTACAATACAAGATTATGCCAAACTACTTAATAATGTTTAATAAAGAATTTCAATATTTTCATGAGGCTTTTTTCATTATACTTTCACTTCTGTTCATAAGTTTGGGATCAATGTTTTTTAAAGAAGTACCTTATGCTCTTCAAGTCTGCATTTATTTGATCAAAAATCCAGAAAAAACAACAGTAATACAGGAATAAATGACATTATAAAATTCTTTAAATTGTTACTTTAAATTGTAGCCATAATATACAATATTACTCTTTACTGTGGCTGTGATCAAATAAATGCAGCCTTGGGGAGCATAGAAGAATTCTTCCAAAAACTAAAATGTCATGCGGTGTAAGAGTATTTTGTTTATACCTTAAATATATACACACACACACACACATCTTAATAATATACATATATATATATATATATATATATATATATATATATAATTTTTTTTTTTTTGAGTCACCACAACACAATCTGAACCAACCATGCTTAATCCTAAATTTAAAACTAGACTTCTTCCCCTTCACACACAATCTGTCTCATTACAAAAGTCAGCTGGTTACGTCATCGAGGCTGCCTTATTTTAGAAAAGTAACCATTACATTCCAATGTCACAAAGTCAGAAAGAAATTACAATAGTTTAAGCTTCAAGAGGACTAACGGATAACTTCAGAATAGTTACTTTTCTAAATAAAGATACATCCTTGATGACTAATGTGGCCGACAAACGCAACATCAGGAGGGTGTAGCTTCCAAAATGAGACACAGATACAGTCACACTTCCTGTCTTTTTTCCTGCATGCTGGTTGGACCACACTGATTTGGCTGACAAAGTTTGAATGTTAATAATCAGCAAAGCATTTATTTTTTTCTAAGACATATTAACACAAGATTATGCAAAACTACTTAATAATGTTTAATTAAGAATTTCATTATTTTCATCAGGCTTCTTTTCATTATGATATCAGAGGAGTTGCATCAACCTGATATATACTGGCATTCAAAAGTCTGGGATCTGTAAGATTTTGAATGTTTTTTAAAGCCGTCACTTATGCTCATAAGCTTAGGCTGCATTTATTTGATCAAAAATCCAGAAAAAAAAAAACAGTAATAATGTGAAATATTATTTGAATGTAAAATAACTATTTTCTATGTGAATATACTTTAAAATATCATTTATTCCCGTGATGCAAAGCTGAATTTTCAGCATTATTACTCCAGTCTTTAGTGTCACAAAATCCTTCAGAAATCATTCTAATATGCCGATTTATAAATGTTAAAAACAGTTGTGCTGTTTAATATTTTACTGGAAACTGTGATACTTTTTTCAGGATTCTTTAATAAATAAAAAGTTAAAAAGAACAGCATTTATTAAAACAGAAATATTGTATAACAATATAAACTACAACTTAAGTTTGTTGTCAGTAAATCTTTTTTTTTAAACATTTATTAAGAGAGGATATTAAATTGATAAAAAGTGATAGCAAAGACTTATACTGTTAGAAAAGATTTCTATTTTGAATAAATGCTGCTCTTATTCATCAAAGAATCCTAATGGCTGATGAAAATTCAGCTTTGCATCACAGGAATAAATTATATTTTAAAGTATATTCACACAGAACACCATTATTTTAAAATGAAAATATATTTTACAATGAAACTGTTTTTTCTGTATTTTGGTCAAGTAAATGCAGCCTTGATGAGCATAAAAGAATTCTTAAAAAAAACAACAACATTAAAAACCTTAATGATTTCAGACTTTTGAACATCTGTATATATGACATCTTAAAATAATAAAATAAAAAAAGGAAGTCAGAAACTTAAAGGAAATTTTGAAATGTATTCAAGTCACGGTGCGTGTGAATTATATTTTTATATCTTTTTAAATACATTAATAGGCCAATAAATAAATCAGTCGCGTCATTGGCCTATTTATCTTCATAAAGTGTAAGAATGTGGCTGCACCTGGGTGTGTATTTAACAGTATGTACTCACGTAGCTCCCTCCTCCTGTGTGTTAGCGGGTGTACTGCTGGCTTCCTGTCCCCTGGCTGCCCGCTGTTTGTTCCGTATGCTCAGACACACAGACAGCAGCAGAAGCAACACTCCTCCCCCCACTAGGACGAACGCCACAGATGAGGTATCCCGAACTTGACCCTGATCCATGCCGGGGCTGGAGCTGTTCCCTCCGGACCCTGCCGGCACCACGGTCCAAACAATCATGACTATCCCCAGAGCAATAAGGCCCACGCCCAGTGCGGCAGTAGCATACTGCGCCCCAGAACTACTGCTGTTGGTCCTGCTGTGGCTGGGTGGCGTCTGGTCACTGTAGGACATGTTTCCAAGCCTTACCATGGACTCGATTCTCCTCCGGACACGTTGCTTTTCGTCCTCTGGCTGTCGAACGCCTGCAAACCTTGGCTTATCTCATTTTTTCCAGTCTTTTCTGGAACTTTCTGGACCCGCTCTGTGAATAGAAAATGGAGTACAGGTGAATCAGCAGGAAAGTGATTGAATAATCGGAAGGCGTATCATAAAAGTGTCTTATATCAATAAACATCAACGTCAAAGATCCAGGCCTGAAGTACCTCAATAAAGCCTATGTGAAAAGCACAGTAGTGACCCAGTCTGTGCTTCAGCAGTGATAAGGTTTTTATCAAAGAATGTTTATTGTCTGCACACACATCGGTAGGCATGTTAGGCTTGCCTAACTTCCTTCCATGAGATTAAGCAGGTGTCCCTTCAACTGAGCTTTAGTTACAGGTGCATGAAAATGGAAGAAAGAGTTTGATTCAAGAGTGAAGTGACAGAGTTCACTGCTTTCGCAAACACAGACTTCGGTGAAATTTCATCTCTGCTCTGGAAGGTGTACATTAGAGTGAAACCCAGGCAGATCCAAACTCCAAAAATGTCTGTACTATCAACGTGTTATTGTTTAATAGAGACACACGCGCTAAAGAAAGCACATCATAACTTTGCTGCTTCATGCCTCCTGGTATTGGTTATCTGTACAGACAGGTCTTGGATAAGCGTGCAAACCGCACCCTTAATCATTTCTCTGCATGGTAGCAACATTAAATCATGTTCTCAGATCAGCGTAACTCTCGTACATGCAAAGCCAGGCGGTTTATAATGGAATCTATTTCCCTCAACTGTGACTCATAAGTTGTGATGTGTGTGTGGAAAAATGAGGGCAGTTGTCCATGAGCTGTGTGTCTGTATTCGTGCAGGGTTATTAAAGTCTCCATGGACAGACGTAATTTCATCCCGGGACATCTGACTTCGTAAATGTAATTTTCTTTACGCATAAGCAAGGTTTAGTAAGCATACATGCCTGAAATAGATACATAACAGAATTTACCTTGCACGTCTAAGCATGCAGACAGATGACAAAATTATGATAGTGAATCCACATGGGAATGGTAGGAATTTCCTCCTCTCACAAAAGCCACTGCACCCAGATTAGACAAGAAAAAAGAGTGCCACATAAAACCACATTAACCAGGGGCACCGTAACAGGGAGAAAGGGTGTACCAGAGGCCCAGAAAGTCTGCAACAGCCAATTTAAAGACAGCATTGACAGACAGTACCTGTATCTTAGAGAGAAAGGTACACTCACATTACAGCATCAGTGAACTTAAAGGAATACAATTATGTCATCACTTACATTAATCTACTCAAAACGACACCCAAGGGGCATTTGATTAAAAATTTAAGTGGAATGGACAAAATTTGTCTTTAGATGTGTTTTAAACTTAATTTAACTTGAGCACCTAGTTTTTTTTTATGCAAAATGCAAAAACGTTTAATATTTGTAAATGGCCTTAAGTGTGTCAGTCCATAACATTGTATCAAACATCTCATTTTGTTCAAGAAAGTACGTCATTTAAGTTTGGAAAATATGTGGGCAAATAATATTTTCTTTCTTGGTGTCCCTTGAAGCATCAAGTTCTGAAAATCTTCTAGGTAGTAGATTCTGAACGTATCAGTGGAAACATAAAACACTTGTGCTTTATCTCGATCTTTATAAGGAAGAGTTAAATATCTTTAAACATTAAATACATTAATTCAACTTTACCCGACCAGACGTCCTGTCAAACACTGAGATAGCAAAAGCAAAAAATCTATGATTAAATATATAAATATAGGCTACGTTTAAAACAAACTACGCTGCGCACAACGTGCTCCTTAAACACCGAACGCGATATGTAAATTCATGTAAACAGTAACAAACGTTCCAGGAAAACTAGTCAAACTTTACGTTCTCTGGGAATGTAGTCAGTCTTACCGAGAAGAAATCCCTTCCTTGTGTTTAGAAGACCGAACCCGTTCAAATATTGAATGAAATCACGTTTAATCCAATGATGCAAACGTACACCGGAGCATTTGTTACATTCCTTAAGAAACTGAGCTTGAATTTCTTAAAGCGTGTTGGCCTTGAGTTTCACAAACGTGAACATCTTCCTGTCCCTGCAGTCCAGAATTAACCCTTTAACAGACCTGTTCGGGCTCCTGCCCCGCCCATGTGTTATGAGGGACAAAACTTCCCTGTCCTCTGACACTGATGGTCTATAAAACTTTACCACATATTGAGACTTTCAGGAAACCAATGGTGATGAATATGAGCACTCCATATATAATACAGAATAATTCAAACTTTATTTTAAAAATAAAATCATAAAATAAAAAGCTTTCCAGTCTTGTTCCAATCTTATTATCATTCATCTTTTCGTATTTCAGTCTCCAGTCAGATCTGTGGGGCTGACATGGAGTTTATTTATGACATGGAGTTTATGTATACATTTTTTAAATATAGGAGCATTATTTATCACACCGGTCAGCAGCTGGGGGTGGTCCACATCAAATCACCAGCATCACCCACATAAATATGTCAAACAGGGTTCACCCAAGCACAGATTCTTAGAGCGGAACAAATGCTCAACAATATTTAACTATTTTACGGGCAGTTGTGATTCTGGCAGTGTTAATAATATTGGACAAAGGTTGAATAAATAAGCACGGTGCTTCCTCATCTGCTTAAGTGAAGGAACGTCATTAACTTTTACAGTAAACGGAACAAGGAGTGCTCCGTACTACACATTTTTCTCAGTATAATTTAGTATATTATTAATCCTGAGATACTAGAAATGTGAGGAACAAAACAAGAAGAAAACAACAAAGAAGGGAAAAAAAATAGCTGATAATTTAAAAAAAAATATTAAAATTGTTTCTTGTCTTAATGTCCCAGGACAAGTAGAGAAGACGTACCAGAAGATTTAAATAAATTTTAAGACATGGGGAACATGTCCTACATGTCCTGTATTTCCCTATAAAAATGTTCACTTTCTTTTACGCTGCTTTAGAAAGTCACTTAATAAACATACAAATGTACAAGTCATATCTTTGATCTTTGCACATTTACCATGATCATTAGCCTAACCCCTGTTACAGCTTAGCAGTGTGCATGACCTTGGAATTGGAAGCATACTACCTATGTTTGGATGGTATTGAGATTAGTGATTTACAGTTGGGAAATTAAATATCATACAAAATTGTGCACTTTGAGTGGGTGTGCATGACTGGTGATTATGGACCTGCTATTCACCTGCTGTAACGTCAGCATTTTAACCACATGACTAAGTGAAACCCAGTGGATATAAAGTTCATTCACGTAAATTCATGAAATTCAAATAATCATTTATTTTAAATATTGATGTACTGTATAACATGACATTTTACATTATTTTGTACAATATTTTGTGATACTAAAACTAATGTCATCGGAGTCCGTTTTCTAAAATGTACCCATTAAATGTCAAAATATTCATTTTATTGAGGAAAGAATCCAACTTCAACACAATTTTAACTGTGGAATTATATTTGTCAAGGTTCACTCTGCAACTGTCATGACCCATTCCTTAAACGCACCTATAATTTCATCAAACATCTAAACAGATAAATAAATGTTTAGTGTATGTGCCCTTTCCAATGGATTCTTAACGTTGTCTCACTTTGAGACAAATGAGTCCACAGTCATACACAACAACATAGGTCTACAAAGCAATGTCAAGACCCCTACTGGCAAACTAAGAGTCTAATGTCTGAAAATGTGAACTTTCATTGAAATTTCATTTTGAAAATGAAAAGAAAATCCCCCCCATTTGGGAGCTTTGAGAAAGTGTCATGTTTTTCAACAGTGCTCTTGACAGGAGAACGATTCAGACATTGGTGAGCTCAGCAGCAGAAAAGTGTCGGACTGGGCAACGTTCACGCTGTAGTGAGACCTCCTGAAGACCATTCCTTGGAAACGACCCGGACCTGTTCTGGTGACTGATCTTCCGTCCAGTGAAATTCTTTGGGCTGAGACCAAGCTGCTGCTGTGGAAACGAAAATGGATCTGTCAGATTTCTGATTCACTGGTGCAACAAACATTTGCCTTTTAAGAATTATTCAAGCAATAATACAAATCTTCACTCTCTGAGGGTGCATTGTTACTGAAAACTACACTCAAAGAAACTTTGAAAAAAAAAAGAGCACACTGTGGTGGCACAATGTGACATCATTTACCTTGTGTCATTGCAATTGCATGTCTTGCATTGCATGTCTTGCAAATGTAAATGCAAACGTCAAATAGACGTCTCTGTGATGTACGTGTGCTATCAGGGACACCCCAGATAGCACATGTACATCTGCAAGATGTCTGTTAAAGATCTTTTGATCTGGAAAGTATCTTCTGTGTACAAACATCTGACAGACGTCTTTCAGATGTCAGTTTTACATACATTCTAAATCATAAACATCTTAAAGACATCTAATACTAATAATAGCAAAAAATACGTCTTGCAGGTGTAAATGCAGACATCAACAAATGAGTCAATGTTTCAACGATCCATTCATAAAGGCAGCCACTTGCTTTGTTTCTAAATAAATCAGCCCTCTTGAATGAATCATTTCATTCAATGATTCAATTAATCACTCATTAAGACAGGGACTTGCCGCCACCTACTGGCTGTTTTAGTGTAATTTATATCCATAACAGGCCTGAACCAGCCAAGGTACCAGCACAAAAAAACATTCAGCAAATATTGTTTAATTATCATTATCAATTAAAATCCCAATAAATATCGAGATATAATTTTTTGTCCATATTGCACACCCCTAATCAACACATGTTCTTGACAGGTTTCAAAAGATTTGCCCTTAAAGGGATAGTTCACCCAAAAATGAAAATTCTGTCATTAATTACTCACTCGTACCAAACCCATAAGACCTTTGTTCATCTTCGGAACACAAATAAAGATTTTTTATGAAATCCGAGAGCTTTCTGACCCCGCATAAGCAGCAATGGCCCAAAAATGTAGTTAGGACATCGTTAACAGTCCATGTAAAATCAGTGGTTCAACGGTAATTTTATGAAGCTACAAGAAATACTTTTTGTATGCAATAAAAAGAAAAATAATAACTTCATTCAACAATTTCCTCTCTTGCAGGGTCAAAAAGCTCTCGGATTTTTTTAATCAAAAATATCTGTGCCTTACGGATTTCGGAATGACATGAGGGTAAGTGATTAATGAAAGAATTTTCATTTTTGGGTGAAAATCCCTTTAAATGTGGCATTAGTATGAGTTTTAAGAATTTATAATTCAGCTTTAGTGCTCTACCTTCACCCTTCTTAAAGACTGCTGATCTTCATGACAACTGGGTGATGAGCTGCTTAGAGAACTTTGCCGGTGAAGTGTGGGCGGAGTCCCCAAAGGTTCAACTTCCTGATCAAACCCTGCCCTGCAGACACAGACATCAGAGAAATCTTCATGACTCCACTGTCTCTTGATCTTGACAAAGAGACATTTATTCATAGAGACGTATACATTTGTAAGGTTAGACACAGACACATGCAGTACAACTAATACTAACTCTTACCTGGCTGCACTGACAAGTGCCTTCACCTCTTCACTCAGGTGATGACGGACCATGTGCTTGTTGCTTGGAATACATAAAGCCGCTGCCATGGTGTCAGAGCTGAAGGAGGGATCCAGCACCATGACAGCACCATGAACCCCGCTGTTCTGAAGATTGTCAGCAAACTCCTAAATGAAAAGATATGTTTTTCTTCTGTGTTTTTTCACATACCAACACCTACACCATCTCTGTTACCACTGCTGTTTTTTCCTCATTGGTACCTTCAGATCAATCTCTTTGATCCATTTGATGATGCGATGACAGGTCCACACTACAGGGTCTGTGTTGTGATTCTCACACTCTGATCGCCTGGACTGCAAAATCTGCATTAAAACAGTATTTACAGGTTATTTCTTGTTTAGCTTCATTAATGTACTAGACTTATCAGGGTTTGTTTTTCCAAACTGGGCTATTCTGATGTGTGTCTGTGATGGTTGTTGTTCCTTTTTGGTAATGTTTAGTGCCTGTACGAATTTCCATCATGCTGTTCTTTTGGTTTGTGTGTGTGTTTGTACCTCTTTGTCAAAGTTGAGCGTGTGCAGCAGCTGTATTCCCAGCAGCAGGCTGTTCTGGTGGGCTTTTTTAGACACGTGCAGATGCTTCTCAAGGTCGGTTCGTGCGAGCGTACTTAGGAGACGTCCGTCCACAAGGTGAGTGTGGAAGAACTGGGAATATTGTGGGAGACCCACATCAGTCAGCCAGGCCTGAGCCACCCAGTGGTGATCCAGATCAGCTGCTTTAGAAAGGCTGAAATAACAAAAATTAAAGAAAAGGAGAAATATTTTATAAATCTAGAAATAAAAATTCTTAGAAAAGCACTTTGTGTGTTGATGTTTTTGGGGAGTCACATCACTTGACCACTCGAAAGGAAAAGGGAACTTCTGTCATCATTTACTCAGTTTCAAATCTGTTCATCATAAAAAGTGACCACCTCTCTTCCCAAAACTTGAATTAAACTATTTGATTCATATGGATTCATTTTACAATGCTTTACCTAGACTTTCATTGGAGAAACAGAACGCCCTTAGGTTTTACTGAAAATACAGCAAGTACAATAAGTATTGGACACATCACAGTTTTTCTCAGTAAATATATTTCCAAAAGTGCTGTTGACTTGAAATCTCCACCAGATGTTGGTAACGACCCAAGTAATCCATACAATCCAAAACAAAACAAATATGTTCATAAATTATGTGTAATAAAATGGAATGACACTGAGAAAAAGTATTGAACACAAGAAAGGGAAGTGCAAAAAGGCAAGGAAAGCCAAGACACCAGCTGAAATCTGTCAGTAATTAGAAAGCAATCCTGCCCCTTGTCAGCGGAAATTAATATTAGCTGGCCCAGTCCCAACACCTACAGTACCAGGATGATGAAGATAAAACAAGGGTGGACATTTAAGCAAGACTACAATCCCAAACACAGCCAAGGAAACTATCAACTGGTTTCAGGAAATGAAAATAAAGCTGCTAGAATAGTCCAGCCAATCACCTGACTTGAATCCGAAAGAAAATAAGAACTAACAATCAGATTTCATAAAAGAGGCCCATAGAACCTTCAAGATTTGAAGACTTTGTGGAAGAATGGGCCAAAATCACACCTGAGCAATGTATACGACTAGTTTCTCCATACAGGAGGTGTCTTGAAGCTGTCAGTACCGACAAAGGTTTTTGTACAAAGTATTAAATAAATTTCAGTAGTTCAATACTTTTTCCCTGTGTCATTCCATTTTATTACACAACTTAATTTCTGCAATTATTTGTATGTATGGATTGCTTGGGTTGTTATCCACATCTAGTCTAGTTAGTAGTATATCTAGTTAGTATACCCAAAAATGAAAAATTAATTATACGTCCTCATGTCATTCCAAACCATAAGACCTTCGTTAATCTTCAAAACACATATTTTTGATAAAATTCGAGAGCTTTTTGACCCTGCATAGACAGCAACTACCATGTCCAAGGCCCAGAAAGGAAGTAAGAACATTGTTAAAATAGACCATGTAACATCAGTGGTTCAACCTTAATTTTATGAAGCTATGAAAATACTTTTTGTGCCAAAGAAAAAAAAATAGCTTTATTCAACAATTTCTTCTCTTTCTCCTTCCTTTCTGGGCCTTGAATGTGTCAGTTGCGTTGCTGTCTATGCAGGGTCAGAAAGCTCTCGGATTTCATTAAAAAGTATGTTAATTTGTGTTCTGAAGATGAATGAAGGTCTTACGAGTTGGGAACAGCATGAGGGTGAGTAATTATGACAGAATTAGCATTTTCTGTTAGAACTAAGCCTTTAATCAATGTCTTATGGGTTTGGAACAACATGAAAGTAAGTAAATGATAACAGAATTTTGGGGTGAACTATCCTGTAACCCACAACAATTTAACAACTAACCTTTATTTTTTTCATTAAAAATGTCAAAATATCTTATGTTTTTAAGAGAATTATTGACCTTAACACACAGTCATAAAAATCTGCAGTAATCCACTCTATGAAAATATTTTTTCTGATGCTTTTTTTCTTCATATATATATCTATATCTATATATATATATATATAGATAGATAGATAGATAGATAGATATGAAGAGTTCAGATGCAAAACTAGCTAAAAGCCATCTCAGTCAAAAATGAGATAATGATACTGAGTGAATGCTCCTGACACATATTATACGTCCATCAAATACTTTTACTTCAGACTCGCTAAATTCCAGCCTCAGCCCATTCAGAAGAAATAGAAAGTAGCCAGAAAGAAAAGCTAATTTTAAAGAAATACGTCAGATGGATTTAGAGGCTTTTGCATCTGAACTCTTCATATATATATATATATATACACACACACATAAGAGTATATATATGTATATTTACATATATATATATATATATATACTCTTATGATGTGTTTCTCACCCATGTCCTGATTCTGCATCTCTGTAGTCTTCAATGGCCAGACGGAGTTTCCTGCGGTGCATTGAATTACTGATACCTAAAACAGCCTCCAGGTCCTCATCCGTAAGAACTAACAAGACCTAACAAAACACACACAGAGATTAATGTTTAATTGTAACATTCACAAGCTCTGCTTGTTTACATAGCCCAAAGCATTTAGAGCTAATAGGATCAGCTGTGTATTTAAGGGTATAATTTTATAGACTGTTGTAGACAAGTGTTTATGCATCATATGGACAAGGTCACGTCTAACCTTCCCACTTTTAACATTGTCTGCACAGGCCCGTATGTACATCGGCATGGCCATGATCACCTCCAGCCACGCCTGCACGGTTCCAGCACGCCAGCGAGACATGGGGGCCGTCCGGGCAAGCTCCACCTGCTGAAGCCGATCCAGATGCTCCTCGCATTCTGATAGGCTCACACTGAGGCGGGCGGGGCTTGACAAACTGTCGGAGTCTAGATCGGTGGACGACGGGAGATGAGTTTGTTTACTATAATTTATGAGCTACATCACCGTGTTTTCTCAGGTGAAGATAAGTATGTGTACAGTACCTTTAACACACACACTATATTAATACAGAGATAACAAGTCAGATAAATGTCCTGGAACACACATTTTTTCCATTTACATCATAACACCAGCCACTAAAGCGTCACTAAACCAATAATTTCACCAGTAGACGGCAGCACTAAACCGCTAAAATCAACCTCAAGCGTCTATAAGTGTTTGATAACAGAGTTGTTTGCGTCCAGATGTTGTATATTAATGACTGACGAAACAGATGGCTACTGCTAAGTGCTCGTAAAGAGTAAATGTTGTTGGAAAAGATATAAACAGCTTGTATGGTCTGGTTTTTCCTGTTGTACAGGCAAGCTATTCATATATTAAACCATTTTCCCCCTTCATTATCAGGATTGTGGAGTCTGCACATCACCAGGAGCTAATGAGCCACTGCAGAGAAAAACAATGTACACAGAATTCAAAATGAAATTTGAGAGCCCTTTAAAAACTTTAAAGTAAGATAAAAGGAAGAATGGGTTAAACAACCACGCACACACATACACATAAATGTCCCGTGTGGTTAAGAGTATTTAGTAATGAGTTAGTTAATTATGATCACACACTTACTGCTACCTGAAGACAAGCTCAGGGAGGCGAAGTGCCACAACACAATTACAAAAGAGCGAAGAACTCAGCCACACACTGTTCAGTGTTTCTGATTTTATTTCAAAATAGTCTGTAGTTATATAACTTATTACCATTTCCATTTCCATGCCATTTAGAGTTCCATGCTATTCAGCATCAGCCTGAGCCAAACGCAGCAGGGAAAACAAGAGCCGTCTCTCCATCTCCAGCTGATGAAGACACACTACATGCTCTGGAAAACTCATTTACTTCTTCATTTAATGTCAGTGCAATATTGAAATGTACACAATGGTAAGAATCTGCCACTGAATGATAGCTAGCATTGATTTCAGAAAAATAAAAATAATAGACTATAAATACAAAGTTTAATGGTTGAAAGGCCCTGTAGAGTAAAGGTAATCCAGTCCCCACTTGCTAAGCAACATGGGAAACTACTGTGGAGCTCTATGTCATACCCTGCTTTCTTAAAGGTACAGTAATCATTTTCAATGACAACTACCCTAAGTTTTTATAACCAGCGATCTGGGTTTGTATTTCCACAGTTCTCAGATCAGTTTTTGTCTTCTGGTTAGTGTTGTTGTGAAGGCAGTTGTCAGAGTTAGCGTGTGTAATAAACTCTCCTGTGGGAAAGGCAGGACAAGCCACTGCTTACTAAAAATCACAGACTACATCAAATGTCCAAATGTCAGAATGTGCTGTGGATGAGTGGATATCGTTTGGATCACAGTGTGAAAGAGCAAATGTCCTTTTTGGGTTTTCACACACACTGACGGTCCTGCTGGCTTCCGACAGGAGAGCTCCATCAATATGTTTAACACACAGGTTTAAAAACAGCTGAGACAATGAGCGTTAAATGATATAAAAGGCATCTGGAAACATTTACAAGCACTGAGTGCACAATGACTATTATTTACACATTCAGCAGTCCTTCAAGTTTCCAGTGAGATGCTAGGGTGGGTATAAAATGAACACTCACACACACACACGCACGCACATGCACCGGGCAGGTTTGGGTCTACTGCGGCACAGTTTGGAATCATTGTACAGTCAGCTTGTGCTCATAAAGATGGCAGCGATAAAGAAATGCACACACACATACACACACACAGAGAAACGAGTAGAGGGGCTCTCAGCAGCGTCACCAGTCAGCATCTTCCTCTATGTAGTAGTCAGGTGTGTTAGTACCATCAAACAGAGTAGGGTCCAGAGACTTTCTTTGCTTTCCTCGACCGAACACCCTAGACAGAGAGCCCAGGCCCATCCTCTCTTTCTTCTTTCTGCGCCTCTGCTCCTCTAGATCCTCTAGAGACTGGAGACGGGGACAAAGAAAGAAATAATAAGCAATGGAAGCAAAGGTGATGCATCAAAAATGAGCAGCGAAACTATTCTGTGTCATGGCACAATGCACATGAAGGTTGCCACACTTAATCTCACAGTACAATAACAGCTAAAGAATCAGAATCACAATCTTTACAGTTACTAATATGATTATTGCTTTACTATTATTGCTACAACACTGCATTTCTAATAATAGTACTAGAACATCGTATTACACTACCAGTCAAAAGTTTTTGAACAGTTTTTGAAGAAGTGTCTTCTGCTCACCAACCTGCATTTATGTGATCCAAAATACAGCAAAAGCAATATTTTTCTGAAATATTTTTACTATTTAAAATAACTGCTTTCTATTTGAATATATTTTAAAATGTAATTTATTCCTGTGATCAAAGCTACATTTTCAGCATCATTACTCTAGCGTCACATGATCCTTTAGAAATCATTCTAATATGCTGATTTGCTGTTTAAGAAACATTTTTATTATTATTATTAATATTTAAACCAATTGAGTAAATTATTTTCAGGATTTTTTGCTTCAAAGATCAGCATTTATTTGAAATAAAAAAGCTTTTGTAACATTATACACTGGTATAGAAATTAATACTTTTATTTAGCAAGGATGCTTTAAATTGTTTAAAATTGATGACATTTATAATCATCAAAGATTTCTATTTCAGATAAATGCTGTTCTTCTGAACTTTCGATTCATCAAAGAAACCTGAAAAAAATCTACTCAACTGTTTTCAACATAATAATAATAATAATAATAATAATAATAATAATAACAATGATAATACATGTTTTTTAAACAGCAAATCAGAATATTATAATGATTTCTGAAGGATCATGTGACTGGAATAATGACGCTAAAAACGCTGTACATTATAAATAATAGTAGCAATAATGATATTGCTAAATTTTAGATTCATATTAGTTACAATATTAAATTAATAAAAAATTACTACTACAATCTGAATACTACCACTACTATTAATAATGATAATAATAGTCCCTATATAAATCAATTTTTAATTTATATTTTATTTATATTTATACATTTTTATATAAATATATAAATAGTTTTTGTTATTTCGGTCATTACAGACATTTTTTTTACTTACATTTTTGTTATTGCAGACAAAATTCTTTACTTAAATTTTACTATGGAAATAATTATTTAACTAGTTAGAAACCACATATATAACGGAATACATTTTTATTAATAGTATATATATATATATAAATTTTGACTTAAATTTTGACCAGGTAAATAATTTTAGTACAATGCATGCAACAATAGTTATCGTAACACCATATTTACAATAACTGATTGAAAATACTGTACAAATATGTACATATTTTATGTATGCACCTCTGCTGCAAAGCGCTTCACAACTCTCTTCACAACCTCTGCTCTAGCTTGTTTCTAATTTAGCCATCTAATTATCTCATGAACATTGTTTTATTACAGTATACTATGAATACTGTTGACTCTGTGACAAATTGTTAGACCCGTTTCTCATTTGTAAGTCACTTTGGATAAAAGAGTCTGCTAAATGAGTACATGTAAATGAGTATGTAAATGTATTGAGGTTTAGGTGCGACGTAAACAGTTCATGCCACACTACTATACTGCATTTGTGTATGTTTTGCAATGCAAAGGGTGGTGTCACAGTGAATGGAATGCTGTGTATGTCTTACATTGCAGAGGGAGTGTGTTCTGTGCCGTGGTGAATCTGATGGCGTTGAGGATCTCTCGCCCTCCATCACTGAGGCGTCTGAGATGACTGACGGCTGTTTAGAGTGACATGGGCTGATCCTGGCTGCAGCTGATGACATCATGCTGATGCCATCAGCGTCGCACACGCACGGTGATCCCTTCAGTACTAACAGACACAAACATCAGGAGAATTAGGAGGCTGATTTTAACAGGTCATTGCTCTAAGTGTAATGTGTGTATGTGTGTACCCTGTCTGTCCATTGAGTGGTAAAGGTTTTGTTGACTCTGGCGTATCGCTGCAGTCAGAGGAAGCTCTGCATGCATCGCCCACTCTTGGTTGCCGTTGACGACAGTCTCTGTGGGCATGGCCAGCGAGTGTCGCTTAGGAACATCCTTAGTGAGAGTAGCCAAAGACTGTTTAGCCTGGAACACACAAACAGATTTAATTCAATACGGTCCACTGCCTTGTCCAAAGAGAGTGTTGTCAACAAATGTAAACGTGTGAAAACCAATGTGTAGTACTGCCCAGAATAACCACTCCAAATGCTTCACAGCAGAGCCGGTCTGGAGCTAAAGTAAAGTTATTAATAGGCCCACACAGAATCTGAACAGAATTCTGAGAAAAATATTATTTGTGTCTAAACTGAACCATCAAAATTCTAAATGCCTTCCGTTCTTCCCCCACTATGTGTTCATTTATTTTTCCTACATGTGTTTTCCTACAGTGTTCCTACATTTTTGACCAGTGAGTTTTCTAGTTGTTTGTGTCTGCTGAATAAGGATTTTTGAAAGACAAAAACATATTTAGCATGTATTTACATACATACACTGCCGTTCAAAAGTTTGGGATCAGTAAGATTTTTCATGTTTTTTTAAAGAAGTCTTTTCTGCTCATCAAAGCTGCATTTATTTGATTAAAAATACAGGAAAAACAATAATATTGTGAAATATTATGGCAATTTAAAATAGTGGTTTATTATTTTAATAAATTTAAATTGAATTTATTTCTGTGATGCAAAGCTGAATTTTCAGCATCATTACTCCAGTCTTCAGTGTCACATGATCCTTCAGAAATTATTCTAATATGCTGATTTATCATCAATGTTGGAAACATGTTGTGCTGCTTATTTTTTTATTTTTTTATTTTTAAAACTTTTAAAAACTAAAACTAAAAACTAAAAATTAAAAATTCTGCTGGACTTTTTGATGAATAAACGTTAAACAGTACTTATTTAAAAATTTTTGTAACAATATATACTTCTGTTCAAAATTTGGGGTCAGTAATTTTTTTTCTTGCTTGCTTTGTTTAAAAGAAATTAATACTTTTATTCAGCAAGGATGCGTTAAAACTGCTAAAAAGTTATAGTAAAACTTATGTTAGAAATTATTTCTATTTTAAATAAATGCAGTTCTTTTTAACTTCGTGTTCATCAAAGAATCCTGAAAAAAGCATCACAGGTTCCAAAATAAAATATTAAGCACGACAACTTTTTCCAACGTTGATAATCAATCAGCACATTGCAATGATTTCTGAAGGAGTAATGGCTGATGAAAATTCAGCTTTGCATCACAGAAATAAATTACATTTTAAAGTATGTTAAAACAGAAAACTGTTATTTTAAATTGTAATAATATTTCACTATAATATTTTTTTCTGTGTTGTAGATCAAATAAATGGAACTTTGAGGAGCATAAGAGATTTTAAAAATAAAACATTAAAAATCTTACTGATCCCAAACTTTTGAAAGGCAGTATAATATAATATATATATATATATATAATTATAATATAATTTATAATAATTAAAAAAAAAGTATTAAATAAAAATGCAGTTTTTTTTATAGTATACTTAAAAATACAATGCTACTCCAGAAAGCACATCCTGTTTGCTTTCATTATTTTACAAAAGCACAACATTTTGTTGTTACTGTTAGTGCACACAAATAAAACGTAGAGTCTTTACAGATTCAAAAGATGTATTACTTTTATCTGCATGACCAAAAATGAGGGAGTATTTTAAAGGGATCATCGGATGCCAAGTTCACTTTCACATGTTGTTTGAACATTAATGTGTGTTGGCAGTGTATGTACAAATCTACCCTATAATGATAAAAATCCATGCAGTGATTTTTAATTAATCTGTAAAAGTAATATCCCCTTTTTTAAATCGAGCCGTTCTCAGATGCCTGTCGTTGTGGCGTCACACCAACAGAGGCTGCTCCCACGAAGAAGTGAGTATAAGGGTTTTTTATGAATCTTTGCGATCGCCTTTCCTAATAATGTGCTAGTTAGCAAGTTTAGCGGCTAAATGCAGCTAAATGTGGCACTTCCTGTGGATTTTTTTTTCTGTGACTAAACGGCTAATAAAATTTTGGATTACAATTCGACCAAGCCTTTTCTCGTCGACTAACTGTTAGTCAACTATTCGGGGGCAGCCCTTGTGTATATATAAAATTGGTGAAGAAAATGCTGAAAAACTGGGCAGATTCTATGTTGGGCCTAGTTCAAAATGCCAGGGAAAAAAAAATAAATAAAAAAAATAAAAGAACACCACCACCACCACATCTTCATTATCATTAGTTTAGAATGCTTCCCAAGCTCCTAAGCATTCTACTAAACTAGCATGCAGAGAAGATCACATTCACGCTCACAGTGAAGGAACAGAACTGCACATGCTTTTTCCATTCCATAAGCACAATGAGTTTGTTCTCAAAACAAAATACACGTGCAACCAATTAAGCTGGCCATATCGGATAAGGAGTCAACACTGCAGACCAATCAAAGAGGGACTTGGGGTTGGAGTGACAGGCCTGGCTGATCTTACCGACACTGTTTTAGGTGAGGCTGGTCTTTCTGGAGATCGAACAAACACGCGACTCTCTAGCTTTTGAGCCATAAAGTTACTCATCTGTTAAAGAAACACACACATAAACAAAAGCACGCACGCACGCACACAACTCAGCACTGACATTTTTGAGCTACTCCGTTCACAGATCATTTGAAGACACATGAAAACATTCAAATATCTCTAAATTCACTCAACCACTAAGATAAAAGTATCTCACCATAGTTAGTTCAGCCTCCAGCTCCTTGATCCTGTTCTCTCTCAGGTCCAATGCAGATCGGAGTGCACTTGCATGTTCGGTGGCCTCTTTGGTTTGTCGCCGTAGGTCCCACTTCTCCCGCTCTAACAGATCTTTTTCCCTTGCCAAGACTCTCACAGCATCCTCACTCTCCTGGAACACACAAACAAGCAGTGTGTGTTTGAAAACTGATGCATGTGTAAAGGTGGGAATTTATGCATGTTAAAGTTGTTGTGCTAGTATGAATGCATGAGATATGCATGTATGCGAGAAATACTTTTCGGTGTTGCTCATAGTTGCGTATGAAGTCTCGTAGCTGCTCCTCACGGCTCTCCAGTGTTGTGTAGAGCTGCTGCATCTGATTCACCAGATCAGTTCTCTCCAACCTCAAACGCTTTCTGTCTGCCTTCATTGCTAGGAAAAAGAAAAACAACGAAACATAAAATGTAATATATATTATTTTATGTATGTATGTATTTATTTATACACTACCAGTCAAAAGTTTTTGAACAGTAAGATTTTTAATGTTTTTTTTTTTTTTTTAAAGAAGTCTCTTCTGCTTACCAAGCCTGCATTTATTTGATCCAAAACAGTACAATTTTGAAATGTTTTTACTATTCACAATAACTGTTTTCTATTTTAATACATTTTCAAATTTAATTTATTTCTGATCAAAATTAAATTTTCAGCATCATTACTCCAGTCTTCAGTGTCATATGATCCTTCAGAAATCATTCTAATATGCTGATTTGCTGTGCAAGAAACATTTTTTTATTATTATAGTCAGTGTTTAAAACATTTGAGTACATTTTTTCAGGATTCTTTGATGAATAGAAAGATCCAATGATCAGCATTTATCTGAAATAAAAAGCTTTTGTAACATTATACACTATACCATTCAAAAGCCTGGAGTCAGTATTTTTTGGAAGAAAAATAAATGATAGAAATTAATACTTTTATTTGGCAAGGATGCTTTAAATTGATTTCAGATAAATCCTGTTCAAACAAATGCTATTTCATTTAAATGCTGTTCTTCTGAACTTTGTATTCATCAGAGAAACCTGAATTTTTTTTTACTCAGCTGTTTTCAACATAATATTAATAATAAATGTTTTCTGAGCAGCAAATCAGAATATAAGAATGATTTCTAAAAGATCATGTGATGCTAATAATGATGCTAAAATTCAGCTTTGAAACCACAGAAATAAATTACATTTTAAAATATATTCAAATAGAAAACAGTTATTGCTTGGTGAGCAGAAGAGACTTAAAAACATTGACTGGTATAAATATATATATATATATATATATATATATTTATACCAGTCAATGTTTTTAAGTACATGTTTTTAATGTTTTTTATATACACATACATATATATACACAGTACTGTGCAAAAGTCTTAGGCCACTAGTATTTTCACCAGCTGAAAAATGGTTTAAAGTAAGTTATTTCTATCTTTTGCTGTAGTGTGTCAGTAAAAATATCGGTTTACATTTCCAAACATTCTGTTTGCCATTAATTGTAATAATCTAGTGAGATTTTTGTTTGCACAAGGAGTCTGACAACAGCCAGTGCTCCACACACTGATCTAATCTCATCATCATCCAGTCTGTCTCTGGAATGACATGAAGACACAGAACAAACTGAGACAGATTAAATCCAGAAGAACTGTGGCAACATCTCCAAGATGTTTCAAGTAACCTACCTGCAAAGCTACCTGAAAAACTATGCACAAGTGCACATAGGGCAAAAGCTGCTTTAAAAGCAAAGGATGGTCACATCAAATGCTTATTTATTTAGTTAATAGAAGTTCATTGATAAAGAAAATCTATTTATGACATTGTTTTTGACAGCATCCTCATTTTATGTGCCTAACTGCCTAAAAATTTTAAGAGTAGCTTTGTAGGTGTAGGTCTCTTAAAGCATCTTGGAGATGTTGCCACAGTTCTTCTGGATTTAGTCTGTCTCCGTTTTTTCTGTTTCTTAAGACAGACTGGATTGAATGATGGAGAGATTAGATCTCTGTTTGCACAAGGAGTCTGACAACAGCCTGTGCTCCACACAAAAATCTCACTGGATTATTACAATTAATGGCAAAATGAATGTTTAGAAATGTAAACTAAAATTTCTTACTGACACACTACAGCAACAGACTGATTTTAACTGACTTTAAACCATTTTTTAGCTGATGAAAATACTAGTGGCCTAAGACTTTTGCACAGTACTGTATATATGTATGTATACCGTCACTCATTTCAGTTTATCACAATCTCAGAAAATTCTGCTATAATCCATGAATCTTGCTACACAGCACAATAAATTTCTTATTTACATTGCACCTACGCTTTGTCATAATGAGAGTATTTGCGAGCTTCCACAACTCAGGACTGAACAAAAACTTGGCTAATGGATTCTGACTAACTGAAACGTCTCAGATTGGCCACAGATATGTCTGTGATTGGCTACAATGTTCAACACTGCAAAAACAGAGCACAAACACAAATACACATTGGATTCTGTGTGAGGCGGCAGCCGCTTAGTTTCGTTTTATTGTTTATGTTTATTTAGTTATAAAAATTAAGTTTCCCAGTTCCCGCTTCCTTCCTCCCCGAATCTTAAACTTTGTTATACATATATACAATTTCTTCAAATCATCATAGCGACCCATTTTTTAAGTCTCACGGTTTGAAAACCACTGCTCTAGGGTCCTTCAAATACTCTGTTATGTATTCAAAGAACTTCAGTGTATTTTTTAAGTGCAAGCCCCCCTTTCCTATATAATAGGTTTTTCTTGATAATTATGGTACTTGTAAAATTGCAGTACAACTGATTTAACATTAATAATAATAATAAGAAATGCTACTTAAGCAAAAATCAAAAATCAGCATATTGGAATGATTTCTGAAAGTTCGTGTGACAATGAAGACTGCAGTAATGAAAATTCACCCCAAACAATTGAAAGGTAGTGTACTTCCTCAAGCCACATGATTATAGGTATCATTTATGTCCATAACACAAACTCAAAAGTTTAATACACAGAGTTACGGGTTTATAACAAATCATAACCTTAAGTATAAGCAACACGAATCCTTAGTTTATACTTAGCAAGCACCAATAATTAAAGAAAACAAACCAAAAACAAAATAAGCAATAATTATTCTCTCTACTGAAAATGAAAATACTTATTGTAACGTTGCAATGTGTTTTCTAGTCTAAAATGCTGTTTTATAAAGTTTCAGTGCTCCTCTGCTAATCTTGCCCTGACAAATCAAGTGCTGCACAACCTTGACAATCAACCTTCTGCTGATTTAAATAGTACAAATTAAAATCATATTCATATAGACCTTACAGAGAGGCAGAGCGAAAACATGAACGATATCTCATGAATAAGAAAAAGAAATTCATCTGCACATTATAATGGACAAACATCTTTTGATAAAATATTGGATGTATATTGATGAAACACTGCTATGAATTCACCTGTCACTGCAGACGTATATAGTCACATTACTTTTTATAATCATTTTCACATGCTATTCAGATTGCGGTCTCCATCTATTTAAATACCTAATATGGTGTAATTTGCATGTAACCATTTCCATTTACACATTACTGTTTTCTCTTGATGTCCAAGATGTCCATTTTCACACACCAATCCCTCTCTCTCCCTCTTTTTCCTTAATCCGGGTGTCTCTCTCCCCAGCTGGCTGTGGTTAATACTGTGTGATAACAGAGGCAGTAATTGACTGTTTTAGGTTGTTTGTAGCCTCTGCTCTGACTTGCAAATTGCAGCTCGTCTTTTCCAAGGACATTGAGTCCATTCACCCACCACTTAAAGACTCATTATACAGGAGCCAAACGGCACACACAAAAAGCCTTTTACACACTCGTGCGCACACACACACGCACACAGGAACACCTGGTAGGAGGTGGAGAGAGATTGTGAATAACAGTGAACATTCAGATCACTAAATCCTGGAAGATCAAGAGCTCTTCAATTCCCTCCCAAACTGTGTGTTTAATTAAATATTGGATGTTCCTTTTCGTTATCCTACCATCTCTTCCTTAAATAGACTTCTATAGAAGAAATGTACGATTTTCATTAGTGCTTTCAGTAGGCCTTTGCTGAGAGTGCAGAGGGTGATATGAGCAGGCTTTTTTGCTAGCACTGGGATAAAGTTACAGCTCAAATGAGCATGGAAGACAGCACCCACAATGCAAAGCTGTTTTGGTGGAACTAACGTTCAGGATTACCGTTAAATCTCCCTGATCTAGCAAGTGAAACTCAAGAACATCTAGTCCAGAATTACTCTCACACTGGGTTTTGAGGGTCACTGGAGAAAGTAGATTTCAAGACAAAGTCAGACCAAGGAGAGCAGAATCCCTCGACACCTAAACATGGAGAATATTATGCCACTTTTGTGGTCAGTGCTGTTCTGATTACTTTTGCATTTCACAGCTCCAGAGCTGAAAAATGAGCCACAGGACAAAATAATGGAGGGAGAGAGATGAGATCCAAATCGCTCTGAGGCAGTCAAAACACCTTCTTCTGCTCCTTAAGAGTGTTCATGATCCTAGATCAAATCACTTATAGACTCATATAAACAAATGATGTATATGAGACATTCTACAGAATTGGTTCAAGGTCAGAGTTTGAAAGAAATATGCAAATTGTATAATATCTAAGGAACACATTTCTAGTAATTGTGCAGTTAATTCTCATATTGTATTTCTAGAAAGTTTTGGAATATTTGTCCTCTCCCTAAATTTTTCACTACTGAAACGCAGTAAGACATAATTTAGTAAATAGGTTTACACTGACCTGTTATGATTTTGTAAATCGTCCTTGTAAATATAGATTTTTTCTATTTTATGAAAGCGTTCAGAGGTAAATCAATAACAATTACAATTTTAACAATCAAGTGTGATTTATGAGATTTGTTGTATTTTGAATATCATTTTTATTTGTAAAAGGCAAAAAGTTGATCATACTGATTTCAAACGTCAGGATTCCTTAGTTTGAATATACACTGAACCAAACACTATCATAACATCTTAGTTGATAATTCAATATTTTTTATTTTTGACAAAACATCCTATGTTTCAATCATGACTAATGTTTTGGTAGCGGCCACATCACATTACAGAAGTTTAACTCACTAAAACACTACTAAAAGATACTAAAATACAATAAATGTGCATAACTGTACTAAAATTTTGTTTATTTCCCCTAAATAAAGGATTATGTGTTCCCTTTTGTCACTGCCGATGGTGTTCGGTAGTGACGTTCTTTAAAGTTACACACAGATTTTTCATACTTTTGAACATGTTTATCTCGAAATGATTGGGCCTATCTACTCACCATGTAGCTATGAAAGACAGAGACACATAAATATTTCCTAAATATAAATGTAGGGGTGTAGTTAAAATCAGTTTCAGCCAATGGACTAAAACATACACTTGGTTTCGGTAGTGACGTGAAAATGTTTTTTACATAAAGTTTCATAATTTACAAATAAAATAATTATATATATTTTTAAACTTTACTTAAAAAAAAAAATTAAAAACATTTTTAAAAACAACAATGGAATAACATGCAAAAATTATTTTAATATCATTTTCCTAAGTTGAAATTTCAGGACAGCCACCTCCCAAATGCAAGTTTCCACTAAATGATGATTTTATAGACATTAAGCTTACTGATATTTTAAATATTATTGTGCGTTTCAACAGATAATACAAGGGCCTAAGAAACATCTAAGATTTTAATGAATTAAATGCTTTTTAAATGTGTTTTTTTTTTTTTTTTTTTTTTTTGATTGTGGGACAGCAGTTTGCACCAATTCTGTAGAACGGCTCATAAAATATAGATATATAATAAGTCAATTACTGTAAACAACTCTCTCCATAATATTTATTAGCACAGTATTTGTTTTCACTGAGAAAGGGGTTTGGGCATATATGTCTGTTGTTTATTTCAAAATGACAGGTCTGGCTTTGGGTGAGAGCTGAGGGTGAAAAGTCAGGCTCATGGTTTTCATTTCTTACCTTGTAATGCCTCCTTTGCTCTGTCCAGATCCTGCTCTTTCTGTGTCAGCTGCACACGGAGCTGTGAGACAGACAGCAGCTCCACGGAGCAGCCTCCTCCTGTCTCCTCCAGCTCACGATTCAACATCTCCCTGACCTGCTTAAGCACTGACACCTCCTCCTGCAGACGCACCACCTCCTCATGCAACAGCACTACAGAGAAAGAAAAAAAAGAGAGAGAATAACTTAATATTATAATCACATCACTGTGACGTTTTCCTGATTTATTTTGCTACTAAACAGTTGAATATTTCTTATTAAATTGATTTATTTATTATTGTTATCAGAAGTGGCATGAGCCGAGTAGGATTTTAAATGTAACTTCAAAATAAATATATAAATAAATAAATAAACCATAAAGTATAAGAAATTAATACTTTTACAGAGAAAGAATGAATTAAATTGATAAAATGTGACAAAGACATTTAATGTTACTTGCAGATATAAAACTTGCAATTTATATGACGCACCAAACAGGAAATAATTGTAAATAAAAGTCTGAATACATAAATGCAAATTGTGACTATATATTCATAAATCAGAATATATAAATGTAAATCTGAATATATAGATAAATCTGAATATGTAGTTATAAGTCTGAATATATAAATGTAAATTGTGAATATGTAGTAAAAATTGTGAATATATACATATAAATGTTTTTTTATTTTTATATTCAGACTTACAATTAAATATTCTGATTTACATTTATATATTTACAGTTTGCATTTATATATTCAGACTTCATATAATTATTTCCTGTTTAGTGCTTCATAGCTGTATTATTATTACTATATATTTATACTAGGGTTGTCAGTTTAACACGTTAACTTAATTAGTTATGAAAAATAGCAGGATTAAAATATTTTAATGCAGTTAACGCACTGGCTGCACCCCAGACCTGTCTGTAATCTTATATTTCATATAGTTGACTGCTGACAAATATGATGCAGAGCAACAACTCCAGAAATGCAGTTATGCCCTAAAATTCAAGATATTGGTGAAAAATGTCTTGTACGTGTTTTGTCTCATATTTATATACACATCACATATGACACGATATCACACAGGCAGCAAGAGCAATATGACACAAGTGCTGATTTTGTCCCAATCAATCGCAAGCTTAAATGCGATTTTATACAACAGTTCAGTAAAAAAAAAATTGATATTGTGTTACATTTGAAACACTATATTGTGTTTTTGCTCAATTTTGCAGTAACTGATATTACTTTGAAGCCATAGTAGAATTGTTGCACATCTCAGAGCAACACAGCAGTGTTTAGTTTCTGAATGAATCCGTGTTTTGAATGAATCGTGTGAATCAATGATTCAAAGGTCCATTCATAAAGAGAGCCATTTACTTCATTCCTGAATGAATCAGCCATTTGAACGAATTGAATCGAATGAGTGAATGACTCAAAGACATTTACCGCCACTTGCTGGCAGATTTAGTTTCTTATTTAGAGTGTCATTTCATTAAAAAATAAGAAGAATAAAAATAAAAACATTAAAGGAATAGTTCACAAAAAAAAAAAAAAAATCTATCATCATTTACTCACCCTCATGTTGTTTCAAACCTTTCTTTTGTGGAACATGAAAGAAGATATTTTGAAGACTGTTGGAAAGCTGTTTTGGTTAACAATGACTTTCATCGCATAAACTAAATATACTGAGATGTTTCTCAAATTATCTTCTTTTATGTTCCATATTTTACTTTAGGCCTTTGCAGCCTAAATGTAATAAATTATGTGTAATAAATTCTATGTTGAACCAAATAAAATATTTCTTTCTAAAGCTACAATTTGTAACGTCTACTTGTCTAATCAAAACATCATGTAGTTAATTAGATTAAAATTTTTAATCGACTGACAGCCCTAATTTATGCATTTACATCCATATTTATGCATATGGCTAAAGTGACTTACTGGAATGCCAGGCATCCAGGCCCAGAACTGTTATATAATTTAAAGTATGTAAAGAACACTCTTTGAAGTTCCATCAATTCAACATGCAATGCACAATATGCAAATATACCTCCCACATGCAAACCAATAAGATCATCTCAACAGGTGTTGGGACACAAGCATGAAAGCATTCCTGTCATTTATGCAGAGTGAAGTTACAGAAACTCAGTGTAGGTAAAGGGTGAGATGAAATGTCAAGTGAATTGTTTAGAAAGTTTCAGTGATGACAAAACCCACACCGAATGTACAAAGCTAAAAATCACACACACAAACACACACATGATTCTGCACAATTGTAGCTGAATCACACAAACATGAACTGACCTTACTCTAATCTTTTTATACTCTGATTCATTCTGTATTCTCTCAGCAACGTGATGATTGCATGAGTCCAAAAAGTACAATAATCTAATAAATATTCACATCACAGTTAGCTCTGAATGTGGGATTCGAAACAGGTGAGGAATCCTGAACACCTGGTGTTCCTCCCTGTCAGAACAGGCTGAAGTCTTGACACCGGCATCTAATGCAGTTCTAGAATCTGCTTTAGTTTACTTTCAGACAACAGATACGAGACAGCACTGCAGATCTGGCAGGCTGTATTATACGGATTAGAGCTCTAAGACCTCTGCATCCACTAAGCCAAAAATGAGCCTCTAGAATGCAGATGCGACTCTAGATTAGCTGGGTTCAGTGAAGGGTTACAGCTGGCTCTCGCCTGAAGTTTCTTGTCCAGACAGGAAATTTTTATTGTTTAATATCATATAAGCGCATGGTATGAGTTTCATCTGGACTCTTTGTGCTTGCTATTTTTGTGGCTTTAAAAACAGGATATCAGGGCTAATTTAAACAAGCGGAAATCAGGCCTGATCATGCATGCTTAGCATGTATGTATAGTGATGCAAAAACACTTAAACAATGTTCATTGCATTAGAAAAAAAAAAAAAAAAAATTTTTTTTTCAACAGCCATTCTCTGCCATTGTAAAGTTTGGAAAAGCCAGGACATATTTTTTATATAACTTTTATATGACATTATTCATTTGAAAGAAAAAGGTCATATACACCTAGGACGGCTTGAGGTTGAGTAATCATATGGTCATTTTTGGGGGAATTATCCCTTTAAGTTCTTTAAAATAATTGCCACGTGGTGGGATGATTTGTTAAAGGAGAAGTCCACTTCCAGAACAAAAAATTACAGATAATGTACTCACCCCCTTGTCATCCAAGATGTTCATGTCTTAATTTCTTATCGACTGAAGAAAGAATGTTTTTTAAGGGAAACATTTCAGGATTTTTCTCCATGTAATGGACTGCTAAGGTGCCCCGATTTTGAACTTGCAAAATGCAGTTTAAATGCAGCAACTATCCCAAATGCGGTTGTAAACGATCCCAATCGAGGAAGAAGGGTCTTATCTAGCGAAACAATCAGTTGTTTTCATAAAAATAATACAATTTAAATACTTTTTAATCTTAAACGCTCGCCTTGTCTTGCTCTCCCTGAACTCTGTGTATTGTCTCAAGACAGTTAGGGTATTTCGAAAAACTCCAATCATATTTTCTCCCTCAAATTCAAAAATCATTTCAAAATCAGTCCTGACCCAGTCTTTGCAAAGTGAACATGCGAATAAGATCAAACACCCTTAACAAAAAAGGTAAAACAGCAATATAGGATGATTTTGAAGTTAAGGGAGAACATAAGATGGGAATTTTTAGACATACCCTAACTGTCATGAACCGGAACAAAAACAGTTCAGGCAGAGTGAGACAAGACGAGCGTTTGACATTAGAAAATATATAAATTGTATTATTTTTATGAAAATAACCAATCGTTTCACAAGATAAGACCTTTCTTCCTCAGCTGGGATCGTTTACAACCACGTAAGTCCACTATATGGAAATAAAATCCTGAAATGTTTTCCTCAAAAACTTCTTTATGACTGAAGAAAGAAAGACATGAACATCTTGGATGACAAGGGGTGAGTACATTATCTGTCCATTTTTGTTCTGGAAGTGGACTTCTTCTTTAAAGGCAATGACATCATGGCATTTTGTGACAGAAAAAAAAAGGAGGCATGTGAGGGCTTCTCATCCAGTGTTTTCCAATTTAAAGAGTCTTGAGTGTTTTGGCCTTTGAGGACATTACAGAAAAGGGCAGCGATCTTGATAGCCACGTTCTGAAGAGTTTAATTCTATTAGTGTAGTCAACCACAAAATGACTCTGTGAGCCCTAGGGAGAACCCTAGAGGAGGACTGATCATTGACTTAAAATACAGCAGAACATCTCACAGCACCATAAATAGCTTTTTTTAAAAAATAACAGTGACTGTCTGCAGTAAAAGTTGCCTGTTATCAGATGAATGTTTGCATCATACAGATGAAGTTTGGACTTGATAATAAAGAGACTGCTGGTTTGCGATGCATGTGTGTCTGTATGCGTTTCTGTCCTGAAAGCTTGTGCTTCAGTTTACGCCAGGCCTGTCCAGTGTGATAAATACAGCTCCCACAGATCCACCACCATTCTCTGTGTTCTCCAGCTTCTGATGGTGGGGTATTGTGATGCAAACAACTCTGATGCAAGACACTGCATCACTGGATATTTTGTCAGCTTTTACATAATCATTTTACATTAAACAGAATGACGCTGACAAGTAAATAAAGCCATTTCTCTTATATTTTCATCATTTAACTAGACAAGAAAAAAAAGATTTCACAATTTTGTCAATCCAATCCTGTGGCGTATGCCGCATAAATCATTTCAGGAAATAAATAAGACATTTTCAAGCTCACCTCCTACTATTACTTAAGAATTGTTTATGTGGGAGTGCTTCTGTGTTCATTTACTTAGTCCTGCAGCATGACGCCTCCACATAATAAAAAGAGAGATTTTTTTAGTATTTAGCATAAAATGAGCAAGCAACTTGCACATTATTTTGTTACTGTATAATATAAATATTACTATCAAATATAATAACATTTAAAATGTTATATGATATTATTTTAAATTAGGGCTGGGCGATATGGCACAAAATTAACATATCGATTTTTTCTCAACACTTGACCGATTCTTGATTTTTAACTAGTCAGCTTCAAGTACTTTTTAACCCTCTAGAAAAGAAAATTCAATTCCAAATGCACCACACATGAAGTTGTCAACATGTGTAAATGTTAAACAAATTACTTGTTAAATATCTTTGCAGAAAAGATGCATCTACAACTACATCTTGTACAAACTTGTCTTTTATATATATATATATATATATATATATATATATATTATATGTTAAGAAATAATACAAGGAAAATGCTTTTAAAAAATATCAAAAGTCAAGGTTATTTAAATTCAAAATGACTGATGGTATAACACTAGCAGACTATTATTAACTATAAGTGCTCTGTAAAAACAATGAACAGCAGCTTTCGGCCTGTCATCATGACGCAAACATAAAATATCAGACATACAGTAGCAGTTCTTCACAGGTTTTTTATTCAATTGTGCAGCTTTTTTATTGTTTTTTCTATGTAAACACAGACGCATTTGACTGTCGCGCTCTCTTACAGCGTCTCATGCATGAAACAGCATTATAAAAATGCACTGCTCAAATTAAAAGAAGTTCACTCCCATCTTCTTGCACGTTTTTCCTATTCCACTGCCTGCGACAAATCTTTGTCAACACAAAAGCGCATTCTGTGATATATGAGCGTGTCACACGTGAGCAGTTAATCACGTGCGTTGACATGCACTTGGATTGTTCTTTTTTCTTTACTGTTATCATTGGCATTTTGTCAAAGTGGCTAATTATATTATTTTGGTAATATTCAAAATCGTGATTTCTCGATTTCTAAAAACAAAATCGTGGCAAACACTAAATTGGAATTAATCGATAAAAATCTGAAAAAACAAAACAAAACAAAAAAAAAATAAAAAAAATCACCCAGCCCTATTTTAAATACATTTTTTTACATTACATTTTTTAGACAAAATAGTAGTAGTAGTAGTAGTATTATGTGCAAACCGCTTTACCTTTAGAAATCGTCTTCTGCAACAGCACCTAAAAATAGATTTTATGCAAATATTTACTTTAACCTGGCCTGACATTTATGTCCATTTGTTAAGTACTCATGTGTGTGTGTGTGTGTACTTGTTTTTGCTACATTGTGGGGACCAAATGTCCCCACAAGGATAGTAAAACCTGAAATTTTTGACATTGTGGGGACCGGCCTGCGGTCCCCACAATGTTAAAAAATGATTAAAAATAGTACATAATGTTTATCTTAAAGTGTAACGATGCAAACATGTTTTCTGTGAGGGCTAGGTTTAGGGTTAGGGGATAGACAATATCGTTCGGTCAGTATAAAATCTATAGAAGTCTATGGAAAGTCCCCACAATTCACAAAAACAAACGTGTGTGTGTGTGTATGTGTATACCATATTATAACCATATTTTGGAGACAAATTTAAGCATAACCTGACAAAATCTACAAAAACCTCCCCTTTGGAACGTCCTCATTTGCAAAACTGGTATAAAATTAAGCTATTTTGAAATTGTAAAAATGCAGAAAGTTTTCTGTGAGAGGTAGGGTTAAGCTTAGGTTCAAGTAAATGTATATTTATATGATGTATATGTATAACTATAAAAACAATACAAGTCTGCAGTAAAAACCTACATTTATTCACCTTCAACATTTCTCATATTATCACAGTTTATTCGCTAGTTTATAAAATGGTAATAAAATATGACAAGAAGTCGAGTTAAACTGTGTCAGACTAGGAACAAATTCATCTTGATAATCACAAATGTATTAGTCAAACCAAAATTTATTCAGACACGTTCCACTTTTCTCACATTATCACAGCTAATTCGCTATAGTTTAGAAAATGGTAATAAAATATGACAAGAACTCAAGAGTTAAACTGTGTCAAAACAAATTCAGCTTGATAATGTCAAATAACTTTGATAGAAGTTATCTCTCACTTACATAAATGAACTATAGTGTCCTGTACCCACTATCAAAAAATATATCTGGTGTCTGAATAATTTTGGTTTGACTGTATGTAATGTCCGTATTTAGATAGCTAAGTAAACGTGCGTGTGTGCGCGTCTGTTTGAATATAAACACGCTTGATGATGTAACAGTCCATTCTTGATGCCTCGCTGCATTTACAACAACAAACTTTGAAAACCACTTGAATCACATCAGCCTATACATCTTCTGAACACACACATAACCCCTCTCCCAGTCAAACCAGTCATGCGGCTACAAAGAAACTTTTGCTGCTCTCCGTTTCTCTCTAGCCTGAGGGGAAACGCTCACGATCAGTCATTTACTCACCCGCATTCAACGCTCATCCCTCACTGTCGTCAAATGCTCCAGACTAAAAGAACTTCAGCTATCATCTCCTGTACGGAATCCAACCGCAAACGTAAAGCTTACAAAAGCTTACAACTCCCTCTTCACCTGCCAGGAGTGACTCCCACTGGTTTACAGATATTAACTGCCCTCAGCCCTCCCTCTTTTAAATGCTTAAATAGGAGGAGCTACAACTGACACCACTGTTCAGTTCAACACACACACACACACACACACTGGGCTAAAGGAAAGGAAGGATCTAGGGTCAAGGTGCAGAATTTCAAGCAGGTAATGACTCTCCTTTCAAACACATCCATACACACACACACACACAGCACTCTCACTTGCCAGATTCCGGTAAGAGGAAACCACACACACACACACACTGAAGTTAACAATCAACAACTAACACAATCCTCAGAATAATCTACAGGAAACGCCTGGTGTTGGCATTTATCTTCATTCACTTGTTTTTCTCAATCAGTTTTGATCCAAGTATCTCCATTTCTGTGTGTGTGTTTCAATTTATTGTAACAGACTAAATTGAAAGATGACACTTCCACAGCACATGCTGTCAAGTGGCACTTCTGCAAGCGTTATTTGCCTATTAGTTAAAGCTAGTTAATGCATGAAAAAACAATGAGCAATACACACTCCTACTCCTATTAATACACACTCCTACAGTACTTACTAAGATTAGTTTAGCATTGTTTATAGTTTATTTCATCAAGAGTCCATTAAAGGAGAAGTTCACTTCCAGAACAAACATTTATAGGTAATTTACTTACCCTCTTGTCATTCAAGATGTTAATGTGTTTCTGTCTTCAGTTGATAAGAAATTATGTTTTCTGAGGAAAACATTTCAGGAATTATCTCCATTTAGTGGACTTTTATGGTGCCCTGAAGTTTGAATGTCCAAAATGCAGTTTTAATACAGCTTCAAATGGCTCTACATGATCCCAGTGAAGAAAGAAGGGGTTTTATCTAGTGAAACAATCAATCATTTTCGAAACAAATTGACAATTTATAACTTTTTAACATCAAATGCTCGTCTTGTCAATGTCTGTGTGAACTGTTTTTTCCAGGTCAATACAGGGTATGTCGAAAAACTCTCATTTCATTTTCTTCCCCGACTGTGAACATGCAAAGGAGATCAAACGCTCTTTACAGAAAAAAAGGTAAAACAGTGAAGCAGGACAATTTTGAAGTTGAGGAAGAAAACAAGGAAGTTGAGGAAGAAAACCCTAACTGTATTGACCCGGATTACACAGACTACGCATGCGCACCGCAGAGACGAGACGAGATGATTTTGAGGTTAAAAAGTATATAAATTGTCAATTTGCTTTGAAAATGACTGATCGTTTCACGAGATAAGACCTTGGCTGCGATCGTTTAGTCCACTATATGGAGATAGTTCCTGAAATATTTTCCCCAAGAAACAATTTCTTTACCACTGAAGAAAGAAAGACATGAACATCTTGGATGACAAAGGGGTAAGTAAATTATCTGTAAATTTTTGTTCTGGAAGTAAACTTCTCCTTTAAATAACATTATTAGGACTTTTGATTTTGATAATGTGTAAGATTAATTAATGATTTAGAAGTATTTTATTGTTAGTTCATGTTAACTAATTTAGTTAATGTAACCTTACTGTAAAGTGTTACAGCATTTCTCTTCTGCAGTCTAAAGCTTTACATTCAAAATAATAAAATAATAATAATAATAATAATAATAATAATAATAATAATAATAATATAATATAGAGCCAATAATAAAGACTCAAGTTTTCCATCTGAATCTTTAGTTAAACTACTACAGTAAAAAGCATTTATCATACATCATATAATTATAATATAGGTCCCACTTAGACTTTGCTTTAAACACATATATTCCCAACAGCTAAAACAACTAATATAATTTAAAAATTAAACCTCTTGAGTAATGTTAAAGGGGTCATGACATGGATTTTTTAAAAATATGTTACTTGAGGTTTACTTACAATGTTGAAGTTTTTTTGCACAAAAATAAATAAATAAATAAATAAATATGTGGGAAACTTATTATTTTCAACCCTCATTCTGACCCTCTGTTTAAAACGAGCTGTTTGTCCTTTAAGGCTTGTTAGTAATCAGCCACTGTTATGATTGGCTAACGTTATTGCATAGGAAACAGCATCAATGCCCCCCCCACCATTGCATGTGAGTGTTTTGAGAACATGATATATATATAAAAAAAAAACAAAAAAACAGCCATTTCCAGACAAAGCATTATGAAACCATTTAGAGACCATTTAGTGGGCGGGGCCTATGGTCAGAAGATGAATGTTGCCTTGCTCTGGAAGCGGTATTTATGCAAACGACAGCACCCAAGTGACATCACCCTGGCACCTTGGATGCAAACGAGACGTTTTTGGAGCTTGATTAAATAAATGCTGTTTATAATAAGGAGGAGGTTGTAAGCTATGAAACTTTTGGATGTTTTAATGGTACAAAGACTTTATATACTAAAAGATCAAGGCAAATCTGATTTCTAATGCCATGACCTCTTTAAATGATCAAAGTATATATATATATATATATATATATATATATATATATATATATATATATATATATATATATATATATACACATACAGCTATATTTATTTGATTAACAATACAGTAAAAACTGTATTATTATGAAATATTATTACAAGACACATTTCTTAGCAATGTTAAAATGGTAATATTATATTAATATTAAAGTTTTTATGGAAAATGTGATACATTTTTCCAGGATTCTTTGAAAGGGTTCAAAGAACAGTATTTGTTTGAAACAGAAATCTTTTGTAACATTACAAATGTCTTTACTTTCATTTTAATTCATTTATTGCATCCTTTCTGAATAAAATAATTAATTTCTTTTTTTTTTTTTTTTTTTTTAAAAACACCTTTAAAATTAACACCTTCTTTAAAAAATAACTTCTACAAAATTTCTTTAAAAGCCACCATTTGCCAGCCAATTTAAAAAAATTTATTTATTTATTTATTTATTTATTTATTTATTTATCTATCAGTTTGTACCTCCAATGGAAATCCGAACCCCTGACCTTGGTGCTGGTAGCATCATGCTGTATCAGTTGAGTTGCTTGCACAAATGAGTCTCAAGAGTATACAAAGAACCCAGTCCAAAACAGCAGTTTTGGGCATGAAATACCCTAAATGCTGTAAAGCTCACATGTACACACAGATTTACTCACATTCACTCAGGTATTCACAAAGCAAAACTTTTACACACACAAAATGTGTTTGCCTGATTGCAGCTGTGCTGCTTTTCAACACTCGGCTAAATTTTACAGATCCCTCAGGATGGTTTGTCAACACACACGCATTACACCTGTCAACAGAGTTCACACACATACAAACATACAATCCCACTTGCACAAAAGAATGTAAAGTGTGGCTAACTGCTGTGCCAAGCACACCATAGGCAAAAGCAAACAAATGCAGCAAAACAAATCACCTTCTGACAGATGATTATTCTAGTCTTTGAGTCACAGAAACAGAAGCATTTACACTATAAGAAGTATAATAAACAAACTCACAAGTGCCAGCATAAGTTGATGACAACTTAACTCTTGGATGACATGATCCAAATGAAAAACGAAGAGAATAAATGAGTGATAAAAGAGGGGAGGTTTAAGAACTGCAGCAACAGTCATTCCCTCTGTGAAGATCATGAATCATCTGATTCATAATTTATAACTGTTGATTCATAAAAGCCAGTGATCAGAGAACCTGAATCAAATGAGTCTCCAAGAGTCAACCTAGAGTCAGGGCCAAGAAAACACTGTAAGATAATATGGCAGTGTCTCTCGTTCTTCTCCCTGTTTGATAGGATAGGAAAAAATGCAAACAGGATGAAGGGCTGCTGACATGTTCAGTAGAGAGTGAACGTGTGCACTCTTGCGTAGCCAGACTGGACCACTAGCATAAAGCCTGGTCCACATTGCAATTATTCTGGCCAAGAACCATTTAAATAGGTAAAGGTTGTCTGACTGATCCATATAGCAGCCATTCACACCTTTTAGATGATTTTACGTGCCGTAAAGCTGAAAAACCACAATAACAAGGCATCAGAACTGTGCCATACTCGGTTGTGCACACGCTCAGGATATATAAAGGTTGTCAGCTCACAGGGAATCAGGTTCAATCTGGGTCATGTCATGTAGCTTCCACTGTCATGTAAAAATAAAGGCATAAACATCTCCCCAACCCCTTCCTAAAAACAAACAAGCTCCCAAGAAAACAAAGTGTCAGCTCGTTCAAATGCACAGCAGTTCTCATAATAGTTGTATAGACAATGATGAAATTACTAGAAAATCTCACAGCTCACAATTCCAGTAAGCAGTTCTTCCACAGAAGCACTCATTGCTATGAAGAGGGAAGTAGTAAAGAAGAGTTTTAGTAAACATAAACAACCATTCAAAGGTTTTTGCCCCCTTTGCGTGGGATTGAATGACATAAGGCCTTGAAAATGAAGATTCCAAAAGAAAAGTTTATTAAAAACTAGAATCTAAAATCATATTGTGATATCTTTAATGCTTTAATGCTTAATGCAGTTGTTTTGACAGAAGGAAACAAAATACACTTCAAATTTCAGCATTTTTTGTTCTTCAGACATTCTTCTTTAAAAGAAAAAAAGGATCATCTGTATGCAAAGTGACCCATATTTGGTTTTTGACCACTGAACGTGTGTACAATTGATCAGTTATACAAATTATATTAATTTCTGGAACTGAACCGCAGAGGGCATTTAAAATCAAGATGCCATTAAGGCATTAAGATATCTCTAATACTTCTTCCAGACTTGCAAACTTTGGAATAAAAACTTTAAAAGTGTTTCTTTCCCATATTTTAATGTTCCCCATGGGAAACATAATGTAGCGAAGATTGCTAAAATCAACAGATTTTACTAATAGACCTATCTATTTTTGTGTAAATCTAACATGATGCTGCTGCCATCTTTCTAAAGTGATTTTTACCCACTGTAACTTGACTCTGAATCTCAGGTGAAAATTGCCATTTTAAACCCCCTCTACAAAATAGTGGATTACTCTATAAATATACATCTGTGACATTTAATATTTTGGCTTTCATGGCTTTATCTTTCATCAAAAAAATAAATACTGGCAAAATCAAAAAATTGAGCTGGGGAGGTTTCTGAAATGTGATTGATTTGACACAGAATGACCCATAAGAGGCTTGTTTCAAAAAATATATAAAATCTTACTAGTGTTACTTTCGTTAACAAAATCTATGATGAAAAACGTTTGTTGAAGAACTTTTCTCCTAAGACTAAGAGGCAATAAGGTCACAATAAGGTCAATAGACTATATCAACATGCAATTTCATTGCTGAATAAAGACAAGACTAAAATTTATTTAAAAAAATAGAAAACTTTACCAAAAACCTCTTTAATTTTCAACAAAAAAAGGAGACAAAATGTTCTTATGTGACAAAATGTGACTTAAACTTGACTAAACAAAAACAGGACAAGGTTGACTAAATATGATAACTAAAATGTACATTTGACTAAGACTAGGTTGCCAAAATTAATACTGCTGTATGGTTTAATTATTAATATTCTTATTTGCTAAAATGTTCAGTTTTCTTTAGACTAAAATACTTTAGATTTTCTATGACTAAAACTAGACTAAAATATTGAGACTTTTAGTCGACTAAAACTTGACTAAAACTAAATAGGATAAGCTTGACTAAATATGATAAAAACTAACATGGACATTCAACACGGGACTAAGACTAAGACTAAAATTGAAAATACCTGACAAAATTAAAGGAGAAGTCCACTTCCAGAACAACAGTTTACAAAGAATTTACTCACCCTCCTGTCATCCAAGATGTTCATGTCTTTCTGTCTTCAGTCGTGAAGACATTATGGTTTTTGAGGAAAACATTCCAGGATTTTTCTCCATATAATGGACTTCATTGGTGCCCACGATTTTGAACTTCCAAAATGTAGTTTAAATGCAGAAGGGTCTTATCTAGCGAAACGATTGTGTTATCTAGCGTACCGCTGTGAACGCGCATCCCAGAGCCTGTGCTACACAAGCTTTTTAGAGAAATTTTTATTTTCCGGAAAAAAAAAAAAAAAAAAAAAAAAACAGATCGTTTTGTTAGATAAGACCCTTCTTCCTCAGCTGGGATCGTTTAGAGCCCTTTGAAGCTGCATGTAAACTACATTTTGAACGTTCAAAATCGGGGCACCAATGAAGTGCATTATATGGAGAAAAATCCTGAAATGTTTTCCTCAAAAACCATAATTTCTCCACGACTGAAGACACAAAGACATGAACAGATCCTTTAACACTAAATCCTACTGACCCAAAACTTTTGAACAGTAGTCCTACTGAAAAAATGTGTATCCCAATTCCCAGACAAAGCCAAGCAATGAGGGGCACATTTCCCAAAAGCATCATTAGCTAACAATGGTTGTTAATTCCATAGAGCTCTATTGGTAACAACGGAACTTGTGACCATAGTTGCGTTTGGAAAACATACTCCAGATTGGAGCTTATAATTTTGCAAAAAACTCTATTCCTTTAAATGTGCAGCCTCATGTTGAGACTAATACGTGTGTGTGCGTGTGTGTGTTCGTTCATCCTCCGGCTCGGAAAAATTCTCCACTCTCTATCTCTCATGCGAAACCTCATAGATCACTCTGAGTTTCAATCTGACACACACACTCATTTTCATTCCACTAGTCAGTGGAGCATTTTAGTGGTGCGAAGAGTGTTTGTGCTTATCTGGACTTCCTTACATGCTTTTCAGCATGTACACTATTCTTACCTTTATCTAATGACGTCTCCTGAAGAACAGCGTCACCTTTTTGACCAAGCTCTGTCAAAGCTTTCTGTCTTTGGACCGGTGCATCTGAAAGAGATAACATTAGACTTATGAACATTGTGTGTTTGAGCAGGATTCACTCCACATGGTTGGAAACTCACTTTTTAGCCAAATAAATGTCTATAGTTCAGCTTGAATGACCTCTGGTATCAGCAGCAGTACATCTCACCTCTGATCCGGCTGAAATATCACACCACTCACTGCAGAAGGAACTGGAAGCATTTAACGCACGAATCAATGACAGAATAGAGGCTCAGCCACTGGACGCTTGTTATAACGCCTTGAGGATAGATTTCAGTGCTTAGAAAGCTTCTTTACACAATTAAAGTGAGCATAATCTTATAAAACCAAATCACCAGAGTTATTCTGAAGAGGAAATGTGTTCGCTCAAATGTGTTTTCGCTTATGTCCTCTGATCACCCATCATTCAATTTTAATTTCAGCACCGAAGGAGAACCTGTTCGGCAGGTGGCACAGTGTTAAAGATCAACATCCTTCAGATGAGCATGATAAGATCCTTCAGTTGTCAGCGACTTCAAACACTTACACATACACACATGTACACATGCACTTGAAAAATATTGATTTTGTGAGTGAGAGTGACATAAAATCACTTAAGTGCTGAGTGCTAAGATGTCTACTTTCCTTTTTTATCATTACCTCTTCAGGTTTTCTCAAACCTTTTAGCTGTAAAAGCATTGTAGCATTATATAAAGACCGTTTCTCTACTTAAAGCAGGGTCAAAGTCAGAGACCACTAGGAAAATTTGTAAACATTTTTCTAATATAAGGCATTGTTTTTGGTACAATGTTCTCAGCATAGCACTTCGAGTAAGAAATGTGCCCAGTCTCTTTTGCATGCTTAGTTTAACAGATCGATGTTGAATGGATGAGATGTGTTGTTTCCCAGACAGAGAGACAAAAACAAGATAAAAGAGTGAGGGGGAGGAATGACATTTCTAACTAAGAGCAAAATGCAGCAGAAGGAAGATGTCTTTGTCAAAACTTCAAACACTTTAAATACAGAATATGCACAGTTTTGTTCCTTGTGTTCTTGTAAATCCTTGAAAAGATATCCTCTAAAGTATATGAATGGTAAATCACAAGCATCCCGTCACCATGGGAACCATTTGGGATGACTAGATAGAGGTTAAATACAATTGGTTCACCAACCAGATTTGACATTGCTTTTGTGTGAGGATATGAAGTTTGAAATGTCTCATTCAGGGGTCAAAACTCCTCTGTTTCTCTGACAGAATGTCTGGAGCTGAGTCAGGACATGAGCAGGGGTTGCTAAGCAACTGATGCCAAGGTAACAGCGCCCAAAACTCATGTACCCGATTCAGCCAGAAGGTCATCAGAGTGGCCTAAATTTGGAAACAGGAGACACTATTAGAGCAAAATACTTTTCTAGGTTACGTCAACAGCAACTCATACTGTATTTAAAAAAAATGCCCTGTCACATTTATGGTTTAAAAAAAACAGCAGTTGTGGTTTCCAGAAATTCACCATAATAAATACGATGACAATGTTTCTGGCATTTTGAAATATCAAAATGTGCTTTTTACTTTAAAATGCACCAATAACCACCAAATACAGGTGGTAAAATAAAAAGCCATATAATGAATTAAAAAGTCACTGTAATTGGCCTAAAACACACAAAAAGACAAAACCAAAACATGGCACTACAATAATGCAATAAATATTAACTAAATAAAATCAAATGTTACACAAAACACCCTAATGTACATTACTGAAAACAAAAATTACTTACATTTTTTATGTAAAATAACAAATGTTATGTGTCACGTTTTATGCCTGATTTTTATTTTATAAAGCAATGTTTACTTAAAATTGAACTTTTTAAACAGTTAATTAAAATAGTTAAGTCAAGTGTTTGTAATGGAAAATTAGTTTTTGTTGTGGTATTTTAAAAAAAGTTCCTAACAAGCAAAATGTATATAGTAATGCACATTTGACAGACTATGGAAGATTTAGAAATTACTTTTTTTTTTTTTTTTTTTTTTTAAAAAAAAAGGTAATTTTGAAATTTTCTCTCACAATTCTGAGTTTTTTTCTCATAATTGTGAATTTACATCTCGGAATTCTGACTTTTTTCTCAGAATTGAGTGCTATACCTACAATGGCGTTTTAGTGCCATGTTAAAAAAACAAACAAACAAACAAACAAACAAAAAAAATTCTCAAAGACTATGACATTAAAGTCATAATATTTCAAGAATAAAGTCGAAATATTACGAGAATAAAGTCGAAATACTACAAAAAATAAGTTGAAATACTAAGACAATTAAGTTGAAATATTACGAGAATAAAGTCAAATATTACGAGAATAAAGTCGAAATACTACGAGAATAAAGTCTAAATATTATGAGAATAAAGTCAAAATACTACGAGAATAAAGTCAAAATATTACCAGAATAAAGTCAAAATATTTAGAGAATAAAGTCAAAATACTACGAGAATAAAGCCGAAATATTATGAAAATAAAGTCAAAATAGTAGGAGAATAAAGTCGAAATATTACGAGAATAAATATTACGAGAATAAAGTCAAAATATTACCAGAATAAAGTCAAAATATTTAGAGAATAAAGTCAAAATACTACGAGAATAAAGCCGAAATATTATGAAAATAAAGTCAAAATAGTAGAGAATAAAGTCAAAATATTGAGAATAAAGTCAAAATGTTTTAAAAATTTAAATCGTAGAAATTAAAGTTAGAATATTTTGAGAGTATATTACGCGAGTTTGTATCACACAATTCTGAGAAAAAAGTCTGAATCATGAGATAAAAAGCCACAATTACCTTTTTTATTTTTTATTCCACAATGGACTGTATCTGGTTATCATAGAAACAAATGTAGAAACATGAAGCTCATCCTTATTCTTTTTTTTTTTTTTCCCAAGCAAATGCATGAATTCTTAAATGTTAAAAAAAAATCTTGCTTGCTGCATTTGCTTGTACAGAACAACAACAAAGACTGAAAGCTAAGCGGCACTTGAATGAAATAAGTTTGGCCTGAAAATGGAGCTTAACAGAAATGGAGTACCTACAACAAACGACAAACCATGATGCCATTCCTTTCATTATAAGAAAAAAGAAAAGCTTGGAAGTGGCAAATTAAACCCACTGAATGAGATGTTCATGGGATACAAGTTATTAACACTGAAAGAGAGATCAGTTTAAAGCGATCAGCTGAAGCTGTGCTGATGGCCTTGTACATTCCCTGAATGACAAGCGACCAATGTTGCTCTCACATGCATCTCTTCAGGCCTTCATCAAGCTGCTATGTGCTGAATTTGAATGCGCTGCTGATTTTAAAGAGTAGAGAGACCACCGTGAAATCTGACAGTGGTTTTAATGAAGCCTTTAGCCTTTTTAACCTTCCAGCTTTAATGCCACAACTCTGCCAGCTCAAATCTTCTCCTTGATCAGTCCGCACAAATGTGCAGTGCTTTTCCCATCATGAATCCCAGTTAATAACATCCAGATGGCACAGCAATGATAAACACCTCTGGTTTAACAGCCTAAATATTGGAAAATTGATTTTGGTCCAGCACATCAAAGAAGAACTTGGGTTTGAGTAGAGAATAATGTCTGATCCAAAATGCATATAAAACCCTTACCATTACCAAAAAATTCCAGTCTGTCCAAACAGAGTTTGACATCTAGCCGTAACCTCCTAAACCTCATTGGTAGGCAGGGTACAGGGTTTATTTCAGAAGCATATCATCTTTGACTGCTGCAAATAGCAAATACGCACACACACTTTCTCTCTCTCTTTCTGGCTGGTAACCCCATCCAGTCGTTCTGATGCCAAACGGTAAACAGATATAAGCTTGCTCTCGACATCTGTGTTTAACATTATAGTGAACACTGGCAAACACACACAAACTGCACCCGTGCAACTCAAATATTAGCACAAAATGTTTACGATTTCTCTACTTTTTAACATTCTGTGGTAATTTTTTTAAAAATAATGCACACATTTAAATTCCAAAACTACATATAATCACACATAAATGCTCCAAACTGTAACCCAAAGTACTATGCTACATACTAGAAAACAAGCACTTTTTCTTTTACAACTAAAAAAATGAACTGAAACCCTGTCACAGCTCACATAAACGTTTAAATATGGCTGCACATTTAAATTTGGCTGATCATATTACACGACGAAGAGCAAAACTCACATGCTCCATGGGTTAGTGACTGTCACGGTGTGAATGACAACAAATGCATTTGCTCTTTCACACCGACAAAGAAGCTACTCATTTTTTTCCTCTGTTTTGTAGCCCTACAGAAGTGAAAGAGAGAGAGAGCGAGAGGCAAAACTGTCCTGTCAGCTCCTCTAGATCTTCCATACTAACAGGGCAGGTGGAATATGACACTCTCTGAAGTGTGTGTGTGTGTGGGCAAAAGAGTGAAGTGAGTTCATTGAGAAGTTTAAAACTACGCTGTGCAAAGGTTCTGCAGCCTGCCCCTTTACACCCTCTCCCACACACACACTTTCACAGAGATTCAACCCAATGTGTTATACTGTAACTGTGATAAATGAGAAGTCAGCTTATGGATGTGCTGCATAAGGGATTCGAAATTATCATTTGACAAGCAATGAATCCAAGTGGAAAAGAAAAACACTTTAGGGCCAGCAGAACAGTACATTTATTAGGAGTTGCAAATTAAGTATTAGACTGATAGTCTGTCTTTCTTGGATATATTCTCTTAATTAAATCAAAAGACAAACAGTTTTGACCAGCACTGGCTTATTGGTAAAATACACCTCTACCTACCGTACATTCTTGGTAAACTCCAAAAACGTACCTATACACACAATTCACTGCAGTTTCCAGTTGAAATCAACACTAGTGGCAGTTAAACACCAACAACTTATTTCTTTTATGATTATAGGTTCAGATTATCGATTAATAAAGACTTATTTTTACATGGTTCTTTGCAGAGAATTAAGTTATGGTGTTAAAACACTTGTACAGTAGTGCATGATATGCAAACTAATACATTTTGATGTTTGCATCACATAACCAGCATAGGTATGGCTTTTCTGACATAGTAAACTTACTCTGCAGCGCACCTGGTATAGTGTTGCACTTGTGATGTGGGGCACAAGTAATGATAAAAGAGTTGTTGCAATAAAAGAGGTCAAACTAACAATGGCATGCTTTTTCCCTCATGCTTAGGGATAAGTGTACAGTTGAGGTCAAAAGTTTACATACACCTTGCAGAATCTTATTTTGTACCAAAATAAGAGGGATCATACAAAATGCATGTTATTTTTTATTTAGTACTGACATGAATAATATATTTTACATAAAATACATTTACATATAGTCCACAGGAGAAAATAATAGTTGAATTTATAAAAATGACCCCGTTTAACAGTTGACATACACTTGATACTTGATACTTTTTTTTTTTTTGTTTAGTGGTAGTTGTTCATGAGTTCCTGCTGTTCTTCAGAAAAATCCTTCAGGTCTTACAAATTCTTTGGTTTTTCAGCATTTTTGTGTATTTGAACCCTTTCCAGTAATGACTGTATGATTTTGAAATCCATCTTTTTACACTGAGGACAACTGAGGAACTCAAATTATTACAAAAGGTTCAAACGCTCACTGATGTTTCAGAAGGAAAAAATGATGCATTTAGAGCCAGGGGTGTAAACTTTTGAACAGAATGTGTAAGATGTGTACATTTTTTTTTTTTTTTTTTGCCTAAATATTATATTTTTTTCATTTAGTACTGCCCTACAGAAGCTACAGAAGATACTTACATGTTCCCCAGAAAACAAAATAAGAATAATATAACCTGAACTTAATATTCAAAAAGTTTTCACTCCCCGGCTCTTAATGCATGGTTTTTCTTTCTGGAGCATCAGTGAGCATTTGAACCTCAGTTGTCCACAGTGTGAAAAGATGGATCTCAAAATCATACCGTCATTGTTTTTTCCAACCCTTTCCAACAAAGTATTTGTGGGACCTGAAGGATTTGTTCAGGAACTTTGTTTGCAACTGTTCAGGACTCATGAACAACTATCAATGAACAAAAAAAACACAGCTGTGGTAATTCAGGTACCAACACAGTATTAGGAATCATCAATTGAACAGGGTCATTTTTATAAATTCAACTACTATTTTCACTTGTGGACTATACATAAGCATCTTTTATGTGAAATATCTTATTCAGGTCAGTACTAAATAAAAAATAACATGCATTTTGTATGATCCGTCTTATTTTGGTCAAATAATTAACATTTTGCAGATTCTGCAAGGTGTATAAACTTTTGACCTTGACTGTAGGTGATAGGTACATGCACAACAACCTATCCATATTTTTTCTATAAATGTAATGCCTCATACAAATTCGTGGCACATTAAAAAACACTTATGAACGGTAAATTCTTAATTCACCCTTGGCAGGTGTGAAAAAAGTTATTTTCGGATTATGACTACATTCATGATTTATTATGTGTATACAGCCACACACACATTCATGCAAAGTGACTCATACAGAGATCAGATGAACTGTAATGCTCTTGAGGAGTAAATAGCCTCAATCAAGGGCATTGGAGCAGCAGCAGGACGTGCAGCTGTCAGGTGACCTGAACACCTTCAGAATGGTGATAGCCAAACATATCACCAACACAGCAGTAAAGATTTATGACTACAGCGTTCATCAGTTCAACACACACGTGAGTACCTGTGGAAAAAAAGGTGGGGAAAGGGAGAGAGAAAACGGAGGGACAGCGAGAGAAAAAGAATGATGGAGGATAAAAATGTGGTACTCGACCCGCACATCTGAGATTCTCATTGCTCAATTGATGCCTACGGCAAAGTGTGTTGGAGCAAAAGATAAAATTTTCTCAATTTCTGGTCTCATGACAGACTGTAGCTTTCACAAAACTCACCTTTAAAAACAACAGATTCGAAGCATTCTGTAGTGCAGTGTGGATGCCTTTAAAATTCTTCACATCAAACAAGCAACACGCAACTGCTTACCGATATGATGCTGATATCTAGAAAGCAGTGTTTCATTCACAAACATTTCTCATTATTATCAATGTTGAATAAAGTTGTGCTACGTAATATTTTTGTGGAAACCACACAGGATAGTTATGGACCTTTGTGACGTTTCAGTCTGATTCATGATTTCAAAGGGCAGAATTTTATCATCACATGCTAGTGATGATGATAATTGGCCAGACAGGTGAATCAACTGATATTTGGCCATTTGGAAATGACTGATCAAAAGTGACAGTAAAGACATCATTTGGATGACTTTTGATCAGTCATTTCCAAATGGCCTGGCCATTTTTTCATGAATTATGACATCACTAGCATGTGACGACAAAATTCTGCCCTTTGAAATCATAAATCAGCCTAAAAGGTCACAAAGGTCCATAACTATCCTGTGTCTCATCAGCAACACATCAGCAAAATAATTACCTATAGCAAAAAGCAATACAAAACACTCACCGGTCTGGTCAATAGAGGGAGGGCAACACCAAATTTTTGGCTGATTATTTTATAATGACTGTATAAAGAGCAATGAAAGCAAAGAATTTTCAAACAATGAAAGAGCGAGTCAGTCATATTTGTCATAAGCATACTTATAATCAGACTGCGTGCTTTGTTGTTCTACAGCATGAATATAAGTGAGTCACAATGATTGGTGAGGTAACAGGGAGTGAACATCAACAAGATTGACTCCACATCATCAGAAAATAGATTAAGGCACCATTATCATAAATAAAAAAATGAGTCTGCATTATTCAAGAGAATAAAGGTTAAAGGGATAGTTCGCCCAAAAATGAAAATTCTGTCATTAATTACTAGGGGTGTGACGAGACACTTATCCCACGAGACGAGACACGAGGCTGGGTTCACGAGAACGAGACGAGACAAGATTTTTAAACTTTTCTTAAGAAATCCTCAATGATGAAATATATAGGAAAAATAGTCTTTTACTCAACTGAAAAAGACAAAATGTAGGTGCATTTTGAACGTTATGAAATTAAACTTGCATTTTAATGAATTATATGCAGTACTAAACAACATTTAAACACAAGCTTCACGATTCTGGATCGAGAATCCCAGTTGTTTTTAATAAATTGGAGACCATGATTCTCTCACGATTCTGGAGAAAAAAAGATTAGAAAACTAAACAAAATAACGTAATTTACTAGTGGTTCTCACAAACTGTTCATTGCGTAAGTCTTTTAAAAACAAATATTCATTTGAACAAATGAATTAAAAAAAAAATTAAATGAAGGAGTCAGTGTCTCACTTCATTAAGACTTGTTTGACTATTGAAATCTCCTGAATGAATGATTCAATTACATACTTTTTTTTTTAAACGGGCAGTTGTCGCTACTTCCTGGCGGAAGAGGATAAGCGTTACAATACATACAAGTGTTAAGATACTTTTGTTTTGATCGCTACTGTAGGCAATAAGTGTTTATGCACAAACTATAAACTTTTATCCCAGTACTTCTATTATTTAAATGTCTGTAACACAGAAATAATGACTATAATGTGGTTGAAAAGACTGTTTGTGTTGCTCTTTCTGCATTCACATTTACCCCAACCCTCTAATTCATTAACGTGGGCAGCGACAAAACGTGCTTCACACGCTTCACTGACACTTGCGATGTGAACAGTCCTAATAGACATAGCTAAATCGTTGTCTTTGTCATTTGTAAGATCGTGTGGGTGTTTGAATCGAGATCTTGATATTTTAAGGATTAATAGTGCAGCTCTAATGTAAACACTGCAAAATGTTTTGCGAGGATATCATCACGAGATCTCGCGATATTCATCTGGTCTCGCTAGACACATCAGATCTCGTCACATCCCTATTACTTACTCACCCTCGTGTCGTTCCAAACCCGTAAGACCTTCATTTATCTTTAGAACACAAATTAAGGTATTTTTGATGAAATCCGAGAGCTTTCTGACTCTGTATAGACAGCAATGCAACGGACACGTTCAAGGTCCAGAAAGGTAGTAATGTCATCGATAAAATAGTCCATGCGACATCAGTGGTTGGGCAAAAAATTGCAAGTCATCCTCTCTGTTGAAATCTTCAAATACGTTAACAATGAATGTTTTATCTATAGTGTGTGCCTTTTTCTGCCTGCAAACAAGGCACAGGGTCTCCAGGTTCTATGTCAGAACACCGGCTCCTGCGTCAGCAGCACCACAGCATACGTCGTAATACTCTTCTGAATGCATGGCGAAAACAGATGAGAAGAAATTGTTGAATAAATTATGTATGTTTTCTTTGCATACAAAACATATTCTTGTAGCTTCATGAGATCACAGTTGAACCACTGATGTTACATGAACTATTTGAACGATGTCCTTATTACCTTTCTGGGCCTTAAACATGTTGCGTTGCTGTCTATGCAGGGATTTCATTAAAATTAAATTAAATTTCTTTATTGTTATTGTATGCATACAACTTTCTTTGTGCCCACCAACAAAATTTCACATGCAATCTCCACACTAAATGCAATTAAAACTAAATAATAAAAATAAATAAATAAAATAACAATCCAAGGAATAATTAGACATAACAGACTTAATAAGCAATACTATAAAACAATTTCCCCCCTAATCTATTAAATCACTATTACTCCACTAAAACAATTTGTTAGCATGATTCAGAGCGTCAACGGCTCTGGGAATAAAACTGTTCCTCAAATGTGAAGTACGAGCAGAAAATGTTTTATAACGCCTACAAGACGGCAGAGGTTCAAACACGTGGTGGCAGGCATGGATGTGTCCTTACAGATGCTGATAGCCTTTGCTAAACAGCGTGACCTATAGATATGCAAAATATACAACACAAAACATCTTCGCTTGTGTTCTGAAGATGAACGAAGGTCTTACGTGTTTGGAACGACATGAGGGTGAGCAAGTCAGCATGAAATAAAAAGCCATTTCTTCATACGTTTAAGTTTTCTAATTAACCAGACCACTTAAAACCCACATCTGCAAGCTTGTTTTCATCTGCCTACAATTCTGAGTGCAACACCCACATATCAAAACACAATCAGCACCAATGCATAGAACCAGTTTTCGTGCTACATTTTCTCTTTTCCGATAATCCATTTACATTCAGATGTACCTCACTACACAGAAGAAAAGGTTTGTTGTTACTTCCGTTTCACCTTGACTTTAAATCGCCATCATTTCCAAGAAAGGAGTCGGAATCACAGGCCAGGTGAAACATCCGTCAGCGCCATCAGGAATTTGAGTAGGATCAAATAAAGTGAGAGAATTAGGTATCATGGATTAGCTGAGAGCACATCCTACTCATATGTCTAATAATATTAGATTAAAACCGAGCCCGGAACTGTCTCTAACTTGATGCTGGTGATTTAGCCTGACCTTTAATGCTGCTTTAGTGCCATTTAAAGCCTTACATCTTAAATTATGGTGATTCCTTTTGATCCAAGCGTGGAAATGGTCTTTATGAGCGAGTTGAGCTCTTGACTTCTTCAATCCAGAGGCTTGATGTGGATATATGTCGAGATGTTTCATCTTTTGCCTTGCATTTAAATCAGCCAGTTCACACGTCTGAGGGATCAGGATCAGGACAGCTTTCAGACAGCTCCCGTCGCACGGCGCTCACGCACACGTATATATAACACCAGTCTATAAACACACTCTTGCTCAAATACAAACAACTACATTTATTTGCCATTTTAATAATAGATAGGCAAGCACATGGACAAACACCCTTATGAAAATATAATCACTTTTATACAACGCAGTATAATCGAAATCTGAAGAGCTAATGACCCACTTAATAGCTCATTAATGTCAGTAGGATGAACTAAAAGCATTGATCAGCTGGAGTGTGTCTGAGCGTATATAGAGAGAATGGAGAAAAGCTTTTAGCTGCATTATCAGTCCACCCCTTTGTGATGTCATAATGAGAGAAGATTGCCTAGCAACCCACACTGCTGCCTAGAGACAGATAGATAGGGAATTCGAACTTAACAGCCCCTATGACATAATCTAAGATGAACACAAGCTCACCTGTATGGAGCCAATCTTCTGTTGGTATTGTCTCTCAAGACTTACGAAAGAAGAGCAATTACTTTGCTAGTGATTTATCATAACTAATTAGCTCATTCTCAAAGTGTAATTCCCATAAACAGAAATAACCAGCCTTTTTATGTGCATGGCAGTCGACAGCTGTTACATCAAAACAATTACGCAGCGAGGCCATTAAGGCAATTTAGAAACATCAATATCACATAAGTCAGATATATGGCCAAATGCACTTAAACCCTTTCTTTCTTGGCTATAGTGTGGAAATGCTCTATAAACATCATCTTTAAGCAAATAAAATAACTCAGAATCCCATAAAACAATACTATGCCAAATTGAAAAAAATGTACTACAAGCAGACAAGCAGACAGTGTGCGTGTTTATTTGTATGCGTTTAGTGTCTCATTCATTAGCAGCAGGTCTTTGTAGGGCCATCTGCACTGCTACTCTCCCTTCCAAGAGATAAATAAGCACTGTTCTCATCTACACCGACAAGCCCCATGTCTGGGCGCATGTGTCCATGCGATTTTACATCTTGATAAGTCATTATTTTGTCAATACACGCATCCTGCATTCTGACATGTGGCAAAATGCAACAACAAAGTCCTTGATTAGCTGACAACAGCTTGGCCAGACTAAAATACTGTAGGTTAACCGGTGCTAGCAGCGTCAAGGTCATCGGTTTGATTCCAAGGGAATACATGTAATGATAAAATATATAGCCTAAATGCTTTCTAAATTGCTTTGGATAGAAGTGCCTGACAAATGCAAAAATGAACACATAAATAAATAGCGTCAAGTGACTTGGCAAGCCAAACTCAAGGCCAAAAAGTGCCTTTCCTGTGGAGTGGATGTGGGACATTAGACACAAGATCGCAATCTGCTGAGCTCTCAATGAAGTGCTGAATGAAATCAGAGAGAGTTGCGGGCAAGAGCCTCACAGTGATCCTCTGAGTGCCAGAATTCATCTGCGGTTATGAAACGAATTTCTACTAAGAAATGATGAGGAAAAGAAAGTTGCCTGTCTTTTTATGTGCTTTTATAAGTAATTATATAGCGGAAATGTATGAAATGATTTCATCATTGATTAGACACCACATCAAAAAAAATGGAGAACACAGTGTGCAGTGCATGTAGTTATGAAAAAGAATGTTTACTATATATAGTAATGTTTTATCAAAAAAAAAATGATACATAAACACATAAACATACACACTCAAGAAACATACACACACTCAAAAGAAATCACACCTTTTGGTGAATACACCAAAAAAATAAAAGGGAAAAATACACACACAAATGTGTACATGTATATCTATATATATATATATCTGTCTATCTATCTATCTATCTATCATACATACATACATACATATATATATATATATATATATATATATATATATACACACACACACACATACGGATCTGCAGATGTAATGTCCTATAACACTTCAGGAAGCCATTATATAATGGGCTTAATGGTCAAAAGTTGATGGTTTGTAATGTTTAATGCTTAATGCTATTTGTAGTGGAAATCATTAGAATTTCCGTGACAGCTTATATTGTTTTTGTCAGCAGGGTCATGGGTTTTGTGATGTTATTTGCCATAAAAGCGACAGGATTGCTGTAATATTGTGAGATAGAGCGACTGTTTGTAGTTGTGGTGTGTCTATTTGGGAGACAATCCAGGGCCGTTTTTTTACTCCCAGTCCATCCCTGGTCAGACCGGGAAAACATTTGGAGTACTATAGACTACCAAAAGTTATAACTTTATCAAGCAGAAGAGTGCAAAAAACATAAATTAGCAGAACAACATATTCAGTACATTAACTGTGCAATCCATGCTGTTTATACCGCCAATGTGGCCAGGTAACTGATCAAATCGTGACGCAAGTGCAAACCCTTTATAAGTGCACTGTAAAAATATCCTGTTAAATTTAAGCAAAAATACAGCAGCTGTGGTTGCCAGATATTTAACATTAAAAATACAGTAAAAATGTTTCTGGTATTACATTATGGCATATTGGTGCCTGTATATTTTACTCATAACTAATAACCATTTAAATAAAATATAATCATATGTGATGTGCCATGTACTTTGTATTGTAAATTATATGGTAGTTTATCGTTTTTACTTCCAAAAACCTTAAATTTAACAGCATTTCACAGTAAAATTACATGCAATTTTAAACCATTAAAGATACTTTATCCAAAAATGAAAAATTTAGAAAATTCTGTCATTAATTACTCACACTCATGTTGTTCCAAACCTGTAAGACCTTTGTTCATCTTTGGAACTCAAATTAAGATATTTTTGATAAACTCAGAGAGTTCTCTGACCCTCCAAAGACAGCAAGGGTACTACCACGGTCAAGACACAGAAACATAGTAAGGTCGTTGTTAAAATAGTCTGTCACATCAGTGATATTCAACCTTAATTTTATTAAGCTATGAGAATACTTTTTGTTCTCATAGCTTCGTAAAATTACAGTTGAACCACTGATATCACATGGACTGTTTTTACAATGTCCTTAACTTACAGTTAATGAATTAGCAGGTTTTTAGACTTTTTGTGCAAAAATCAAACATTTTTGGATTCATGCTGATCAAAAGCACACACAGACTACCCTTGCATGATTATCTAAGAATAGAAGTGTAAATTAATGTCAGCGTGTTTGTACGGTGAAGCAAAGCTTCACTGTCACTTCAGGGCACATCTGGCTCATCAGTAATTATCTGAGATTGTTCAGTAATTATGGAAATCACAGTCCTGATTCATCATCGTGGCCTCAAGCAAGGCATACAACCCCAGGGCGGCTTTGGCATACAGTAGGTTGCTTTAGATAAAAAGCATCTGTTAAATGTTATGACCCAAACCAGCCCAGGGTGTCCACTCCACCCAGTGAGCGCAGGTGGATCAGAAACGGAGATTCACTCTGATCACCCAAGAGACTCAAACCGAAGCCATCCCAAGCTGCACCACACAGCTTAGAGACAATCACAAGAGACTGACCAATCAATCAATGGCGGCTACAACAACACACAGAACAGCAGGAGAGCCGTACAGGCTCTCTCTTCTATAGCGTGATACACTTAGTCTGACAGCATTAATGGAAAATGAAATGAAGGGCCATTTCCTGAAACACGAGCTATGCTCGATTACATTACTTGGGTTGTCAGTAAAATGTTTCTCTTGTGGATATAGTCTTGTTTAAGCAAGGCAAAGAGCTAAAAGTAACAAAAATAGATGTCCATATGTTCAAAAATAGATTTGCACTGCAGTGAATTTTTTGTATTGGTTATGTAACATTTCATAACATCATGAGTTTTGGCACTGCACCATTTCAATTAATTGAATTAATTGCTGTTAGAAAAAAAAAATGCCAGCAAAAAAATTAAAACAAAAATTTCACTAAACACCAATTACAGTGGGGGAGATTTCTTACAATAACAAAAAGTTGACTTCTGATCAAAAACATTATGAATATAAACACTCTTTTTCTAAATGAAACACACACGCAATCATTCTGTCAGTTTGACACAAAAACTGTCCTGAAACACCCCAGCTGTCAGTGAGGAAACCGAAAACAAAGTCACCTTAGAATGAACCGGAGGAAGAGTGAGAGTTTGTATCTATTCTGCCATTCACTCGAAGGTCACACAGGTAAGTGATATGAGCGGTCACAGACTCACAGGTGCGGTTCCTTACCGTGATGGTTCTGTTGTTGTTGCTGCTGATGTTCCTGCGGTTCGCCCGGTTCTTCCAGCTCGCCGAGTTCCGCCAGTCTGTGGCCGGTGGCTGTCAACTCCGCTCGCAGGTTCGCCACCTCCTGCTTCGCGCACTGGATCGCGCCATCGATCCGCTGTGCGAGCTGCTTATTCTCGTCCATCATTCTCCGGATCTTCGCCTGCGGGGAGAATCCACGGAACCCACGGAGCAAGTCATATCGCCTGCTGCATCATAAGCACACTAAAATCCCATTCTATGTCTTCTATTTTATAAGCGCAGAAATCCCCCAATATCCACAAGGTGAGAAAATATATTTAGAGTCCCATACTGTCTAATGTTTGGATGTGGCTGTCAGAGAAAAAGATAGACAGTGAGAAACAGAAACTGTAAAGAGAAAATAAAACAGCGTGCTTCACTAAACGATTGTTTCCGCGGCGCGCTCTCGTGGAGAGAGTTCAACGCACCGGAGACTCCAAGCTGCTCTTTAAACGGACTGTACCAACTGAGGAGGAAAAGAGGAGGGCATCTATCGAAAGGAACGTGCCATTTGTATCTTAAACGTATTTATTTAAGGGAATGAATGAATGAATATTTTAATTAGTTTATTTTTAATAAATAAAAGTAAAAATAAAAAAACACTCTCTTAATAGTAAATTACACATTATTTTTATTTAATTTTATATATCATATTTATTTTAATATATAAGTCTGTTTGACTGGGTAAATACATATAGTATGTGCATGTTTTCTGTGTGTGTGCATGGATTTATCTACACTTCTGAAGGCCACAATTTTTAAAAATTTAGAAACCTATCCACCTTATTTTTCACGTGGGTTCGGCCATTTGTAAATTTTTTATGGGTTTGGTTTTTTCTTTCTCATCTGCCTCCAGCTATTTTTAGCTGTACAAACAGTTCATTTTGCTTCTTAATATTGCAAATTAGTGTGTCTTACCGTATTATTTTAATGTATAATCTCAATTCTAAACACACTGGTTTGCAGTGCAAACAGTTTTACTGTTTACTGCACATTGTTATTCTTCTCGTTATTTCCCTTCATGATTTGGTCAGTTACCCGGATGCGTGGCCATATTAGCAATACTCAGATGTAAACAACAGCATGGATTATGTTAATGTACTACTGAATACGTTGCTCTGTTAATTTATGCTGTCTAACCCACAGAAAAAGCATGTGGAAACTGCCACATAGCAGAAATCGGTCCAATATTTTGACAAACTAACGTTAGTAGGTGGTAAAGATATGTATGAGGAGAATTAATGATAATGAAATGATAAGAACAAACACGAATGTTGTCAAGATTCCTGCCCTGAAAATCCTGGTTCGGTTTGGCCAACCACAAACGCCTTTTGTTCCTTAGTTTTTTGCACTCTTCTCCTTGATTTGTTACAACTTTTGACAGTCTATAGTACTCCAAATGTTTTTCCTGGTCTGTCCAATTAGTACAGCCCAAAACACGACAATAATGGACTATTTTCAGCAGCAATAATCAGCTAAATATGCAAGTTTCGTTCAGTTCAGTGGCATTGTTTATGCTCAGTGCCGCCAATATGGCCGACTGATGACGTGTCATAAAAACACTCTATTTTTAGCTAGTTTTGCTGCTTGATATTGCAAATTGGTGTGTCTTACCATATTATTTTAATGTATTATTTTAATTATGAACACACTGGTTTGCAGTGCAAACTGTTTTACAGTTTACAGCATGTTGTTATTCTTCTCCTTATTTCCAATAGCGGATAATGAACCGGAAGTCTCGCCGTATGAATTACTTCCGCTTTGAAGAATAAGGTGAATAGTTGTAAGGACATTTAAAGTGTTCTTCGCTGTTTGAAAGGTTCATAAATCTGCCAAATGTTGCTGTGCTTTAAAGGTGAGCAAGTCTCTGTGAGGGTTAAAGGGTAAGATATGGTAAATATCATTATTGTAATATGAAAAATATTGTGTCTTTGACAGACAGACAAGACCGTATAGCTTCTAAGGTCTTCATGTGAAACTTGTGTGACACTCATCCTCACTCATTCAATTCTTACTTCATACTTCTCCCGCACATTTATTTATTTTTTATTTTAATGTCAAGCCAGTTATGAATCAATAGATTGTATCTATGAGGGAAAAGAGTTTTTGAGAATTAGGCTACAGTATGTGTGTGACAGGAAGAGAAAAAGCATATGTGTTGTTTCAGTGTACCCACTCAAATTCTTCACTTCAGTCATCTCTGAGATGACAGAATAGTGTGGTTTTGGGAGAATGGTATGAATGTGTGTGTGTGTGTGTGTGTGTGTGTGAAAGAAAGGGGACGTTCAAGAGCTTGTATTGTGAGCCAGGGCCAAAGCAAAATAAAGAACTCATTTCAAAAATCCCCTTTACACTACTTTCTGCTAAACAGAAAAATCTTCTTCTTCATTCCACTGTATAAACAAAATGACTCCACTTTAATGTGAGTTTCCAGACTGCGGTCAAGCCTGTCATATCTGGGTGGAATCAAAATAGATCATCTGCTTGTTCTTGCTTTAATGTTAATCATGTATGTTGTAATGTTAAACTCTGTGAGACTCGGCTTAAAAGATTATTGACCACACCCAAAGACAGAAACAATGAGACAACATTCTCTCAACATACATCACCCTCTTAACGCCATTCCAGTGGGATGCCTGTTCAGTATCACCTGCTTTTAGTGAAAGGCTGAATTTCAAACACGGCTTCCACTGAATTGGTTTTGTTCTTGTGACCTTGACTATTGACATGTATAACAGGTCTGCATATTATTCTTACTATTTAACCATATGGATACTGTGCACAGTATGCAAAGAAATACCTGGATGACCTCCTGCATTTAATCGTGTGTTTAAGTGTGGAATCACTGTGATGGATACTGTATCCAATCATTTTTATTTCTTAATCAAACAAGCAAAATGATGAGGTCATGTGACAACAACATAGCATGCTACTTTTTTTATTTGCTGTTACATATACCATTGTTCAGTAAAATTTCATGGACTAAAATCTGTCAGTTCAATAGGAATCTTCAAATCTGGGAGTTTCTCAGAGGGTGACAGTTATCCCTATGCAGGTTCAAGTTGGTTCTGTGAAACTGCCACACTGACCAACAGCTTTGATTTGAAAATGACTTCTGTGTGAGTGGTGCTTTATACATCACTACTCTATTGACAGTGGACAATGAAGCTTTTTTGCATGCCTAATTTAGCATAAATGTAGCTAATGTGGCTGCATCTTAATGTGTTCCATTTATCAAAAAATAGTAGCTACTGTATATACTGTGTAGTATTCAGTACAAGCAATGAGACAGTATTTAATTCTAAGTCCATTTTTTCTGGGTTAATTTAGTCCCACTTTAGGATGCACGATGCTGACCACCAACTGCTGCTTTCATAAATCAAGCAGAAACCTGCAGGTGAGCAACCTACTGTGTGAAATATAGCACATGCATTCAGCTTGTATTCTGGAATGGATGATAACACCTCCCTCAATTTATGACATCACTTCCTCCAGGCTGCTGTCAGAGCGGTGTGTGAGGGTGACATTCAGCTGTCTCCCTCAATGTGTTTATTGTCAGTCACAAACAGCACCGAAAATCCCTTGTGGAGGGACTGTTTCCACTGACCTCTTCAGTACTTCAACGCCTGCAACATTTAAAGGGACCGTCTACCCAGTAATGAATATTCTGTCAGTTTTTCTTAATTCTAAGGAACACAGAAGAAGATATTTTGAAGAATGTTTTAGGTTACCATTGATTTGCATGTTATAAAAAAAAAAAAAAAAAAATCCTGACATTTTTTTAAAGGGGTCATCGGATGCCCATTTTCCACAAGTTGATATAACTCTTTAGGGTGAATAAAGCTGAATTTTTAGCATCGTTACTCCAGTCACATGATTCTTCAGAAATCATTCTAATACGCTGATTTGCTGCTCAAAAACATTTATTTTATTATTATGTTGAAAACAGCTAGTAGAATGTTTTCAGGTTTCTTTAATGAATAGAAAGTTCAGAAGAACAGCATTTATCTGAAATAGAAATATTTTGTATCATGTGACACTGAAGACTGGAGTAATGATGCTGAAAATTTAGTTTTGATCACAGGAATAAATGACATTTAAAAATATATTCAAACAGAAAGCAGTTATTTTAAATAGTAAAAATATTTCACAATATTACTGCTTTTGCTGTATTTTGGAACAAATCACTGCATGCTTGGTGAGCAGAAGATAATTCTTAAAAAAAAAAAAAACACACATTAAAAATCTTTTGACAGTGTTTCACAGAAAGACAAGGTTTGGAACTACATGAGGGTGAGTAAACAATGACAAAAATGTTAATTTGTAAGGAAAATATCCCTTTAAATAGTTTCAAATCCCAAAGCCAGACTTTCCGAATCTCTCATCCAGCAGCTATTATATGAAGGATCCTCGCTATTTGAGAAACTGAGTTTTTCATCATGCTAATTTTAATTACTACTTTCCGGCTTTGCTGTAATGAGATTTAAGAGAAAGAATGAGATTCCATTTTTCTTATTTACACTTTTTGTCTAATCTCCTCTGGTTTTCTTTGTCTTTCTCCCTTTATGCCCCTCTGAATCTTCCTCTCCCTTGTCCTTTGCCCTCTCCCTTTCTCTCCGTCTCTCTCTCTCCGCTCTGCTGAGCAGGAAAATGAGGAGAGGAGAGACAATTAATGTAGCTCCTGCACATCCAGACACAATAGCCCAGCCAGACCCTCACACACACACCTATCGAGACACTTACTAAGCACCTTGTCCGATCCCAAACTGACTCTTAAACACAAAGCTCACACGTAAGCTTGCAACCGCTAAAACAATTTGTTGTGGAGTTTGAAACGCTCATCCGAGCTGGGCTCATCACCATGGTAACAGCCGTCCCTCTAATGTCAGTCAGGTGTTTCTTTGGTGACCATGTGTTTTTGATTGGTTGGAAGCCTTCTGGGATATCGGAAGCAGATGGCATTATGGGATACGTTAGTCATTTGTGACATGTGTCCTCTGAGAACCAGCTGGGCCTTTGCAAACTGACCACAGTGTGTTTGTGTGTGTGTGGTGAGTTAGGCTTGATGAGGAATAGCAAATTGACTCTTGCAGACCTTCTCAGTCCCCCAGGGACTCACCGGCGAGATTAGTCTGGACCCTGCTAGGTCCCGTCTAGCCCTGATTCATACTGAGGGTCATTAATGTGTAGCGCGAGGCTTGAATCGGCAAGGTTTTTAATCATCAAGTTAGGATAAACCTTGTAACCCTATTAAAAGCTCACTCAAAATAAATGTGTTTATGTGTGAGGGAACGGCGTGAGATGTGAGCGTGTGCTTCGGGTTATTAAAAATTACAGGAAGAAGACAGGAAGATGGCAGCAACATTATCATTTGCAGCCCCCCCTAGGCCTTGAGTGGCAGGTTGGCTGATGGATCTCTGGTCTGGGAAAGGGGGGGAGGTTTCGGCTCATCAGAGTTTGATTCGGCCAGGAGGAGCAGATGGGATAGGGAAATTGTCTGTCCAACCACACACACAACAAACACAAACACATACTCACACCTATACTGGAACACTTTTACACTGACCAACACAACATTCTCCTGCACATGTTTTGAGAATTTTACAGATTATGAGGGAAAACTATACTATTTTGAAAAATGCACATTCATTCTGAGATTTGCTTAAGATTTAATATTAAAGAAAGTAAGCTGCACTATAATATACTATAGTTGTACTATATATATAGTGTCTCCCCAAAAACATACTGGATGACAAAAAAAAACGTAGTACAAAAATAAAATAATGGCAATATATAACATTAGAAAGGGTATAAACCACTCACTTTTCTAAAGAAACATTGTCCAATAGCGACACCAGCAGGTAAAGTTACAGCGGGAGTCTGCATCTCTCTTGCCTCCCCTGAGCCCACTGAGTTTAAACAAAATGAATGAGGGAAAGACACGTCAGAGGAGGCAACGCCTCCATCACGATATGATTGGATATGACTGGTTATGTTTGGCTGTGATTGGTTCATGTGATAAATCCTGCCTCGTGTTTATGCAAGTTCTGCTTTAAAGGAGAAGTCCACTTCCAGAACAACAATTTACAAATAATTTACTCACCTCCTTGTCATCCAAGATGTTCATGTCTTTCTGTCTTCAGTCGTGAAGAAATTATGGTTTTTGAGGAAAGTATTTTAGGATTTTTCTCCATATAATGGACTTCACTGGTGCCCTGATTTTGAACTTCCAAAATGCAGTTTAAATGCAGCTTCAAAGGACTCTAAACGATCCCAGCCGAAGTAGAAGGGTCTTATCTAGCGAAATGATCAGTCATTTTCGAAAAAAAAAAAATTGTAAAGTTTTTAAGCACAAAAGCTTGTGTAGCACAGGCTCTGGGATGTGCGTCCACGATGCAATGAATTAGTGATGGGTCGTTCTTGAACGATTCATTAATTTTGAACAAATCTTCAATGTGACTCAGGAAGAACAAGTTGTCTCTGTGAGTGATTCATTCAGTCGAGCATGCACAACATCCTAATAGGTTCTGGACTGGAATTGGTTCACCTGTTTCGAGTCTTCAGGTTTTTTGAGTCGTTCGTTCATCTTATGGGGCTGTCACATAACCACTTTGTTATGTTAAAATAAGACTTAAATGGCAATAAAACATGATGTGTGGGAGTTTTAGTAAGTAATCAGCTTGGTGAAATTTAAAGTAGATCTTTGTGTCTGTGACCAATTTACTGAGCTTTGATGACTGATGATCCGAGAAATTCATTGAAAGTAAAAAGTGAAGTATTAAAAAAAAATAGCTGAACATAAGTTCACAATTAAAATATATTGTTTAAAGAGGTGCTTGATTGTGATTTCACTTTTTTAACTTCAGCAAGTGTGTAACGTTGCTGTTTGAGCATAAACAATGTCTGCAAAGTTACTACACTGAAAGTTCAATGCAAACGGAGATACTGTCTTTTAAAATGATGGCAGTTTAATGCCTACCCAAACGGCTGGTAGGGACTACAACGAGCTACTTCCTGGGTTGGTGACATCACAAACCCACATAAACCCCACCCCCGGGAACATGCAACAAAAGGGCCGAGGCTATGGTGCACTGCTTTAGATGAGAGGAAGAGTTGTTGCCATGTCGTCAAAACTAGGGGTGCATGAAAAAAGTAGGCACGTTTCCATTAAAGCTTTGTGCGATATTTTATAAATGTCGATAAAAAAGTATTGCGTTTCCATTAACCAATGTTATGCGACTAAAACTTAATTTGTTCCTCTCGCAATAAGTCATGGCAACAGATTTTGGTGGGATTTTGATGGATTTTACAACATCACAACATTTACAAGAGCCACTTCAGAAACGTGTGCGGCAATTGGTATAAACATAAGCATTGATTAGCATGGCCGCGATCAGCTCCGGTGGCCGTGACAGAACAGTTATGCGTTGCAGATGTGTGCAGTGTACATAGTCACAAGCATTAATGACAGGCAAAGCCCCTTTATAGTTGACAGCAGCTATGTTTCCATTGTCGTTTTGCTAAATATTACTTTTTCGAATTGCCTGAAAAACCACCTCATGCGAGCGTAAAAACTTTTCTGCAATATATAGGAGTTTTTGCGGCATTGCATTTCCATTAGACGTATTTTCAATTCGCAATTTGAAGGGTAATGGAAACGCAGCTACTGTTTACAATACAACCAGAAGTGCATGCCACTAAGCAAATTAACAAATTACAACACACTGGGCCAGCTAACCAATCTGAGCTCATTGTGTATTTCTGAGGAAGAGGCTTCATAGAACCAGGAAATCATCAGAGCGTTAATAGGAAAAGGGACAGAGCGGTGTAGAATAAAGGTAAATTATGTAAAAAAAAAAAAAAATATCTGTGGGTGTATGTGTGTGTGTGTGTGTGTTTTTTTTTTTTTTAATGAAGCATTACCATATAAACACAATGAAACCTATAAAAAAAAGTCAACCACCCTTTAAATTGTTACTGCCTTGAGTATTATGGAATAAACGTAAAATGCTTAAAAACGCAAACCTAATGAGATTCATACCTGGTTTTAATAAACAGTATATTGACTACATTGTTAATGTAAAAATATAAAATAGTTTTTTTTCTTTTTCTGATAGTGTAAGAAATGTTTATTTGCACACCACTGATATATATATGAAATCTACATAAAGGAACATGATTGGCTGTACCTGTGCATTGAGTTGAAGGTGTGTCATGAGTGTCATGGCTCTCTGAAGTGCTTCTCTTTTGATAAGCAGTGATGCCTGCTCTTGTCTTCCAGATCCTTCCTCCACCCATAGAATGAAACCTGACCCTCTGTAAAAGCACAAACATACATGTACATTTACACAACGTTAAAGCACTATAGCATATACTGTAGCTGATAAAGAGAAGCCATAATATAATGAATGGCAGCATTAACACTGACAGTCCCTGAGTGATCGCTGTTTTCCATTTAGACTCAGATGAAGTTAATTAGGATTTAATTTCTGTTTAATTTAATGAGTTTTAAATTAAGTTATGCTTTAATGAGCAGAACATCTAGGCCAGTAGCGAAATCTCCTTGTCACAAGGAGATTGTGAATTCTTAAAGGAACAGTTCAGCCCAAAAATAAAATTCTGTCATTATTTACTGCCCCTCACTTTGTTACAAAAGCTTTATGCGGAAAACAAATTGTGAATTTCTAAATATAATAAAAGTTTCTAATTCTGGATACTTTTTCAACATATTATGCATTGAATTTGGGGGAAAAAAAATCTGAAAGGATTTAGTAAAACTACCACTACTACTAATAATAATTTATACTTACTAAATTATTATTATTATTTTAAATAATATAACTATAAAATTGCTTCAGTTAATGGTATATCAACTCCTTTCATTTTTTTTTTTATATTTTACATTTATTTTCAGTTCATAATATGTAAATCCTTTACGGATTATTCAGATAAGTCAGATGACAATGTTTCAGAAATGAGCATAATCACTAAAACAGAGGTGTGTACACATGTGTGAAGGCGTTGATATATTACTAAAAATATTTTGGACCTGCTGATATTAATACCACTGAACCCAAGAACAAATCCACACACAATGACAGGCAGTAATATTTCCCAGAATATAAATTCAAAGACTAAACATCTAAATCTAAATTGTACAACTGTAGGAGCAGCTCGCAGGTCAGGATTTATCACACCCTAAAACATTTTCTGAATCCCTCACAGATCAGTTCATAAATATTCAGACAGACACTACTGCCTTTGGAGGCATCTTTCTCTACCACAACCCTCCACTGTTATCCTCTCACTGTCTTTTATGGTCTCAAAGTGGATCTGCTCTTTACTCTCAGATATAAACACTGAAACAAACCTGAACACACACACGACACACGTTTAAGAAAAGACAGAGAGAAAATTGGTCTCTTTCAAGAACAATCTAAATTTTCTCTCATGTCTGTATGAGGGTTACAAACCACTACAGCTCTAGGCATTTCATTAGCTGATGACAGATGCTTGAGTGAAATTATACCACTTATCATTTAGAGTATTTTAATAGATGCATAGTAATTAATCTAAACAACGCTGACAGGGAGGACGACGACATTAAAGTCACTGAATGCTAGCATCAGCTACCTCTGTCAGAGAGACTATAAACCAGAATAAGCTTGTTTTAGAGAATAGGTTTCTTAGTATTTCTAACATCAGATGTGTGGCTCTGCAGAAACAGGCATGTTTGACAGCCAAGACTGACTTTCGCTGTCAGTTCTAATCTTGAAGCACATCTCTCATTTTCAGCTGCAACAACATGAATGTGTGCGTACTTCACCGTCACTGAAAAACAGATCTGCTACTGAGTTATGATACATCTTTTGTGTAATATGAGAAAAGCATACAATTAGCTGATGAAGGAAAGTAAATCTTGGCTAACACAGAAATAACTACTCCAGTTTATCTGTGTGACTATAGGCTTTATTAGTATTATTAATGAAATGACGTATGCATTTTTCAAATGGAAATATGTTTGAGATCTTCTTCAGTTGTAAATAATTGGCGTCTGTGTGTCTGTAAAGGTTACACTGAGGATCTATGTCGCCCTCTAATGGTCATATGTCACAAAACAAGAGCAAAGAGCAAAAAACTAGCCTTTATGATAACCATGAGGCAGTCAGGAAAAGATAAATATGGTAGCTAAATACACAGCCATACAGAAAAGATAGTTTGGAAGAAAAGATACTATACGTCAACATCTTTTCATACTGGCATCTTGAAACCTTTACTTAATTTACTTACATTTTAAAAAATGGCAATGTTTTCTCACTTCTCACTTCATTTAACACTCATCTCAGGTGTCAAAAGAGATTTCTGTATCATGGGATTCCAAACAGCAGTGACGATACATATTTTAAAATACACATTTTCTAACACATTTTGAACAAATAGAAAGAGTGAGAAAGTGATAGACTTCTCACACATGCTTAAAGTCTAATAATATTTCTCTGTTTGAAAAAAACCTTAACCTTACTGGTTTGCTAGTTTTAGCTGGTTTAAGGTTTAAAGATGATTAAATTAATAGTTTACCCAAAAATAAAAATTTGCTGAAAACATTTTTTTTTTTTAACTTTTATTTTGACAGCACCCACTTACTGCAGAGGATCCTTTGGTGAGCAAGTGATGTAATGCTAAATTTCTCCAGTTTTGTTCTGAAGAAATACATTCCGGTACATTCGATTTTTTATTAGATTATTTTTTTAGGAGGTTTAAGGGGAGACACTGCAGGCAAAAATACAGGGTTTTTTTACAGATTTTGTGTTTTTTTTTTGTTTTGTTTTTTCAGACTAGTGAAAAGAAAACATCCAAAGAGTGTTTCTTTTATAGCACTCCATCTATTTGTGTCAATAGATTTCAATTACAATACATATTTTTAAAGGCTGTTTTCCCAAAATTAGGGTTTTCTTCTACACTGAGCCATAAATCTCCACTTCAGTAGCACTGAAGGTTTTTACAGACGGATTTGTTCATATATAATTTTCTTGATTATATACAACACTTTATTCCCCCCCAAAACTGAGAAAAATATATTGTTTTCTGAATTATGGAGTGACAAAATGAGATACCCCAAATAAAACAGGAATTTTGAAACTGACTTCATCCAGTGTTAATTTTTTTTTTTACCCAAAGTCCCTTTAAGGCATTCTATAGTCTTTGTTTTACCCTATTCACCTGCAGTGTCTCGCCTTAAAATGGTACAGATTTTTTTAAATAAAATGTTAAAATATGAAAAATATTGCATATAATTTTTGCTGTAAATATTAAGTGATCTACACTAGGTTACACTAGCAGAAATAATTTAAAGGGATAGTTGACCCAAAAATGAAAATTCTGCTGTTAATTACTCACCCTCATGTCTTAAGTCCTTTGTTCATCTTCGGAAGCAAGAAATAATTGACAACGGGTCATTTAATTATTAGAAAATAATGCACACCTGAGGTGGTGATGTGGCCAGAATGTGAAGTGTGCATTATTTTTCAATAATTCAATCCCAGATAGCACACGCTGTTTGACGTCTGCATTTACATCTGGAAGATGTATTTTGAGTGTTTGCTCATCTGCAATACGTCTATAAGACGTTTTCTATCAGATGTCAAACAGACGTCTATTAGATGTCTTTAAGATGTTTATGATTTAGAATGTATGTAAAACTGACATCTTACAGACACCTGTCAGATGTTTGTACACAGCAGATGCTTTCCAGATCAACTGATCTTTAACAGACATCTTGCAGACGTACATGTGCGATTGATGTAATATGGTCAAACCTGCCTGGAACTACATTCGGTGTGCATTTCCCTGAAAATAATTGCACATTTTAGAACGTTTGTCAGCCAATCAGATTCAAGTATTCAATGGCCCCATAGTATAACACAAATTAAAATATTTTTGATGTACTCTCATAAGCGCACAGCAGAGATTGACACGAAAGAGAAGAAATTGTTGAATAAAGTTGATGTTTTTGTTTTCTTTGCACACAAAAAGTATTCTCGTAGCTTCATAAAATTACAGTTGAACCACTGAAGTCACATGGACTATTTTAATGATGTCCTTACTACCTTTCTGGGCCTTGAACGTGTCATTTGCGTTGCTGTCACGGTCAGAAAGCTCTTGAATTTTATCAAAAATATCTTAATTTGTGTTCCGAAGATCTTTGGAACAACACAAGGGTGAGTAATTAATAACAGAATTTTCATTTTTGGGTGAACTGTCTCTTTAAAGAGACAGATTAGGTAGAAATTGTGTTCTGCAGGATTTCATACCATCCTTTTCTTGGTAAAACTACAATAATTCTTTCTGTGCTTAAGTGTGTGAGTGTGTGTAACACAAAGGTGTCGGGCAGACTAAATAAAGCTTTTAATATAATGAGAGCTGACACCAAAGGTCAGAGAACTGAAGCATCTCTCTCCCTATCTCTCTGTTCTTTGGAGATTCACAAATAAACCACTGCAGTGATGTCAAAACGTCCTGTTGTGTTGCATTTAAATCATCTGAAGTGAAGTGAGGGTCCTTGCGATACGTCGTGTTTAACGGCTGCCCTTTGGTCACTGCGCTGCTGGGCACCCGAGTACATCTGGATAGAAGGCCCTGTCATTGCAGCAAAAAAATGTATCTGAGAGGCTTCTGCTAAAGTGTTCTACAGTGCTCAGGGGTAAAAGCCCACAGGGTAGACGAGCCGAGCGAGTGCAGCCAGGCGAATGAGTGTGCTGACATCTAACATCTACAGAAAGTACAGAAACCGCAGCCTCAGAAAGACAAAGTGTGTGTGTGTGGAATAATCCGCCTCATCATTTCTAATCACAAAAGTCGAAGAAGTATACAGAAAAGCTGAGAAAGGTGAAAAATTAACATTCTGCAGTTTTTCTTTTGCCTCACACACACACAAGCAATCAAATGAAACAGCCTGTCTCTCTCGCTCTATTTCTCATTCTGTTTCTATTTCTTTTTCACAGGCTAATTTGACAGTATCCTTGAAGGCTTAAGGTAGTGCTCTAAAGTAAAAATCAGCATATCTAAACAGCATCTCAATCTGTGAATAAATCCAGCACTTTGACAATAGTGAATTTCAAATAACAACAATAGTATATTTAAAATGTAATAATAAACAAAACTAATAAGCTCGTAATTATGTTCATGTCTAATTTTAATAACTAATGTAAAAACGAGTATAAAATGTTAAAGAAAGGTGCATTAACTAATGCCAAGCATAAAACCATATTGCTAAGTGTCAGCAGATTTGCTGTAGAGTTGAATTAGGAATTATTACATCAACTAATAATAAATAAACAATAGGAAATGGAATTTTTAGAAAAAAACAGAACAGAATTACAGTAAACAAGATCAACAGAACACAGGTTTCTGACCTCACCACTAAATAATGCTTTGACTTAAAGTAATAAAGATTATTATATAATAAGATTTATTACTGATTTATTTTATAAATTACTCAGGTAAGAAGTGCACTGCAATGCATGAAAGAAATTTGAGTTTGCAGAGGCAGAAGAAAACAGATACTCACTGTCTTCTGTCCGCTGTCTTGGGGTTCCCATTACCTGACATAGACTTGGAGGAGCATCTGCCATCATGAATATGGCTCTATGAGTCTGTATATTATTAGTAAATATTGTTATATACTCTTGATAGAACTGGCTTGTTTTCTGCTCTTATTTATACTCCCTCCTCCCTCATAACTCTCTCTTTTCTTTCCTGCTTTCTTGTTTCCTCTCTCTCTCTTACTGAATTTAAAGAGAAAGCAGGCAATACTGCTAGCATTCAAGATCACTGCCCCGGGAATGTGTGTGTGTACAGTGGAGATTGAAATTATAGAACAATCTGTAAATTCTTTTACTTTTTCTGAAATACTGTTAATCTTCATCTCTCAAAATTTGAAGGAATATTAGCTATAGGTATACCACAGTTCTACTAACATGTTTGACAAAATATCCAAGGCATTGTAACAAAAAAACTCATTTTGTGGAAAACAGCGATCAAAGCAAGAGAACAGTAACCACTGTAGCACGAAAGAAGATTAAAACTACATTTTTGGAGGGTTACAGCTGTCAAAAATTAGTAGGAAGTGTAGAGGCCCTTGCTTTTAATGACATCACTGCCCTTGCCAAAAAGAACTATACTTCAAGTTTATTTCATTAAGTTCAAGTATATTATTAAGTATACTTTATGTAGTAAGTATACAAATGTCAGTGTACTAGTAGTATACTTGTAAGTGTACTATTTCAATACTCCTTGGGACTAAATTGGCGCACTTTCTAGTATTTAAGTGTAAATTTAAGTATACTTTAAGTATAACAGTAGTACACTTTGAGTACACAACTAGTTTTTATCTGTTTTAGTTTGTACTGCAACTATACTAAAAGTGAACTTATAGGTATACTGATAGCTTACTAATTAAATACTTGTAGCATTTTTAGTTCACTTTAAAGTATAGTCTGAGTAAACTACTAGTTTAGTAGTTTTATACTGCAAGTTTACTCGTAAGTTTTCTTTAAGTTAACTTTACATCATACTTTAAGTATACTACTATGTTGCTATTAGGTATTCATTTGTATATATTTTGTTATATGAATATCTGAACATACAAAATATCAAAAGAACGAACAGCTTGTAAACAAAAACATTTTATTCTAGCTTTATGCGTTCTTTTTTATAAACACTTGAATTTGGGAAAGTTTTATAAGTAATAATAAAAAGAAACATTTTAAACAAAAAGCTGAAAAAAGACAATGAATTGGATTGATAGAGTGATAATCAAAACGTAGATGGAGCTGATCAACACCCTAAAGCTTGACAGTCTTCAGACCTCTTCATGGGTCACATTTTATTCCATAACATTGCTGTTTTATGACTGATGATTGTGTTAAAAAATGTGTGGAGGCATTTGTTGTTTCAGTTTCTTCTTCGCTTGTATTTTGGAAATTTTGTACAGAAGATGTGTAATAGCGCCCCCTACCATATAACAATGAAAACATGGATTCTCAGAGAACAATACTGCTCAAATATATTTAGACTTTTTATAGTCAAGTATGCTTAAATGTCATTTTAAGTTTATTTCTGAGAAGTACATAAAGCACATCACTGAGAAGTACATAAAAAGTAGACTAAAAGTATACTTGCCTATTTTAAATTTAAAAGAAGTATACTAATAGCACACTTAAATAAACTTAAGGGTTTCTCACAATGTGTGAATCTTGGCCCAATCTTCTTCCACTCTCTTCCATAGTTTCTTAGTCATAACTTTGTCGCCAAGGATTTTCCAGATATTTTCAGTCGAGTTTAGATCAGGACTCTGGCCTGGCCATTTTATTATTTAGGTGTTCTTAGCTTCAAGGAACTGCTTTATCTGTTTTGCAGTGTGTCAGGGGCATTGTCTTACATGAAAATTGCAGGCTGATGGGGAGATGTTTGCAGGGAAGGAACTGCATGTTGCTGAAGGAGGTTCTGATAAACATTCGCATTCACTCTGCCATGTATCTGTATAAGACGCCCAACTCCTGCTGCAGAAAACATCTCCCAAACCATAACACTTCCTCCTCTACCTTTCACTGACTTCTTATATGAACTTGGGCTTCAGTCTTTCCCCAGTCTGATGCAAAACAAAATGTTTCCCATCAGACCTAAATAAATTAAACTTGCTCTCATCACTGAAGTAAACTTTAGACCAATTGTCCTCTCTTCACACAACATGCTCCTCAGCAAAGGTGAGCTTAGCCTTTTCATTCTTTCTACTGATTAGAGGTTTGGTCACTGCAGAGTGCACTTTCGGTCCGACTTACCCTTATCCTTACACTGTTCAGCACTGAACTGGCAAGCAATTCCAGCTGCAGTGTTGAACCAATTCCCAATTGAGAGTCTCTGCATTATCCTGTCTTCTTGTGCATGTGTCTTACATGGACGGCCAGTCTTTCTGAGGGACTTGAATGAATTAGTGTCACTGTAAACCTGCAAAATTCGAGAAATCACAGATTTGGAATGACAAACTTCTCTTGTAGTGGCTGAAAGGGTCGTTCCTTTGGCCTTCATCTGGACAACGAGCGGCCCATCATCTTGCAATCTCAGTGACAATCAGAGAAATGCAACCAGTTAAATAGGGTTTGTCATATAATTAAAGAAATTAGCACCAGGTGCCAGATTAACACCAATAATTTGGAGGTACCTGTAAGTGTTCTCTAATTTTGATCTTTTGAGTTCTTTTTTAAATACCTCATTTAATGTTTTATACGTGCTTCAGAATACAATTAATTCATGAAACAAGCATAAAGAACTGCCCTTTTACTCCTGTTAAGACAGCTTTAAAAAGGACTAAGCAGAGACCTTGAAATTTAGGAAATTGTAGGTTGTTCTCTGATTTTGATCTCCACTGTATGTGTGAGTAGGAGTGACCCTTCCGGCTCTCATTCTAAGCTAAAGCTAAACTAACTTAACTTTCCTCATACTTAAGAGACCTCCTCCTGGGGTCTTTTGTGTGATGTGTAGAGCCTATTGTCTCTTTTCTTTGGTCTTTTAAATATTGATGAGGTGAAGCCATTTGAGTTAAAACAATGCCTTTAAACAATGTCTTTCAAACACTTCAGGGTCGTTCCTGTTATGCAGTACCTTTTGAACTTTCTAAAAGAGATTAATGCCGTATTTGAAACCGCATACTAATAGTTTAGCATAAGAGTTACTATATAATGTGGATATTATCATACCAGTTTCTGTAGTTTTATCTAAAATGATGGAATCCCTGCTGAAAAAACCTAGGCTGGTTGGCTGGTCTTAGCTGGTTTAAGATGGAAGTAGCTGGTTTTAGCTGGTCTCCCAGCCTGGCTGGTCAGGCTGATTTTAACTGGTTGTTAAAACTGGTCTCCCAGCCTGACCAGCAAAGGAAGTGTCCAAAACCCCTCTAAAATCAGCCTGCTGACCAGCTAAGACCAGCCTGGATTTTGGATTTTAGACAGTTTAGGCTGGTTTTAGCTGTTTTTTTTTCAGCAGGGATGCTTCACAATGACACAACAACTAATGTCATAAAGCATCAAAGAATACATCAAATCCATTGCTAATGCCTGTGCAGCTGTTTCCCCAGCAGAATCATGTCACTTCCTGCCACTTCCTGTCATTAAGGAAGAAGCTTTTGTTTGTTAGGGAAAATACAAATGATTCAAAAAAATAGAAGTGTGATGTTGAAGACGTGGGAAACCCTATTAAGTTAAATCGATTAAAAACGATGTTCCCAAGAAAACTTGTTTTGTTTAACACATTTTCACTAGAGAAAGGGAAAACATAAAGAAAGAAAACGTTTAAAATTCACTCTTATGTTCACCTAATTGTCTTCAAGACCTATAATTTGCTTTGTATCCAATATTTTCACTCATATATAGACAAGAAAATGTAACACGTGCTGTTATTAGAATCCATAACTACTCTCAGTCTTTAAGAAACGAACGTTTTCTGTGTGGTCTTGTTGATATGTGAGAGTGGATTTGGCCGCTGTCAGACAGAAGGAACATTGTGCTCCTGTAATTTCACTAATTGGCCACTAGATGACAGCATAAAATGGCAGCATTCACACCCAACAAATGCCTCAGAGACCGTTTCAAACTTTTTTAACGGTTGAAAATAATTCGGTGTCAAGTTTTTCCCTCTCCAACTCCTCAGAATCATAAACTAATATGCTGGAGGATTTTGTTTGGTACTCGTGGCAGAAAACAACTCTCATTTCAGGCGTAAAATAAGCAATCTGGCCTTAATTACATCCTAAATTCACAAATTCCTATAATCTAATAGTCCTTAGTCAGGATGTGCGCCATATCTAATTTTGCACAATTACTTTACACAACGTGGCTATGAAGGGCAGACATACAGTCTGTCCAATAGGCTGTACTTGCCTCACATCTAATTTTTTTTTAGAAAGTCATATTTTTAGGGTACACAACAATACAAACCATTCATTTGTATAAGATTAAATATGCTCTGTAAGCTTGATTACTGTGAATATTTAATGTAACAAAGGAACATTAAAGGTGATTTTAAAGCTGTTTTCAAGTTTATAGAGTTGTAAAAACTCTTTTGAGTAGAGAGACAGAGAGCAAGACAGACAGACAGAGACTTACTTTAAGGCATAAGGGGCAGGACCACCTAACACCAATGCCCAACCCCCTCGCCCTCTGAAGACACACTAACGCACATTAACTCTCTCTCACTCTGGCTCTCAGTGCCTCTGTCCAGACTGCTGCTTCAGACCTCACCGCCCCTTTCCATTCAAACCAACTTTAAGCCACACTTCTGAGTGTGTGAGCCAGCATTTCATCCACAGCTGTGCACCTTCAGGAGCCTCTTAATTTGTTAAAGTTTCAGTTGGAGAAAAGTGACCAACAGTGACCATGATGAGGATCCTACTACTGCTGCTGGTCACCCTGGCGGGGCCTTTCTGCACCTTTACCCAAGCGAGTAAGTAAACACATATACAGGGTGCTCTACGTTCTTTCAAACACTCTGGCCATTCTGATGATATACTTCATTTACTTAGTTCAGTTTGGTTTGATTACACTCACAACATGTCAACTTCTGAGGTGTGTTTTGGCTTTAAATTTAAGGAAAAAATGCATTATAATGTTAAGATGATTTGAAATTGTTATTTTTTAAATGTCACAAATAACAAAACAGCATGTAACACATTGAACTGAGTGTAAAACGCTTAAGTAGAAAGACTTCAGTTTACCTCAAAAAATATTTGTTACAGTATATACATCTATATATGATGTTTCTGTGCCTTCTGTTTATGATAAACATCGTCCAGACACCTAAGCATGTGCTGATACAGTGTGTTTCTCTCATGTGGATCTAGTGCTGGGAAAATGATGTAATGCTGCAGTGCTTGTTATGCCATTATATATCAGTTTTGAGTTAGTCAGCAATGTTCTATTTCTCTGTTTCTTCCTGTTTCTTTCACTCTGGGCAGGGTTACACGTGTATTAATAGAGTTGACTCTATATTTAAGGGAAGCATTTGAGCATTTAGTACACAGGCTGGTTACATGTGAGGGCAGAGGAGGCCTGAGAGAGAGAGAAAGAGAGACGCCCCACATGCGCTTATTTTGTAGGTCTTTCTGTCCCTCTCTTCACCCCCCTTCACTTGTAACCATCTTTGGCGGGGTATCAAGCTTTCACCCCTCTCAGAGGTAGGTTGGAGGGGCATGTGCGTTATTTTTAAACTGCAACGCCTCTGACTCACTGCTCAGGGTCGGTTACAGCCCTCTAAACATCACATTAAAATGCTCAGCAAGTTTCAAACTTTGGAAAACTTCACTCTCTGCAATCAGAAGAGAACATCAGCGCACACTTTTCCTCTCCAGACTTCCTTCTGTCTCTCTCATTCTTTGGCCATTTGTCTCCCTTTCTTCCCGTTCTCCCAGTCTGCTGGTGCCACTCCCTGTTCTAAAAGCGGGGCTTCATCAGATAGTTAAACGGTTCTACTCTGTGTTCTTTTTTTAGTATGCAGCATTGTATAGACAGTTATTTTGGGGGAATAGATTCATATTGGTGTTGCTCTGTTGAACTTTTTACCTTTTCAGATCTCCCAGTGAGTCTGTTATGTGTTGTGTGTGTTATGAATAGAGTAATGGTAAACTAACACGTGAGAGCACATCGAGGTATTGGGTGTACTGACCGTTAATTTAGCTACATGACCCTTGAAACTCTCTCAGGGTCTCTGACTGCTACCACAAACTTATTCACAGAGTTTAATCAACTTCATATGCGAGTGCAAATGATGGAAGCCCGTTTCTGCCACTGAATAAAAAATAAAAAAAACAAATAATAATTTCTACTTTATCTCACAATTCTGACTTATTTTTTCTCGGAATTGTGATATAAACTTGCAATTCTGCCTCATTTTCAGAATAATAAGAAACAAACTTGCAATTCTGGAAAATGAAATCAGAATTGCAGGATATAAACTAGTAGTTCTGACTTATTTTTTTCTCAGAAATAAAGTCACAATTTTGAAAAATAAAGTCAGAATTGCGAGATGTAAATTCACAGTTCGCACTTTTTTTCTCACAATTGCGAGTTTACATCTCAATTCTGCCTTTTACCTTTGAATACTAAGATATAAACTCGCAAATCTGAGAAACGAAATTAGAATTGCAAGATATAAAAGCAAGATATAAAAGTTCTGACTTTTTTCTCAGAATTGTGAGATATAAACTTGCAATTTTAAGAAATGAAATCAGAATTGCAAGATATAAAAGTTATATAAGCAAGATACAAAAGTTCTAACTTCTTTTCTCAGAATTGCAAGATACAAACTAACAACTTTGATTTTATTTGAAGATATAAACTCCCATATCTTACAATTCTGAGAAAAAAAGTCAGAATTGCGTGATACAAATTTGCATTTGCAAGAAAAAAGTCACAATTGTGAGATACAAACTTGCATTTTCGAGAAAAAAAGTCAGAATTGCAAGATACAAACTTGCGTTTGCGAGAGAAAAAGTCAGAATTGGGTACACAAATTTGTATTTGCTGGAAAAAAGTCAGAATTGCGTGATACAAACTTGAATTTACAAAAAAAAAAAAAAAGTAAGAATTGTGAGATACAAACTTGCATTTGCAAGAAAAAAGTCAGAACCGTGAGATACAAACTTGCATTTGCGAAAAAAAAAGTCAGAATTGCAAGATGCAAACTTGCATTTGCAAGAAAAAAGTCAGAATTGCGAGATACAAACTTGTATTTGCGGGAAAAAGTCAGAATTGCGAGATACAAACCCACATTTGCGAGAAAAAAGTCAGAATTGCGAGATACAAACTTGATTTGCGAGAAAAAAAAGTCAGAACTGCGAGATACAAACGCACATTTGCAAGAAAAAAGTCAGAATTCCGAGATACAAACTTGCATTTGTGAGAAAAAAAAGTCAGAACTGCGAGATACAAAAGCACATTTGCGAGAAAAAAGTCAGAATTCCGAGATACAAACTTGCATTTGCGTGAAAAAAAAGTCAGAATTGCAAGATACAAACTTGCATTTGCTAGAAAAAAGTCAGAATTGCGAAATACAAACTTGCATTTGCTAGAAAAAAGTCAGAATTGCAAGATACAAACTTACATTTGTGAGAAAAAAAAGTCAGAACTGCGAGATACAAACGCACATTTGCGAGAAAAAAGTCAGAATTGCAAGATACAAACTTACATTTGTGAGAAAAAAAAGTCAGAATTGCGAAATACAAACTTGCATTTGCTAGAAAAAAGTCAGAATTGCAAGATAGAAACTTGGATTTGTGAAAAAAAAACGTCAGAATTGCACATACAAATTTGCATTTGCGGGAAAAAAAGTCAGAATTGCGAGATACAAACTCACATTTGTGAGAAAAAAAGCTTGATACAGCTCAAAATAAATGAAATCCAGTCATTATTCTAAATCGAACCAACTCCTCAAAGTGTTATCTGATAGAGATGAACTTGAACTGACTTTATTGCTTATTGTATATAAATTAATTCCATAGAACAAGGTACGTACATTTCATAATTAAAATTTTCTGAGAAACGCTGTCGATATCTGAAATCACCAAAACAAACACACCCCTACCCAAAAGAATCACACCCCTTTCTTGCATCCACCCCCAAATTTACAAACATGTTATTTAACAAAGGCACCTCCCCTATCACTACTGGACACGCACCTTACTCGTGATTGCCTAAAAGTGTTTTACTGCTCGGTCCTATCCACTTTCAACAGCGTTTTTCAGAAATTGCTTACTGCACCTTTAATGGTATAATTAATAAATAAAGCTTAAATAAGAAATGAAAAAATTAAAATTAGAAATGTTGCATTGGAAACTACCGGAATACTAAATACTATTTTTGAATAGTACTATTATTTATATAAAATGAACAGCTGCTGACACCCTGGAGCAAATATTCAAATAGATGTTATCTTTATTAACAAATCGCATATTTGAAATCTAAACAAATACATTCTTGCCTAAAAAAAAACCTCTAAAACTACATTCCGTGACACAAAAACAGTATTAAATTATTGTGGATTTGTGTATCCACCATGGCACGTGCCGTCAGAAGGATTTCAGTCAGAATTTTATTGTTAACCTCTACACTTCAAGTAAATAAACTCCATAATCTGAAACACAGATCTGTCTAACGACTAGAATCCAAATAAACTAACTGAATCCACTCCTCTGTTAGAATGAATCCCTCATTCTGAATCTGAATTCTTCAGAACTCAAAATCAACTGCTTAATGGTAAATATAAGTCAACTTCACAAAAGTTTTTGAGTTTGATTTGTGATTTTAGATTTGTGAGGAATTGTAGAGCTCTAGTAGACACCAATACAGTTTTGTCTCCCTAAGGTCTGGACTCCTATGTGTTGTATTTAGATTAGGATGTGTGTGTTAGTCTGAGATATGTTGTTCCCAGGAGACTGTGAGCGTGAGAGCCTAAGCATGTGTATGTGTGCTGTTCTAGTGATAAGAGTGATTTTTCACTTGCCCTGTCCTCTGCTGCCCACTCATGACATGCCATGTGATGTGTGTGCATGTGTGAAGGAGTGAATTTGCCTTTACGAGATGTTCTTCACTTGTTCTTCCTGAACTAAAACATTCTGGCATCATACTCCCTCACAGGACGCACGGATCCTCCACACACAAACGCTGAAACAGCAAACTGAGATTAATCTGATAGATTGAGAGTAATTAATTAGGGTAAAGATAGATGTCTATCGTTCCTGTCTGTAACCTGGAAAAACAATTCTGTCTCCCTGTTTAACACACCCTATACTGGCCTCATCTGCTGTATTTCCCTTGTTCTCTGCTCTTTTCCTCTATATTTGTCTCTCCTTTTTCTCGTCTTTCCCTTTTATGGTTTTCATTTTGTCAGGAAACTGTTTCGGGCTCGCTCATACGTTTGAATTTGATCATCTAATGGGTGCATTTTCACTGCCACATGCACATACCTGCTCTATTTTAGTGGGTTTTGACTCACTGCAGTCTAGCAACTAGCAGTGGTCTGATATTTCTTATTTACCACTCCCGATATGCGCTCCTACATAGGACACGCGGTTTGGAGAATGGATGGACCGTCGCCAATGGCCATGTTGTATCCACATTATTTTTCAGTGCAGTAGGTAGGGATTTCCTGTCAATGTGTGAGACTCTTCTAATTCATTAGCAACAATAGGTAATCAACTACAGTTGTATCCAACTCATTTTTTAATGTAAAAGTATTTCCTGTAAATGTGTGAGACTTCTAATTCATTAGCCACAGTAACAGTAAACGGTAAAACTATTTGTGCTAGTCCATTTATGATTACGGTAATGCATTTTAATAATATGACAACAAATTCCAGTTTGGCAATATTAAGCAGCATAACCTGTTTTTGTACTTATAAAAAATAACTGGAAGCGACTGACACCAGAAGACTTGCCATGCTTAAGGTAAAAATTAGGGCCGCCCCTAATAGTCAACGAGAAGAGGCTTGGCCGACCAAAATATTGTCAAGTCAAGTCAAGTCACCTTTATTTATATACCGCCTTTAACAATACAGAATTGTGACAAGGCGGCTGTACAGTATTAAATAGGAAACAGTACATCAACAATGCCAAAGGCAACAGTAAACACTCACATTTTAGGTAAAGGTAGTTAATCAAAAACAATAAAATAAAATGCAATATTGTGTTAAGAGAAAGTGTTAGTTGCTTAGTTGCAGAAAAAAAATTCCACAGGAAGTGGCGAAGTCACGCAGTCCAGATCATCACTGGTCTATGTGGTAGTATAGCACATCAGGACATCCAAACACGCATTCATTGACCTCAAATATGGTTTTTCATCTGAAATATGTAAATAGTAGCAACTTTACAGAGACGCCCAATCTAATGTTAACCTAGAAAAAAACGTGTGCTATTGAAGTGTCTGTGCGGAGCTGAATAGTAGCGCGCTCACTGCATGACAGATGGAGGCGTCAGTGCGGTCACTTGCTCGTAAAATACTCCGCCATTTTTGGTCATACAGAAAAAAGTAATACATCTTTAGAATCTGTAAAGACTTTACGTTTATTTGTCAGAATAACAACGAAGCGTTGTGCTTTTGTAAAATAATGAAAGCAAACATGATGCGCTTTCTGCTGTCTTAGACTCTTTGAACAAATAAAAAAACAAATATTCTCCGATTATGTAATCCGTATGAAACATGTATACAGACGCATCACTACTACATTAAAACTTTATTAAAACGTTAATGCAGTCTCCTTGCTGTTTTTCCCTGACAGATTCATAATCATTATATCTGCCTTTGTGTTGTGGCAAACTTTTTTTGCGTGCACTTGAGTGCTTATCAGGCTATTAAAGGCTTGTTGTCATGATTTATATGGTTTATTAATAAAAGTGTGACTCTCTCTCTCCTTCGGCTCGCTCCCTTTATCAGGGGTCGCCGCAGCAGAGTGATCCGCACAGCTGATTTGGCACGTTTTACGCCGGATCATTAATAAACATGCGACTAGTCGACTAATGCTTAAAATGGACAACTACTAGTCGACCAGAAAAATCTTTATTTGAGGGCGGCCCTGGTAAAAATGGCTGCGCTTTCTCTTCTTACGTTAAAAATAATGTGGATATCAGTCCGTTCGTCCAGGTAACTGAGCCAGCACTACTGTCATGTCTCTCATTTTACACCACAGACTTGCTTTCGCTTTCATACAAACACAACTGGCAACATCTTTTAGTTGTTGATTGTAGTGAAAATGATCTCTATAGTATTAATAGTATTTGCCGATTATAGCGAATCATGCTGATTATAGCGGACTGTTTTTTCTTAGCAGAAGCTTAATGGGTTAGTTCAGCTAAAAATGAAAATTCCTTCATTAATTACTCACCCTCATGTCTGAAGATGAACGAAGGTCTTACAGGTTTGAAACAACATGAGGGTGAATAATTAATGACAGAATTTTCATTTTTGGGTGAGCTGTCCCTTTAAGATAATATACGGTAACCAAACAAGTGGCCATCATAGGTATCAATCGCCTTCCTGGAGTTTATTTCCCAATAATAAGTGACTGACTGTACATTTTTCATTTACATAAGTTGCTGGCCATGCTGATGTGTACAACTCGAAGAAAGAGAGGGAGAGAACAGCTGGCTCTTTCTCCATACTCCGCTCCTCCCATCACATTGTGTGTACTTATGTGAGTGTGTGTGGTAGTGGTTGGAGGGGAAGAGAGCCATACTTAGAACTAATTGTTGGGGTCTCAAACATAATGAGCTGATTGTTAGCAGGAGTCAACAAGAACATTAATATAAACACACAAACTGACACTTACACACATACACAAAGGACATTCTGATCTCCGACCGCACTCCACCCTTGAATATGTTTCTTAACAGGACTTTTTTTTTGTTGTTTGACAGATTTTTCTATCTTTCTTTATTTTATTTTTATTGTTTGACACCCACTTATAATTAAATAATTTTCTCCTCTCACGTAAAAGTTCTCGTTTTAATGCTTTATTTTGGGAGTCCAGTTAATTAGGTTATATAAATGTGAGTTTAAAATAGCAAACTGAGGAGAAACCTATTATTAAAGGGATAGCTCATCCAAAAATGAACATTCTGTCATTTACTCACCTCATGTCATTCCAAACCCATATAACTTTTTTCTTCTGTGGATTACATAAGGACAAATTATGCTGGATGTTCTTTTGATGCAGTCACAGTGAATGAGAAACTTCAAAAAGAACTTAAAAGTGTCCTTCAGAAATTCCCCTTCAGTGTTCTACAGAAGAAAAACAGGCATATGGGTTTTAAAGTACTCACCCTCATGAGTACATAATGACACATTTGCATTTGGGATTTAGGTGAAGAACTTTTTAAATTCCTAACTGCTGAAAGTATCTGGGTCACTTAATCATCAGTAAAAAATAAAATCTGCTTCATAAAACTATTACTAAAGAACCAAAACATTAATTTGCTATTCACCCGGAGTTTTTTAACCCGTGCTGAGTTTGATATTTTAAACTGTGTAGTTCAGCAGCTGAGGTGGTGTTATTGTAAAGGGAGGTTCCCCTCAGATCGCCAAGAGAAAGTCTTTCATATGGAGTCCATCTGGCTTAGACACCAGCACAGATCTGAGATCAGTTTTTGCTGTGTCTCTAATGGTTACTGAGGTCATTGTGAGTGATGCAGAAATATCTAAGATCAACCCCTGAGGAAACATGCCATTTTTGCCATGTGTTTTTTTTTTTCTCCAATGCTTCATTTCCTTTTGTGCGGTTTAGCCGGCTCCACCCAGGAAGTGAGACAATTAGTCTGGTTTGAAGGTATGACGTAAAAAGGAAGTGATCTCATTAGTGTGGAGCTGAATAGTCAGGGCTTGACTTTTACCGATTGGAGGAGTGGCAGAATTGTACGTAAATGTCTAAGTGAATGTGTAAGTGTGTGTTTACTGTGCTGATGGAGAAGGCCGGAATGTTCTCGCTATTAACGGCAGGCAATGAGAAAATTCTGGCTTACCCATCCAATACAACCACTGGAGAACCAAAACACACGGCAAACAGCGTCAGTGTCTCTGGAATTTCTCCATTTTCATCCAACTCTCTCCTCTCATGTTGAAATGTAACATCTAAGTGTTTCTAGTAAAAGATTTTCATGAACCTTTTTATTGTTCTTTCACCAGCTACTCTGATGGTGCCAACAGCTATTGGTATAACTCCAGAAACAAATGTTGTATCAACTCAACCTGTGGTCTCAGCTAAAACAGAGGTGGCTGCTCCTCAAGATTCGACCTCAACGGATGCACCTGCTCGTGAGGCTACAGAAGCAGCTGCCTCGACAAAAGAGGTGCCAGTGGTTTCCACAACAGCACCAGTGACACAGTCAGAGACCCCAGTAGAAAAAACAACCTTAACAGATACAACACAATCAACAGAAGCTGGAACTGAAGAGACGGCCACCCCTGAAGCCACTACTGACATTAAAAACCAAGGAGAAGGTAGTGTGAATGATGGAGAAACACAACCAAATGTAGAGGTGGAGGAACAAGGTTCGATATACAGTATACTCACAGACATACAGCGTAAATAATCTTAGAGTAAAGGCCCGTGCACACCAAGAACGATAACTGTTAATGTTTTTATCATGTATCCCCTGGAAAAAAAATTGTACAAGTGATTGCAATGATATTGTATAGGTATAGGATAGTATATAGTGTTGTATAGTTGAGGTGTGAACATTTTCTTACATTTAGAATGGTCTTTATTATCATAGTTATCATTAGTGGTGTGTGTGAACGGGCCCTAATTGAGAATGTGCGTGAGTGAGCATGAGCAGTCATTGACGTGATACATTTCATTCCAGATATGGGCACAGGACAGTTGGTGGGGATCGTAATCGGCGCATTGATCGCAGTGATTGTTTTCATTGCTATAATCGTCATGGTGGCCAGAAGAATGGGCCAATATTCGTAAGTACTAATTAAAAAACATTTTTAAGGTAAAAGTATTTTTCAGAAATATGATTTAAAGGATCCCCGGAGATTAAGACTCGTATGGCTTAATATAACATAAGTGATGTCTCTTGCTGAAATATGTAGTAGAAACCCATGAAAGATTTACGTTAGTTAAAAAAATCCACGCTGAGACATCTGCCAGGATGGCATCTTGTGTTTCTTGTCTCTGCCTTTTGTGAGCTCTATCAGTAGCTGTGGTCTGCTAAAAGCCTCAGAGATAAAGTGGAGAGAACAAAGATGCAGGTCTTTAGGAAGTTTTATTCGTCCACAGACATCCTCCCATTCTTTTCTCCTCTTCTTATCGCTAGGAAAGCAGTGAAGACTTACATTGCTTCTCTTGTTGCCGTCCGACTTAAAATTACAATCAAAAGCTGCACAATGTGGCATAGTATTTTATTTTCCAAGCTGCTTATTCTGAGTTGTGTTGCGGTAAAAAATGTGACCCTGGACCACAAAAGTAGCACGGGTATATTTATAGCAATAGCCAACAATACATTGTATGGCTCAGTATTATTATCGATTTTTCTTTGATGCCAAAAATCATTAGGATATTAAGTAAAGATCATGTTCCATGAAAATATTTTGTACATTTCCTACGATAAATATATCAAAACTTTTTGACTTTTTGATTAGTAATATGCATTGCCTAAAACTTCATTTGGACATCTAGATTTCAGATTTTAAAATAGTTGTATCTCGGCCAAATATTGTCCTAATAAATCTATTTAAAAAATTGACCCTTATGATGGTTTTGTGGTCCAGGGTGCTCACAGGGGCCTACGGAGTGCAAACATTTTACATCATCAAAATAATGGTGACACCCCATAGTCCAAATTATGTATAAAATGATGTGGATTTTAAAATAATGTAACTCTTTCATGGGTTTTCTGCTAAAAAGACAATTTATGTTATATTAAGCCATACAAGTCTTAACACACAGGGTTCCCTTTAAGGGACAGTTCTCACAAAAATTAAAAATTTGTCATTATTTACTTGCCCTTATGCCATTCCAAACCCATATGATTTTCATTCTTCTTTGGATTTTTAATAAGTGAAGATTGTGTGTGTTTTTTGCCCATACAATGAAATAGGGCTGTGCAAATAATCGCATGCGATTATGATGCGCATCTCTTCAGTAATGCCGGTTCCGTGATTAGTCGTAAATTTCCATCACGTGCAGTCAGACGCATTCATTATGGAGCGGCACTCACTACAAAGAGCCGAAAGAGCCGAAATTCACTGACAAGCCGCGCAATAACGCGTTCATTATCGCCTGCGATAATGAATGCGATATTGCGCGGCTTGTCAGTGAATTTCGGCTCTTTGTAGTGAGTGCCGCTCCATAATGAATGCGTCTGACTGCACGTGATGGAAATTTACGACTAATCACGGAACCGGCATTACTGAAGAGATGCGCATCATAATCGCATGCGATTATTTGCACAGCCCTACAATGAAAAGTCAATGGAGTCCAACTTTGTATGGATAATGTGTTTTGCATATATGACTGAGGTGAAATTTTGCATGCTAACAGTAAATGGTTTCTATGTTGTAGGACTGCAAAGAAACGAAAGCCTCAAAAACAAGCGAGCATCTTGATCTCTGTAACTTTCTTGCTGTTTCATTGATAACCCGGATTAATTAGCGTAACCCAGTTGCTCATAAAATGTTAAACGTTAGAGCTTGACAAAACTATGTTGCTACTCCAAGTAGTCCTCTACCAGTGTCCAACCTACTGGCAAATATCATAAAAAACACCACTGAACCGTATCAACAAGGAAGCGATGTCATAATGGAATCTTATGTACCAGCCAAAGAATGTTCAGCTGTAGAATCAACAGTGGTTACTATGGTTGACACTATTTGAGAAAATCACACTGCAGATATACGGTTTTAAAATGGAGGTGCAACACAGTGCTGTTCATGCTTTATTATTTGTGGTACTAACAAGTAACAGGGCGAAAATAACTAGTTGAATTTAAATGATCTAAAAACAAAACAAAACTTTACACATTTTGTGAGTGTGCCTGGATCATTACTGGTGTAATGTATTTTTTAATTTTAATGTATTTTGTCATGTACTATTAATAATTCTTTGTTTATCTTTGTCGGTTACATGGATACAAAACAAGTTTGTGTCTGCTGCTGGTGTATTTGTGCTTAACAGCTTTTCCTCTTTCCTTCTTTCACAGCCCATGAAAAGAAAGGCACGACAGGAAGAGAAGAAGAAGAAATTCTGGAAGTTCTGAACTATTGTTCTGATGTTAAAAACAATGCAAGCAGCACTCTCAACACCCATCCAGGACTATACAGGGAGCAGGAGAGTGTCCCATCCTCTTCCCCATTCAAAAAGATGCCCTCCCACAAAAACACCTCCTTAATGCCCACAAGTCCCCTTATTTAGCCTGAAAAGCCTCATTTATCTCCCAACAGTGGGAAGCCACAGGAAGTTACATGATCTTTTTTTAATGCAAATTAATAGGAGATGAATGAATGTGGTCTCAAACAAACAGTTGCCCATGCAAGGAAAAGCTTGTATGTTTTTTTATTCCACTGAGTGTAAATATCATACAAAAAAATGAATGTGCACAATTGCTTTCCCCCTCTACAGATGTGTCCGATAGGACTATGACGCATTATGTACAGTCTATGAACTGTCATAAGCAGATGCTGAGGACACTTTCTGTTCTCAAGATGTGTTAGCGGCATTAACTAATACATTTATTTCTATTATTAGTTAAGACACAAGAAGTGCTTGAGATTTACTTTTTTGAAGTGCTTTAATATGGAGTCACTTGACTGTGTTGTTCTTAACTGTCACCCATTCCAAAAGTGACATCACTTCCTCTGGAACGCATCTTTTATTGTGTGTTCCAATCAGCTTAGCTCCAGCGCACAGCTGCTATTGGCATGTATCTCAAAATTCTGATGTTCCTCAGCCTGGACGACGTCATTTTAACAGCATACTGACATTTTGCATGGTATAGTTTGCATTTTTTTTTTGTCGGTGTTGGGGTTTGTGTTTCTTACTGACATTGGAAAGTGTTGCAATATGGGGCTTTGCTTTAGGAGATCAGTATTAGGTGCACTGAATGAAGAATAAATGTTTAATGTTTAGAAGACTCTGCAACTGTTTGCAACGATATTTTGTGTTTTTTTTCCTTCCCAGATTCCTCTTTATATCCCGTTACTCCATGATCTCATTTTCACATTTGATGCCAGAATCCAGTTAAAGCCAAGTGTTTGTTTTTGTATTTTGGGCTTGGTGTTTTTTTTTTTGTTGTTCTTATTGTCAGTCGGTTTCAATAAAAAAAGTTCCAAACTATGTTGCACTGCCGTATTGTGTTGTGGTGGATGCCAGATAACATTGTCTGTGTTTGCTTTTCAGCCCGTTTTACTCAGCATTCCAGCTTCACACACATTTACGCCCATGCACTGTCTCTTTCTCACACAAACACGCACCCACACATTCCCTCTCTCTGTCTCTCTAATGCCTTAGGTTATAAAGATTGTAAAAGACGAGGGAGAGAGAGTGAGAGATAAGCAGAGTCAATGAATAAAGGCATCTTTGTAAATATGACTTAAGTGACCTAAAAATGTTCTTAAGTGCCCTCACTTGTTAAGTAGAGTAAATAACATGAAAGTCCCAAACAGCTGCCCCCAAAACGTATTTGGATATAACAAAGTAAAGTAACAAAGTGTTTTTTTTTTTTCATACATTTTTCTCTACTTTTTCTGATTTTTTTTTATTTTTGGCCTTCTTGTTAATTTTCCATTCTAGATTCCAAAGATATCTAACATTTTACTTCACTAATAATGCACATATGTTTTTATTAAAGTCAGCATGAAATGAAAATTCACCATCTACTTTGTAAACTAATGTTGTACTGTAGATCTTACAATGAACAATTCATCCATGTTTAATTGTATTTTTTTTAACTTCTAATGTCAGTGTTGGAAGTTACTTCAGAAATTGCTAGTTACCCTATTTAAAATGATTATGTAATGTAACTGATTATATTTGATTACTTTTTTCAAAACAGGCACACAACATCATAAGACATTGATATTTGGCTAAATTTAAGTTGCGACATCAGGTGCCCAAATTAATTGTCAACATCTAATGACAACGTTAATTTGACACCCAATACCGATGTCAGCTGATGTTGGTATTTAGTTGTTTTTAGGTTGTGTTGCAAAGTAACCAAAATACAACATCGGACGTGGACGTCAGTCTGAAGTCAACACGATTTTCATTTTTAACCAAAATGCAACATCTGGCCAATGTCGGAGACTGACGTCAATCTGACTTTGGGTTCTCATTTTCAACCAAAATGTAATGAAGGTTGACCTCAATCTGACGATGGGTTCTGACATTAATCCGATTTTCATTTTCAACCAAAATGCAACATCTGGCCGATGTTGGAGGTTGACGTCAATCTGGTGTTGGGTTCTGATGTCAATCCAATTTTCATTTTCAACCAAAATGCAACATCTGGCTGATGTCGGGTTCTGATGCCAATCGTATTTTTATTTTCAACCAAAATGCAATGTCTGGCCATAGTCGGAGGTTGACTTCAATTTGACGTTGGGTTCTAACATCAAGCCAATTTTAATTTTTCACCAAAATGCAACATCTGGCCAATGTTGGGGTCCGATGTCAATCTGACATTGAGTTTTGACATCAATTCGATTTTCATTTTCAAACAAAATGCAGCATCGGAGGTTGACGTCAATCTGACGATGGGTTCTGACAATAATCGGATTTACATTTTGAACCAAAATGCAACATCTGGCCGTTGTCGGAGGCTGACATCAATCTGACTTTGGTTTCTGACGTCAACCGGAATTTCATTTTTAACCAAAATGCAACGTCTGACCAACGTTGGAGGTTGACATCAATCCGATATTTATTTTCAGTCAAAATGCAGCATTTGGCTGACATCGGAGGTTGACGTCAATCTGAAATTGGTTTCTGATGTCAACTGGATTTTCATTTTCAACCAAAATGCAACATCTGGCTGATGTTGGGTTCTGATGCCAATCGGATTTTCATTTTCAACTAAAATGCAATGTCTGGCCATCGTCAGAGGTTGACTTCAATTTGACGTTGGGTTCTGACATCAATCCAATTTTCATTTTCAACCAAAATGCAACGTCTGGCCAACATCGGAGGTTGATGTCAATCTGACTTTGGGTACTGATGTTAATCAGTTTTTCATTTTTCACCAAAATGCAACATTTGGCCAATGTTGGGGTCCGATGTCAATCTGACATTGAGTTTTGACATTAATTTGATTTTCATTTTCAAACAAAATGCAACATCGGAGGTTGACGTCAATCTGACGGTGGGTTCTGACAATAATCTGATTTTCATTTTCAACCAAAATGCAACATCTAGCCGTCATCAGTGGTTGGCGTCAATCTGACTTTGATTTCTGATGTCAATCGGATTTTCATATTGAACCAAAATGCAACATCTGGCCGATGTCGAAGGTTGACGTAAATCTGACATTGGGTTCTGACGTCAACCGGATTTTCATTTTTAACCAAAATGCAACGTCTGGCCAACGTCGGAGGTTGACATCAATCCGATATTTATTTTCAGTCAAAATGCAGCATTTGGCTGACATCAGAGGTTGACGTCAATCTGACATTGGTTTCTGATGTCAATCCGACTTTCATTTTTAACCAAAATGCAACACCTGGCTGACGTCAGAGGTTGACGTCAATCTGACGATGGGTTCTAATATCAATCTGACTTTCATTTTTACCAAAATGCAACGTCGGAGGTTGACGTCAGTCTGACAGTGGGTTCTGACGTCAATCCAACTTTCATTTTCAACTGAAATGCAACATCTGGCCGGCGTCTCAGATTGACATCAATCTGACGTTGGGTTCTGACGTCAACCTGATTTTCATTTTCAACCAAAATGCAACGTCTGTCCAACAATGGGGTCCAACGTCAATCTGACATTATACTGATGTCCAGTGCCAGCTGGGGAAATTTTTCTAAAGTTTTTTCTAAATTTTCCAAAAAAATGTTCTATTTTTAACTGTTAGTCATTTTCAAACATTTAAAGCAGACAGGGTTCTCATTCTCTCCTTATTAACCTAAAAGCCAACTAATCATGTAAATTATGACAGTCACTTCTGCGTGTGTGTTTGTGTGGGTGAGCATGTATGCATGAGGCTGAATGTGGTTTTAGGCAGTAGCCCAGCCACTCTCTCTCTCTAGCTATGAACAATGGACTCTTTTAGTGGGAGACCCACTCTGACGTCCTGCACACAGTCTAAGCTCTATAACAGTTTGTTTGTGATACAATGATTTCTACATTCCTAATGAGAAGGGCACTTCCTGACCAGTAAAAGCCTTCATGTACACATAGGAAAGACCTAGAAGTGCCAAAACACACAAAACAATGTCTGGATATGCACACACACCGAAATGCAAAGATACACACAATTTCACAAAGTCTAAAAATATAATCTCAATGACAGACTGTAAGCAGCTTAGGCAGACTGAATAAATGCCTGCAGAAAATAAGCAACACAGACCCTCAGACAATCCTGTGATACACACGCATGCTAAACTATAAATTTAATAATAGAGTGAACCATATAATATGTGCATCAGAGGAATGTGAGTGTGTTAAAGGGAGGAGAGCTCATGCAGCAGGCTCATGTTTACTTCAGAGCCTAAATACACACATTTAAGTAAAGAATGCCAATGTTTCTGGTCACTCCCCAGGTCTTGAGAAACACTCATTCTAAGGGCTGTCCACTCGCTGTGATATATTTGTAGGGAGTACAGTACCAGTGAGAGACTGGACTCATCTGATATGCTAAGGGTTAAACACTCAACACCACAGTTATAAATTTATCATGTATATTTGATTCTGTAAAACATTCTCTTGTCTCATTCCTCTCTGTGACTTTGGAATATATATATATATATATATTCCATCTATCTATCTATCTATATATATAGATAGATAGATAGATAGATAGATATAGATAGAGAGAGGCTCCATCTTTACCGTCTTCACTGATGGTTCAATCTGGTGAACATCTATTTTACACTTGCCTGTTATTCACACACAAATAATCTACAGCTCGCACTTAAGTACAAGGGTCATAGGTCAGAGACTTTCCTCTCTCTCTCTAACATACGCAGATGTGATAATGCACTGATCTGTGTGTTCTTGTCTGAACAGCCTAGTGAAAGAGTGCAGATGAAGTTAGGAAGCAGCCCAGACATCAGGAACAATGATCATCAAGTATATGTGTAAACTTAACATAAGTGTTGTGTGTGTAAATGTAAAGTTCTACATTCATGTGTGTTTGTGTGTGGTGTTAAATGTCACCTAAAAGTACAGTACAAGAGAAGCTGATATCAAGAGCCAGGCTGACATTTGAATTTATTGGACAGCTGAATGTTGGGTGTGTGTAAATGTGTTAGCATGTTTGTGTGTGTGTTGGGTGGGCATCAGGATGGAGGCTGTTTAGGTCACATCTGGTGTTCTGTGATATGTAAGTCTCTCTCCCTCTCTTTTGTTAAGCAGTTCTTTGTGCCATGTGGACGGAACATGCATTGTGTATGTGTGACACTAATGGCAACTCAGAAGTGCCTATTGTTTAGTGTGTCTGTGTGTGTGGCAATAGTCAGTAGTTGGCACAAACATCCCAGATAGCAAGCTACCATTTAAACAATGTTAAGTCAATGTTTATGCAACAACACTAACTGCATTAATTAATGTTGCAAAATGATGTTGATTCAATATAACTTTTGCACATGCAATTAATGTTGAATCAAGGTTGTATGGAAGCCTGTTTCCACCACTGAATAAAAAAAAAAAAAAAAGGTTACTGTGACTTGTTATCTCACAATTTTGAGTTTTTTTCAGAATTGTGAGATATAAACTCGCAATTCTGTGAACTTATCAGTCTTTTTTTTTCCTCAGAACTAGACTTTATAACTCGCAATTGCGGGTTTGTATATCATAATTCAGAAAAAAAGGTCAGAATTGTGAGATACAAAAAAATTCTCTCAATTGTGAATTTATATCCCACATTTCTGACTTTATAACTCGCAATTGTGTTATCTCAGTTCTGTGAAAAAAAGTCAGAATTGCGAGTTTGTATGACAGTTCTGAGGAAAAAAGTCAGACTTGCGAGATGTTAACTCGAAATTGCTAGAAAAAAAGTCAGAATTGTGAGTTAAAAAGTTGCAATTACCTATTTTATTTTTTATTGAATGGTGGAAACAGGCTTCCATTCAATTGAGATTTCAACAACAACAAAAAAATCCATTGAATTAATATTACACTATGATTGATTCTACATCACCACTGTTGAAACGACATTGAAATTAACAAAAATAATCAAAGGTAAATTTTTGCATCAGCGTTACACTATGATTTATTCCACATCGCTGATGTTGAAGCACTACTGAAATTAACAAAAATAATCAATCGTAATGTCAGTGAATCACCGTTACACTATGATGTTGATTCTACATCACTGCGGTTGAATTGATATTAAAAATTTCCTAAAAGACTATGGCCCTATCCCATATGGAACACTTCATGTGCAGCTGTGGTGTTATGGACTTACAATGGCCGCCACGAGCACATTGCTTACGTTCATGTCCCTTACAAAAACACAAAATAAAAAAAATATACAAATCTGTCTTGGAACTTTAATCATTAAATTCCTAATAAATATTCCTAAAGCAAGATGCATGCACTTTTTAAGAATACAGAAAAACTAGATGGTTTTTCGAAACACTTTAATATCTTTCAATTAATGTTTCTTATTAGATTCAGTAAAAATAAATCAAACGCAATTAAGAACAAGCATGCAAAATAAGATGCAACACTGATGCACCCAGAGAAGTCATGCATGTGAGGTGGTTCAACAGACAAGCCTTCTGTATAGGATGCACCTGTGTTTTCTTTCTAATAAGGAAGCATAAATTAGACTACTAAGAAATGCTCATGCAGTTTACTACTTTCCATAAAAAGTAACTAAGTAACATAATTCGTTTTTTATGGAGTAACGCAATGTTGTAATGCATCACTTTTAAAAGTAACTTTTAGTAAGTAAAATTGGCATGCTAACTCCCAGCCTAAGTAGAGACAGGAGAGCAGTGGATTTATTGATTTATTTATTGCGTTGCTGCCACACAAATCTAATACAAACATGCAATTTCTTTCCCAGCTGTTTACCTTCACAGTCATAACCGACTGTTTTTGTAACTCCTGTGTTTTTAACATAAACTTGTGTGTATTTGGCAGTGTAAGCGCAGTAAGACATGAAAAAGAACTTAGTTTAGTACTCACATGCCTTGTGACAGACATTTTCTGTGGGTGTGCTTTGGATGTGTGCACTCAGAATCCCGTATATTAGAAGTTTAAACTAATATGGTTTAAAACCCATGATTTCAGCATGATAGACAAGATAATCAAAACCAAACAGATGTATTTTAGCAGAGTATCCAAGGGACAAGCTATAAAGGCACAGCCCTATTCTGGAAAAGGGGGCGGGGAGCAGCAGCTCATTTGAATTTAAAGAGACATGCACTCAAACAGCGTGTTTCTGCTTCCACTGAAAACAAGCATTTTCAAAATTATAGAAATAATGGGCAATGACATTTTTGTTCTTGCTGAGATTTGTTCGAGGCAGACCCTTTAGCCACATATGCACAAAAACCCATGCACCACAATGTGTATCCTGTGACAGCCTTTGGAAAAAAAAAAATAATTATGAAAAGTAAACATCATCTAATGGAGAACATTTATGTAAACTGTATTTATATATACTGTAAAATACCATGGAAAGTCATTATCTTGTTTTTCTGAAGATAATTTACTACAAATCCAAGATAACTCGTTTTGTAAAAAAAGTAAAAAAAAGAACAGTTGGAAGCAGTTGTTATTTTTGCAATTCCCTTTGGTGCCACAATGATCTTATAATCTCTGTTCTGATCTAGGATGCAGTCATAATCTTGTAAATTAATCAGCTGTGTATTTCCGCACACAAGATTTCTCACAGTTTCACTTCTGTGTTGGAAATCAATGGACATGTTGATGGAGTCTGGCTAAAACCTGCCTTTTCACAGATATTCAAGAAGATCTTGCTTTATTCCACACATTTTGAGTCCGGCTTTTCAAATAAATAAATAAATAAGGTCAGTAATAACGTAAACTCGGTATACAGAGTTTTTAAAAGGGTTGATGGGTAATTATGAGGTTTCATGAGAAAATTGTGGGCTTATGGGTAATTGCTAGTGCTCACAGGTAATAGTGAGAAAATGGTGAACGCTCAGTTCTCAGATTCTCATTCTTGTGAAATAGTTTTGAGCATTTTCCTGCTGATTGATGTTGAAAGAAATGTACTTTCATTGTGTTGCATGTTTGTGAGAGACACACAGAGAAAGGCTTCGAAGCAATTTGTGGACTGTGCAGTATCTATAATAGATTAATCATTCGGTTTAACTCTACGTAACTCAAACGTCTGCATAAAAAAAAATGTTTTTTTTTTTCTATGTGAAGAACTACTATCTTTCTTTCCTTTCCTAAGGTTTTATCATTATCTGAATCTGAGCAATGAAATAAAATTAAAGTGATAGAGGGCGGATACTGTGATTTGCTCAGAACACAGTATCCATAGCCAAATAATCTACTGATCCAGGGCGTTGAGGTCACACACGATCTCATTCATTAGCATGCGAGAGAATATGCATAAAACATGCTGTTGGCTCACTCTTTCACAAACACATTCTAATGTACAAGAATGTTCAGTATGATGGTGAAAGTGTGAGGGTGGAGAGTGGGACAACCCGCAGATGAAAGATGAGTAGGTGAAGATTAATGCAGAGTAATGTGACAGTTCTATAATGGGTGATTGTTAAACAAAACAGAAGCTCACTGACCACAGATACTAAAAGCAGACCTATACATTCCACAGATTGCCCATGTGCTCATATAAGACAAGTGGTTTCACAATATACACGGAATACTGATGTTTCCCACTCCTCTTTAGACAAAAATGTGACCCAGCGTCCTACTTGTTGACACAGAAACAATCACATGTGTAAACTTTCACCAACACACATATCAGGGGTGTATATTTCAGAAAGCAGGGTTAATTTACCGTCTGCTAAATCCTGAACTCTTGGTCGATTAAACCTTGCTTACTCTAGGTATGCTGGTTCCAAAAACACGTCCTGGAGTAAGTTAATTCAACACGGAGTATGTTCCTGGTTAACACGCAAGACATTCTCAACAAAGTGACGAAACAACGAGTCACTATGAAAACGGGCGCTAAGATAAAGCACGCCATACTGCTTCATTCTTCTTCTTCTGTAATTGGTGGGTGCGCAATTTTTTTCCTTTTTTTTTTTTGTTTAATCAAGGGGTCACCAAACTTGATCCTGGAGGCCCGGTGTCCTGCAGAGTTTAGCTCCAACTTGCCTCAACACACCTGCCTCGAAGTTTCAAGTATACCTATTAAGACCTTGATTAGCTGGTACAGGGGTGTTTGATTAAGGTTGGAGCAAAACTCTGTAGGACACTGGCCCTCCAGGACCAAGTGTGGTGACCCCTGGTTTAATCTTTAATCCTTGAGAATGAGAATTATATTGTTTGTTTCATGCTAATTATATAAATCATATTAGATATGAGTTTTAATATAAAAATACATTATAGAAAATTCAGATCTATCTATCTATCCATCCATCTATGCAGAACCTGATTTTACCAAGTATGACATGTTTTCTGGATTAACATCTTTGTTGACCCTGGAACAACGTTGTGATTAATCAGATTTGAAAAAAACTATGTCATCTATCATTTCCTCTGAATTTAGGGATTACTCATGGGTAAGTTTAGGTATAGGTGTAGGGATGTGGTCAAGATTAAAATTTTGGATTAAAATGTTGTTCCAGGGTCAACAAAATATGTCGACCCAGGAACACATCTAACTCAGCAAAATCAGGACGTGCCTATCTATCTATCTATCTATCTATCTATCTATCTATCTATTTATCTATCTCTATATATAATATTGCCTGTAATCTGCAATCTGTCATGCCCACTGGAGTCTCGTCAGTAAGTCTTGCACGCATGCACCGATAGCCCTAAAGCAGGGGTGCTCAACCTTGTTCCTGGAGATCTACCTTCCTGCAGAGTTCAGCTCCAACCCTGATCAAACACACCTGAACCAACTAATTAGGATCTGAAGGAGCACTTGATAATTAAAGACAGATGTGTTTGATCAGGGTTGGATCTAAGCTCTGCAGGAAGGTAGATCTCCAGGAACAGGGTTGGGCACCCCTGCTCTAAAGTAAGCTAACCCTGAAACATAACCTACTCTGGAGCAGGTTATCTTCAGAGAGGAAGTTGCTATGACTATTTACATACCCTGAAAGTTACCTCTGTTTTTGGATCCGAGAGTTGAGGTTTTAAGCTTACTTACTCTTAACATACCTGGGTATGTCACATAACCTGCTTTATGGAACACCCCCCAGAGCAGTCTGAGGAGTAATTCAGTGGCTTCTCTTATGTTTGTTTTAATGACTACTCCAACATATTATAGTGAGCATATCATTAGTTGTGAAGACACAATACAACCTCTCAATTAGCCAATGCTTTTTCAGCGTAGAATCTCACACCAGCACAAGTTGGGACACAGTGGGCTCTAGTGGACACTTGTAATAACTACAGGAAACCGGGTTTCTGGAACTGGACAGTTGGTTCAGTGTGCGGGGTAACACATTACAAGTAACTTGAGTTACGTAATTAGATTACTTTTTCAAGTAACTAGTAATGTAATGCATGAGTTACGTTGTCAACCAAGTAACGCTAGAAACGTTGTTTTCACATTACTTAATGACAGCTCTCCTGTCCCCATGTTGAGAGAAATCAGGAGTAAGTGCAGAGGCGTGCTCTGTATAAACATGCCACTTACTGTAGTTTTAGACTAAATGTCAACATGCATTTACTCATCTCACTTGCACAAAAACAGATTCAGGGTTCCTCAAAATGAATAAAAACAGTAAAAAGCTAACTTGGAATATGATGCAAACATGAAATAAATAAAAATGTTTATCGTTTAATTTACACTGCCTTCAACCTTAGGCTTATTCATTTCACTTTTGGTGTGAAAGGGTTTTACATATGCCAAAATATTACTTTTTTTATATTAAAAGCATACAAGCAAGCCCAGATGTGGAAAAAAACACAATTAGTCAGTTTTTGAGGGAGTTAACATTGTAATGCATTACTTTTAAAAGTAATTCTCCCCAACACTGCATCATTTTAATCCTGATATTTATCATTAAATAAGTTCAATTCCAGAATGAAAATTTCCTGGTAATTTACCTAATCACTGCAAAAGTACCATCCCAGTGTTTACAAAGTGAACATGCAAAGAAGGTCAAATGCTCTGCACAAAAAAGGGAAAACAGCGCTGTAAGATGATTTTAAAGTTGGAGGACAAAATAAGAGTTTTTCAACATAACCTAACTGTATTGACCCGGATTACACAGAGTTCGCATGCACATCGCAGAGCTGGACAAGATGAGCATTTGAGGTTAAAAAGTATAGAATATATATATATATATTTTTTTTGACTGATTGTTTCACTAGATAAGACCCTTATTCCTCAGCTGGGATGGTTTAGAGCACTTTGAAGCCGCACTGAAACAGCATTTTGTACGTTCAACTCACGGGCACCACAAAAGTCCACTATATGGAGATAATTCCTGTTTTCCTCAAAAAACACAATTTCTTTACAACTGCATAAAGAAAGGCATTAACATCTTGGATGACAACGGGGTGAGTACATTATCTGTAAATTTTTGTTCTGGACGTAAACTTTTCCTTAAAGGTCTTTTTTCCCCTCAGTATTTAATGTATTTATACATAAACATGAACACACATGTGGGTCATTCTATATAATTATAGAATGCCCCACATGTGTTTCCATGTTTATATGCTATTAGAATTTGACAATGTGAAGAAAAATGTTTTCCTTTTTCCCAAAAACCCAAACATTACCTTACATAGCTGCTTAGAAACAATCTATATTATATAAAGTGCTATATAAATAAAGGTGTAGGAATATCTGCATAAAATACCATCTATGTAAGCAGAAATACGTTTTTAAATAAATAATTAAACTGGACGTTTCGAGCAAAACGTTCTCAGAACATATTTTGTTGACTGGAAGTGTGCTTTGTTTCTGTAGTAATCTATTGTCTACTCTCTACTGTTAGGCTGTCATCTGACAGTAGATAATAAAAGCACTCCAGCAAATCGTGTGTGTTGCCTAATTTGGAATGCATTTGCACAATTTGCATAAACGTCTTCCTATTGTGTAGATGCCATTTTTACTGATCACAATAAATATATAAAAGAATAATGAAATAATATACATTTAAATACAAACATGTACAGCTAATATATAAAATATGTAATTACATAAACGATATTCTAGTGATTCAATACCTGGCTAATACTGATTTGCTGTTTCTCTTTTGAAGAAATATTGCTAACCTTAAAGTTTCGTTTTCATGCATTTACATTTATAAGTAAAATCGTTTACAAAATAGTTTACCTTATCATTCAACAGTATTCCAAACAACATATAGTTCCTAGATTTCTAACCAATAAAACATCCTTCTTGTAAATATTAAAGTGCATGCACTTAAAGAAGGCTGTAAACTGTTGTCCCTGCGCTTTACGTGTAACATGTCATGTAATTATACAGGTGCATGAGATCTCGCACATGCGCCTTGTCATCAGTGCAGTCTGCAGTAGCGAGCGTCCTGCGCGTGCCCACCAGACTCAAGCTGCGAGGCGTCACAACAAAGCTGGTAAGCAATACACAGGTACAGCCAATTTAATGCAGAGACCAAAGGGCATACCTAATAAAAACCGTGTGGCATAAAATGGCTCGCCGAAGCTTTGCGATGTCAGTCTTGTTTATGTTGTCTTACAGTTAGCACTGAGACTAACCATGTATGCATTTTTATACATTTTTTGCACGTAATTACGCCGTAAAAATCACAGCGATATACAGGCGCACTAACTAAATAGATGTCGAAGCACTTTACGTGAAGCGTGTGTCTCTGCCCGTGACCTTCTCGACTGCGCTTAGCGACAGTGCCAAACGGGGTTTGTCTTATTTAAAGGGCTGTCAGACACCCGCAACATGTGCGCCCTGACTGTTCAATAGACACGTTCGCACGATTATACCCGCTTTAAACCGTTCAATCGATTGTCTGGTACCATGTATTAATGTTGTGTCATTGTGTAATTATTTCCACACACGCAACCATCTAAATAGGCCTGTATGATATTATAAACAGCCGCTTCATGGTAAATCGATTCCCTGCATATGTACAGCGGGAATGCGGCAGTTATGGGTACATTATGTTATTTCTTGAGCTTGTAGACAATGGTCATGTTTCTATTGTGTTGATAAGTTGTCAGATTACTGCATTAGGACGCCCTGTGACCTTAAGAGGCATCTGTAAAATGAGATTATTTCATATTATTAGCTTAGGTAAATTTATCTGACCCCACCCACACCTTCACAGTCTTACAGGTGGATAACAAATGATTCCCAAGAGCTCACTTTCTTTGTGTTTAATCTTCAAATTGAAAACATTGCTGTTTTACCAAAAAATCCAGTCATTTTATATCCATTAATATGATCACAAATCAAATTAGACATCTGTTGTAACCTCATGATGACAGTGGACATTTACAATCATGATTTCACTCTAGCTCATTTTAAATTGGTTAAACTGATAGTGTTCAGCACAACCATCAGTTTCCCCAATAAAATGTAAATGTTTTTCTTTTACATAAATATGTTTGCATTTTTGATCATTTTTGTTGGTGGGAGTGTGCAGCTTAGTTTTTTTCGACAAAATGTTCAATAATAAGCTCAATACCTTGTTATCACAATCATTATTTTGTTATTTATTTCTCATTTCAGACATGAAAATAAGTAACTTGATTGCATTCATGTGTATGTGTTTGTCCTGGGTTAGTAAGATGTCTGACGAGAGTGACATTGCAGTATTCCATGAATCAGCAACTACACTCTGTCACACAATTCTTGCACACAGACATAGATTCTGATAAATAAACTGTGTAATTTTAATAGAGATATCCCTTATGCTTTGTTATTTTTAAGTTATTGTTGTCTTTGAGTGCTTAATTATAAAATTACACCATAGAAATGGTCAAGAAACATTACTGTATTTATTTTCCCCTCAGCCAACAGGGGGCCTCTTTTACATACCCCAGAAGAAACATTAGAGAGGGCAGTTAAGAGATGTGGAGATCAGATGACAGTAAGTTATTATTTTTTCTTTATTTTGTACATTTAGAAATGTATTTGACATATGTTGGACAAGATTGCACATAGTAGATATAATAAAAGGATAGTCCACCCAAAAATTAAAACGACCTGCCCTCAACCCATCCTAGGTGTATATGAATTTCTTTGTTCAGACAAATACAATTGGAGTTATATTAAAAAATGACCTGGCTCTTCCAAGCATTATAATGACAGTTGACATTCAATAGTTCGATAGAAGTCCAATAAAGTGCATCCCTCCATAATAAAAAAAGTACTCCACACGGCTATGGGGGGTTAATAAAGGCCTTCTGAAGCAAATCAATGTGTTTCTGTAGGAAAAATAAGAGGGTGAGTAAATCATGAGGTAATTTTTGGGTGAACTATCCCTTTAATAATTCATTGTGTCACAAGCATGTTCATATGTTTCAGTTGTGGAAGAGGAGAGACCTAGTATACCATCAGAGGTTTTTCTCCAGCAGCCTGAGGTTCAAGATGTCCACTCTGATGAAATTGCACTTCATAGCGTCTCAGAGCCAGAAGGGCGAGAGATAGAAAAAGGGACAGAACATGAGAAGATGGACTGCAAAGACAAACAGAATTCAAGCAAGTCTGTGTCCCAAAATCTAGCTAATCAAAATCAACCCTGTCAGACAAGCGAGATTGAGCATGTCGGAATGATCAAACAGGATTATGGGACTGAATTGCCTTTAAATGACACTAAGGGTGACCTTGACCCAGGTAGGAAACCCCAGGGTGAACTACCCTGTCCTCGCTGTGAGAGAAGGTTTGCGAGTAGTCAAGGCCTGCAGCGTCACATACAGACACATGCTCTTTCGACCTGCCACACACAGCGGTATAAATGCAGTCGCTGCAGAAGGACTTTCAGCACATTGTTTAGTCGTCGGAGGCATGAGAAAAGACATGAAACTAGAAATAGGAAGACGGATGATCTCACGGATGCCCCTTGCACTGCCAGCCAGAATGTGCCTGGCAGTGCTGAACCTCTAAAAACGGCATCAGAGCCAAACAAGTGCATTAATGGTGAACAAAAGGACGATAAAAACAGTGACGTCAAAGCCTCACATGTCTGCAAGTACTGCAAAAAAGCATTTAGGACTCATACTAGTCTAAGGAGGCATCAGCGCAGGATCCACGAGCGCCATCTTCTTCCTAGAGGAGTTTATAAGAAGGTCAAAATCATTCAAGAACCTGAAGGACAGCAGCTTGTTGAGACGGCGCAGGACAGCCATACTGCTAACGCAAAATGTGCAGAAGACATTGATCAGGAAAGGGAGTACATGGTTGACATCTCCAGTAACATTTCAGAGAATCTCAGCTTCTACATAGATGGGAAAATTGTCTCGACAAGTGCTGTAAGCAACTGTGAGGTAATTGAGATGAACTCCGGTGGCTCTGCCGTGATTGGATTAAATGCTGTTATAATCAGTCCAGCTCAAATTACACAAGCTCTTAAATTAGAAACTAATACCAGCGGTTTTACCTCTGACCTGTCTGGGCAGTCCTCAACCAGACGTAGGACATCAACCCCACCATTACTCCCACAAATAAAAACAGAATTAGAGTCTGAAACCATTTTGAGTACCTCCTCATCTTCCTTGTCATCCTTAACACTGTCCTCTACATCCGGAGCTCCGCTGGTTGCTACTCATTTACCTCAGTGCGTTGAGACAGTCGCCTTTCACAAGGAAAAAACTGTCTATCTGTCTCCGAAACTCAAACAGATCCTGCAGAATCAGGATGGGAGTAAACAGGCATTTGCGCTGATTGCTGATGGCCACAAATTGGGTCCTCCCTTATCCCTAACTGTTTTACCTGCAACAACATCTAGATTTAAGAGAAGGACAACCTCCCCTCCCAGCTCACCCCAGCAAACCCCTGATATGAATATAGAAGAGCAAGATCAGGATTCTACAAAAGCCAAGATACCAAAGTTGGAGAGCCGTGGGTTGAGCCCTTTGGGCAATGAAGAACCTGAGCCTTTGACTTCACCCATAAACAGCTCTGATGGAGCTCCAATGCAGCAACAGATCTTGCCGTTGGACTGCTCTGTATCAAGAACTGGTGGAAACTCCTGTAATCAACAACCATTGGACCTCTCAAATTCTGTGGTCAAGCAAGAGAGCAGTGATGCCTTAGCAGAGTCCATTCTGGACTTAAGTATTAGTGGAAAGAGTTTAGACTGTGACCCAGCTGGAGTCTACCTCACTCAGCCTGCTGTGAGGAAGAGTAAACCTAACTCTAGTATGCTTCAGAAGGTGCTTATGAATGAGTACGGTGGGGCAGACGTTCCTTCGGTTGAAGCTCCAGCTGCTGAAGGCGTCCTCAGTGTTTCTGGCATAGCAAACCTTGCAGTTGTGGCAGTGTCTGATGCAGGTCCACCAAAACCTGAAAAGTTCTTGTTCGAGTTGGCTCTTCCTTCTGCTTCAATCAATCCGACCCCTCCCCTGCTCGCTCCCATCAGTATCCATCCACCTACCCCAGTCCCTCCACCTCAGTGTTCATCTCCGACTTTTGTATCCTTCCTATCGACTCCCACAGTGGAACCCAGTCAGGACATTCAAACTCTTCATTCAGCCTTTGTGGTAACTGACAATGCACCACCCACAGGGTCTGGGGATGACTGCGCTGATAATCCTGTACATCTTTCACAGGGTGATTTGAAAGTGACAATCCCTGACTGGGGTTCCTCTGCTCCTGGAGGTCTGGAAACTCTTATACCTGCAGTCCCTTCACTAAGTTTACAAAGCCCTCACTGGGTTTCTGATCCTGCGGTATGTGAACTAGCTCAAAGAACATTGGTTGTAGACTCTGTGCTGGCTTCTGATCCACAGATATTTTCTCCACCTCTGCCTGTTAACCAGTCCAACGTCACGTCCTTGGCTTTTCCTCCAAACACTGTTGTTATTGAGTATACAGTTGCAGTGCAATCTACGGAAAATATTCTTCCAGCTCTCTCAGATAAAATTCCTGTTGATGCATTACAGCAAGAACCTTATGTCCCAACGGAGCCACAACCTCCCAGTCCTGACACCACCCTGCTAACTGAAACCTCCACAGAGTTGGCACCTACAGAGCAGTCAACAAGCCATACAGATACATTGTCCCTCACTGCTTCCACCAGTGTTGCTGAAGCAGAGAGCAATGAGAATGGACAGGAAAATATCCAGTCCTCTGATTGTTCTAAGCAGGAAAACAAATTTGAAGAAGAGTTACCTCCCTTGCATCCTTTTTGCAAGAACTTCATGTGCAATGTTTGTGAACAACCCTTCCAGTCCATGAAGATTCTTAGTCAACACATAGGTGAGCACTCAAAGGAGTGGCCCTACAAATGTGAATTTTGCGTGCAGTTGTTCGAGAGTGACACAGGTTTGCTGGAGCACCGTTCCAGTTATCACGGCATTGGTAAAATTTACGTTTGTAAAACATGTTCTAAGGAATTTGCTTTTCTCTGCAACTTGGAACAACATCAGCGAGATCTCCATCCTGGTCAAGAGTGCTCACACACTGAAGCAGTACATGGCAAGTTAAGACCTGAAAACCATAACAGTCCCAAAACCAACATGGCTGATCCAGTCCTTCCAATCACAGAAATTAAGCAAGAATTTGACAACACAACCTCAAAGGCAGAGAAGGATGTCTTGGAGAACACTTCTGAGGAGTTGTTCACGACAATAAAAATCATGGCATCTGGAGGGGTCAAATCAAAAGGACCAGATGTACGTTTAGGCATTAACCAACACTACCCAAGTTTCAAACCACCTCCTTTTCCATACCACAACCGGACACCAACTGGGACGACAGCAGCATCAGCCACCAACTTCACCACCCACAACATCCCTCAGACCTTCAGCACAGCTATTCGTTGCACCAAGTGTGGTAAGAGCTTTGACAACATGCCCGAACTGCACAAGCACATCTTAGCTTGTGCAAACGCTAGCGACAAGAAGCGGTACACTCCTAAAAAGAACCCTATACCACTTAAGCAGTTTGCAAAAGCGCAAAATGGGGTGTTGTCACCTGCAAGGATGGTTAATAGTAAGCAGAATTTCTCTCAAAAGCTCGGACAACCAAAAAAAATGAACTTTCACAATTCGCCAGTTAAGATGAGTATCCTGAATAAGAAGAAATCTCAGCTGGTGCAAAGGGGCAGACCTGCTGGGGGAAGAAAGGCCTTCGCTCAGGATGACCTGGGCGTTTTTGCATGTCCTCACTGTAGGAGAGAGTTTACATACAATGCTAGTTTAAAGAAACACGTAGCTTTCAGCTGCCCCATGAGACCTGCCAGTAGAATCTCCACTAAAAAAAGAACACTGAGCATTGTTTCAGCGCAGGAGAACAACGGGAGCCTTCGCAGACAAATTGCAAATATGAGCGCAAAGCCACAAGGGTCAGACCAAGGCCCAAAAACAATAACAAAGAATCAGATCATTAAGCAAAACACAGCAGTTGATTCCACTCAGGATTTTAGGCTTAAAAGATCTACCATTCTGTCAACATCTGTGGTTCAATCTAGCAAAAAAGCCAAGCCTATTTTAAAAAGTGGCTTTATGCCACAGCTGGCTTCAAAGCAGATAGTCTTCTCTTCTGTCACTCAGGTTAACTCTCAGGAGCCAGGTGTTCGGGTACATGTTTTAGGGAGAAAGATGGAGCAGAGAGTGGGTGACATAAAGATACAAACCAGAAGAGAGGACCGTTTGTCTCTGAGGTTGAGAGAGAGAGTAGGAGGACCTGTTACTCGTAGTGTGCAGCAGGCCAGCACCACAACAACAGTCCTTAAACAGCCAGACAGTCACAACATCATCATGCGTCCTGTTGTTCTCCAAGTCAAGAAATGAGACTTGTGAAACGAACAAAAAATGATTACTGATTTCAGTCATCTCTTTTCTTGAAAAGGGATAGTTCACCCAAAAATGAAATATCTGTCATTAATTACTCACCCTAATGTCGTTCCAAACCCGTAAGACCTTTGTTCAGACATTTTTGATAAAATCTGAGAGCTTTCTGACCCTCCATAGACAGCAAGGGTCCTACCATGTTCAAGGTCCAGAAAGGTTCAAAAAACATCGACAAAATACTCCAGTCTATTGTAGAGACTATCCTCCCTATATGCAAAATACACAAGCTGAAACACCAGGGGGCCCCCTTGCTCACAATAATGATTTAATTTTAGTTTTGTTTAAGTGTTTGGCTCCCGGTCAGTCAAATCAAATCCGTCAAATCCTGTAACTTGATTGTTGTATAGTCTCTGAGTTGAAAGCATACCAAGCTGTGGAAGAGACACTGTTTCTCAAACGCTTTCCGTGAACACGATTCGACAAATGACAAATGAGTTTTATTCATTTATTCATAACCACTCATCCCCCGCAAACCCCGGCGAAAACAGTTTTGCGTAGGGCCCCAAGAAGTCTAGGATTGGCACTGAGCCCATGTGAGCTTGTGCCAGTGCTAGCGACAAAAAACGTTGCACTCCCAAAAAGAACCCTATACCATTTAAGCAGTTTGCAAAAGGGCAAAAGGGGGTTTTGTCACCTGCAAGGATTGTTAATAGTAAGCAGAATCTCTCTCAAAATGCTTGGACAACCAAAAAAAATTGACTATAAATCAGCGGTTAAGATCAAAACGAGAATCCTGAATAAGAAGAAATCTCAGCTGGTGCAATGGGGCAGACCTGCTGAGGGAAGAAAGGCTTTTCCTCAGTATGACCTTGGCGTGTTTACATGTCCTCACTGTAGGAGTGAGTTTACATACAATGCTAGTTTAAAGAAACACGTAGCTTTTAGCTGCCCCTTAAGACCGGCCAGTAGAAACCCATAAAATTAGGGTTGTCACATTTGGACTATTTTCTTGATGTTCTTGGTACCTTTCTGGACCTTGAATGTGGTAGTTGTGTTGCTGTCTATGGAGGGTCAGAGAGCTCTCAGATTTTATTAAAAATTTCTTAATTTGTGTTCCGAAGGTGAACACAGGTTCTTCTAATGACAGAATTTTCATTTTGGAGTGAACTATCTCTTTAAAATAGCTCCTTAATGCAACATATATCTGTAAATAGGATCCATCATATTGGACATTGTTTAAACTTAAAATGATGGCTGAAATAAGAATGCTCTTGTTTTTTCTGACTTTTTTATTTACTGTCTCAAACACAGCAGGCTATAATATATACATTCTAACCATTATGGAATCCCATTACTGTCTATTCATATAATGACATATCAACGTCTCATTTGTAAATACATTTGCTGTCTGGAACAATTTATTGTGCTAAAACAGGGGGCTATATTCTTGGATATCTGTATTTAGCTCCTATACTCTGCTCTAACACACCTGCCTGTGGTTTTCAAATGACCTTGATAAGGTGGTGTAGGTGTGTTAAATCAAACCCTGAACTCATGCACTTTATGCTGTAGTTCGTATTTACCTGATTTAAATGCATTGCAATACAATTACTACTGATTATTTATTAATGTTCGTATTCTGTGTTTAAAAGAACGTGTTCAGTGAGTTTCACTGGAGCACAGGTGTTATTGTAATGGTAACTCGCTTCTATTTTTGTAGATTGTGTTAGTTGTGTTTTATTTGTTGTATAGATGCAGTCTGGACTCTTTATGCATGCCAGAGATTTCATGTTTGAGTGATAGTGTGAGTGTTTATATATCGAACTCTGCACTGTAACACAAATGCAGCAGGAGAGGAACAAGGAGGGTCAGAATATACTACATACTTGACAACATCTGCACCTCAAGGAGCAGGAGAAATTTCGATTCTGTTCACAAACAATATTTATGAATAATGTCTCTGTATTTCTCTCATCGTTGCTTTTTTGTGCTATCCTCCTACTGCAATATAAACATATTTGGTTAGTGATCACGTGAGTCTTCATATTTAATAGGTCTCATTTTTTATGTACATGTTTGCGAAGAATTGGGGAAGGTTTTTTTTGTGAAATACAAAAGCATTTGCCATCAGTTCTGGAAATGTAGCCCTGAAGATTATTGTTGAATTTGCACAGATTTGTCTTGCTGAAGGTAAACTAAACAAAAGGCCTAAACAAATGTTTCAAAATAGTATTTCCTTTAAATCAGAAGACTTTTTTTTTGTTTGATTCCATTGTAATGTTTTAGAACGTGTTAACAGGTAAAAGGTTTATTAAAGCGTTATGAACACTTAATTGTTTACACTATGATTGATTGTTGTGACTGAAAATGTTACCAAAGCATGCCTGTTTGAGACATTTACTGTATTAATATCAGAACTTGTCCTCTGGAGAGCAGTCTGGACTCTATTTAGTCATTAACCATCTCACATAGAAGTTCCACTGCAGTTTCATTAAACCTTTATATGAAGGTGTGATGTAATATCAATCAATTTTTGAAATATTGTAGGCTTACTGAAAATTAAAGTTCATATATTTATTCCACTGCTTACCTCCAACCAAAAAGTTTGCTTTGTGGCATTCATATTCTTGACCCCAAAAAGAAGCTTCTTTAATGTGAAATGTACGTGTGGTCAGGGAAATGGTAAAATAATGTTCAACATCTCCAGGGTTGAGTTGAATCTGTATACTTCAGAAACCTTGTTCTTGAATGATTGAATAAATTGCTCTGTTTTAAAGTTCATTTGATGAATGTGTGTTTGGTTTTCATTGCTTAATTGCGTGACTTCAGAAAAAGGAAATGACTGTACAAGCCAAACAAGCTGAACTACATACACGTTATCATAAACATAAAAATGTCAGTTTTTCATCTTACCCGAAGAATTATGCATCCCAAGAATGATGTCAGTGACATTTCAGATGCATTAAAACAGCTCTCACAAGCCTCATAAACACAATGTATGTTATATGTATGAATAGGACTAAAAACGGTCTTTTTGACTGATATCATGCGAAAATGCAAAACCAAAACTGTGACTTAAGTATCCTCTCAGTTACTCGTTCAGTCCACCGTTACTCAAAATATCTGGGACTGAAATTCATAAACTTTCAGTTGGCAATATCAGATTTTAAGTGCAAGGGTACTCTGACCACACCCGTAAATAAAGGCTGTGGCTAGAAGGGATACAGCTATAGCCGGAAGTGACGCAAAATCTCGCCATAAAATTACAGTATATTGAATTTGCTACATATCACATTGTTTTATTAACGTCTATACCTACCTCTACCCTAAACCCTAAACTACCCATTTCAGTAATGTAAATACAGTTATCATTGTTGTCCACCGTGACAAAAATTATGCAATATTGAGCCAGTTTAATAGATTAAATTCGTAGTTTTTATTTAAATGTATTTAATTACATACTTCTTGAGTGTTTATTGTCTTATTAACTGCACAGCTGTTTAGCTACTTAGAAGAATTGAGAAAAATTCAACATTTATATTTATTACTAAGCTACATATTTTACGTAAGAATTGTATTAAAGCTTATTCAGTGTGGCAGTGGTGTAAAGCATATGTTGATGCTGATGCTAATAAAAACCACTGGGTGGCGGCATTGACTCGCCTCACGATCGCATCACAATGAAATTTACACCTCCGTCGCCCACATCACTGGTGTCTTCCAGTTTTCATTGTTCAGAAGCATGCATTTGCCGAATGAAAAGTTGAATCTGTCCTTCATATTAAAGCACTTTGGTAACATGAAACGGCCGTAGTTTTATGAACATCATTTAGGCTGCGCAATGCAGTCTATATTGTCCGTTTCGACAGAAAAGAAATAAATAACGAGCATCACGCCATAAATGTTCCGCCCTGAACATATTTCTTGAAAGCTGATTGGTTAAAGAATTTGGCGCTGGGGGTTGATGGACATGTTAGGTCGAGATAAGGGCGGGACCAACAGCTAGTCCTTCAGGCTGAAATGAGAATTTACTGCATGGTGTTGCTTTTTGTGAACGTTCAGATCACATTTCTTGATTTTACACAGATTTATTTTATTGGAAAGCCTTTATCTGCTTGCAGGTTCAGTAATGTGTGTATATGTAATGCCTGTTCTCTCTTCCACCCCTCGCCCCCTCCCCTCCTCCCCTCCTCCCCTCCTCCCCTCCTCTCCTCTCCTCCCCTCCTCTGCCTCTCTGGGTGTAAACAAAGCCGAAGTGGGTCATTTGTCGCGGTATGAGAACAGTAAAGGTTCCGCATCCCTGACGCATCGCATGCAGAGCCGATGAATTCTGGATCAAAACCGCAAAAAGAAAAAGTAATTAAACAGAGCCGCTGCTCTGATGCATACATGTAACGTTACATTGATTAAAATTTCCAGACTGACAACTTATCCATATCCGACATCTGCCTTTCCAAGAAAAGAATCTTCAGTGTTTTGTTGTTATGGGGTTGCCACGACACTAGGAAAACGCTACACAAAAGAGCAAGGATGCGCTTACAGACGCGCTCGCTCCCCGCCTCCTCCGGGTGGGGGATTCTTCTCTCAGTTGTTTTTTTTTTTTTTTTGACCGTTTCAACACGTAGCATGAGCGAGAGGCGTTGGTATCCAAACTAAACCAAACCAAACCTCCCCACGCCCGGTCTGAACCGGTTCGGGGGCAGTGCGCGCTCCTGGAGACACCCTCCCCTCTCCCTTGCTGAAATTCCTGCCACGCGCTCACACACACACACAAAAAAAAATCTTACGCGCTCGCTCCCGCGCATACGTCAGCCCTCCCCTCTGCCTCGCTTCCCCAACATCTCCCATTGGCTCCTGCGGACATCTCGAGCCTCCTCTTGTTGTCGCATCTTATTGGTTCGCGGTGAGGACTCTGTCCTACGATTGGTCAAAGTGAGTGCGAGCCCTTCTCGCTCATTGGCTGGTGCGGGCCGTGCATGAGCGCGAGGGAAAGAGTTGTAAACGCGAAGCGCGTGCTGGAAAAGCCGAGGCGTAGGGCTGAGAGCAGCGCGAGCACCGGAGATCAGCAGGGGCATCACTCGTCACAACATCCAGCCTCTCATCCGCCCTCTCTCCATTTTGTCGTGGGTTTTTTCGTTTTTATCGTTTAAGTGTGACTCGTGGTGAGCGACAGTACCCGAGTTCCGCAGCGAGGCTTTTGTTAGCCCGTGTTGGGGGCAGTTACTATTGCCCCTCAGTGGGGGAGCGCGTTATCATCTTTCGGTTAACGTATTTGGGAGGCAAAACCGCAGCCTCTCACCGCGTGTTCGTCCAAAATCGATTTTAGGTGTGTTGTAGCGTGATTTCGGATCTGGTTTGACCGGATTAACTGGGATTTTTTTAAAAAACAGCGTCGCGGCTCTTTGTGTGGCTTCAGCTTCGTGTCCCTCTTGCAAGCTACCCAAAGTTCCGCACTCCGAGCTCCAAAACATGTGCTCCCGGGTGTGGTTCATCACCGACCGGCGGATCAGCCAGGAGTACCCGCAGGTCCAGATCCTGCGAGCTCTGAAGGAGCGCTGCGCCGAGGACGATGTTGAATTCCGCTATCTTCTAATGGATGAGATCGTCCTGACCATCACGGATGGACAGCTCGGTAAAAAAAACGCACTCACACATATACATACACATACGCGTTCTGTCTGTATGAGCACGGAAATTGTTTTTGTGTTTAAACTGTTGAGTTGGCTAAATAACCGGTCAGTGTGGATGGTTAGCGCGCTTGCATTAAGCGGATGTGCATCACCGTTTGAGCGTGTTTTGTGTAGACGTGCGTGTGGGTGACCGCCTAACCCACTTTCAGCCAGTCGACCACCACAGTCTGGCCGACGGATGGAAGGCGTTTAAAATGTTGAGAAACTGTTGAAATCTTGTCGAGTGTTTGATATTTTAAACAGCGACGTGAATGTGTTTATATCGGGGTTTATTGTTGCACCATGTGCGCGCGAATGAGCGGACAGTCACGAGTGTGCGCGTTCATTATCAACATAAAGCCTAGAGCGCAGATGGCGCGACGCTCACAAAGACCCGTTATATTAAGGTGCTACACTTTTAATAATTGTGTCTCTTTTTTTTTCGTTTTACCCCTTCGGGTGTTTATATTCAAAGCGCAAGCTTTGTTCCAATAAATTAAACTGAGATGTTATGACGCATTCGCGCGATCGAGGATCCACATACAAAGGGCTTGCATCGAAATAATCGATTCGTCACATGCAAACCTCGACAGAAATACGATTTATAAAAACGTTAAATCAGTCGGAAGATGTTTGTACCGTCGTTCAAACGATTATTGATGTAACCGCATCACGGTATGGTAGCCATACTATAGATCCAGATATTGTCTAATGAACTTGAGGTAACGTTATCCAGGATGCTTAAAGATACACGCACCTATATCGAATCCTCTTAGTCATGGATTAATCTATATTGTTTTACCAGTTTAGTTTTATAGCCACTTATATACTTAACATCTGAGACAACAATGGCTCCTATACCAAAGATGATTTCAGGTCGCTTTAAAACCTACTGTGTGAATTTGGAGCTTGCAGAACTGACTAGAATATGAAGAATACATCTGTGATGGACTGTTCACAAAATCATCTTTCCTGTTCAACCTTTATGGCTGATTTTCTTCATTGGCCTACAAAGATGCTAGGCAGAATGTTAGAGGCTGGCAGCCTGAGTCGCCATTCACTTCCGTTGCATCTTTCTTTCCATGCAGTGCGAGTGAATGGTGACTGAGTCTGTCATTCTGCTTAAGGTCTTCTTGGAGGCAAGACATACAGGTTCAGAACAACATGAGTAGGAAATGTTTTCGTTTTCATCACAACTATCCCTATAATAATCAGCTGACGGTGAGTTGCAAAGTGCTTCATAAGACAATGATCTGAGTCATTGACACCACTGTTGCCATTGTGGGTGGGTGGGGCTGTTTTGCTTTGAGGTGACAGTATTTCTTTTGGGGCGGCAGATGGGGACTGGGATGTAGTGCATTTTGCATGGGCCTGAGGTAAAGGGAGTGGCTATGCACCAATGCAGCTTTGCTTTGAATCAGCTACTTTAAGTTTAGCGGGGTGACTTTACAGCATGAATGACAGCCAGTCTAACAGGAAGACCGGCATGGACAAGATAAGTGAAGGAGACAAGACCATACTGACCTACTTTAATGCAAAGGTAGACGGCTGTCTGGAACGCGTGGCAGCAGCACAACTGGTGCAGGTTGTTGGCATGTCATATTTGCGTGTGTGTGTGTATGTTGTGTTTAATCTGCTGGCCCGGATCCTGTCTTGGTCCGATTAAGAGGTGGTTGACAGTTGGTCAGCTTTGGGATTTAAACCCCCAGAGATCCTGACATTCTGCTGGTTACATCATCAACGTGAGATGCAGAGTAGGTCAACACTTGATCATGATCTCTTGTGTCACACACACTGCCACATCAGAATTCCTAAACATGTCTTGTTTAATTGAAAGATGGTGCCAATTCATTGCTGAACCCGTTGACAGGCGCCATAAGAGTGCATAGTTATCTTATCACCTGCTGTGTGTGTTGCACCACATGCGGCAATGAAACAATCAATAGGTAATCAGGGTTCAAGACTTGCAGCTGTGATTTTCACTTCATTGATGGTGTGAGCGAAGTGCGTGCGTGTTACTTTTTGATGTCAAGTGTCCATTCCTCTACGAGATGCGAAATCTAACACCAATTTAAAGTCTCATGCATGCACAAACTGCAAGCATGCTAAATAAATACAGGAACATGCAGATAATGCACGTGTGTCCATATTGGTGGTAGGTGAAACTTCAGACTGTAACGATTTAATCAACCACTTCCCAAGATGTTTCATTATATGCTTGGAAGGATTTTATAGATATAGTGGAGGATGGAAACGTGCAATGTTTAAATGGCATTGGTATTTGTTGTGTGGTTGATTGAGGTAGTTCCCCTTGATAATGTCAACTGGATAAAGCAAATGAGGAAGGCAGTTCACGATCCTCGGTGTTTGACACTACTGTGTATTCCCTGCCTTTCAGGATTGAATTTAGGGTTTCTGTGGTGTATACTAGTGTAATCATACAGGAATTGAATGCCAGTTCTAACCCTGCACACAGATTGGTTTGTATGTGTTAATATGCAAGTTGTTTATGGTGGTCTAGCTTGATTATGAATCAAAAGCCAACTTGGTTGGGGTTTTTAATTTTGTCCTGATTGTGGTTGAAACGGTGTAATTCTCTAGGATGGCTTTAAATGCGGTAATGGGGCTGTACTGCTCTCTCATTGGCAACTGAATGACTTGTATTCAAAACTAAAAATGCATTTTAATTAAGTAAAACAAAAGTCCTACTACTGTTTAAAAGTTTGGAGTCAGTAAGATTTATCATATATATGCATAAATGCCATACTTTTGGGCATTATGGGAAATGAACACTAAATCAGTGATTTCTGAAGGATAATGTGACACTGAAGACTGGAGTAATAGCTACTAAAAATTCAGCTTTGCTGATCACAATTAATTGCATCCAAAATAAATTGTGTGTATATAATGTGTACGTACTGTGTATATTTATATATAAATACACACACATGGATGTATATATTTAAGAAAAATGCTATATTTATGTATAAAATATTTATATGTAATATAAAATATATTACATTTATATTAATAAAAATTTGTGCTGTCAGACAATAAATTTAATCGTATCCAATTTTTGTTTACATAATGTGTGTACTGTGTATATTTATGATGTATGTATGTGTACAAATACACACATCCATGCATATATTTAAGAAAAATGTTATTGTATATTAAATATTTATATATAAAATAAATTTTATGAATATAAATTAATACATGTAAATATTTTCAAAATATATACAGTGTTTATATATACATAAATATACACAGTACACATTTATTATGTAAACTAAAACTTTTATTTTGGATGCGATTTAATCATTTGACAGCATTAAAAAATATCTAAAAACATACATTATGTATACATGTATGTGTGTATTTACATATATTTGTAATAAATATACAAGGCACACATACATAGTTTATGTACACACAAACTTTTATTTTGGTTGCGATTAATTGTTGGACAGCCCTATTTGCACAGGAATAAATTGAATTTTAAGACTTTTAAAACCGCAAAACAAATGTCTTGGTGAGCATGAGGTGTCGTTCAAAACCATTAAATTGTATCAACCCCACATTTTTGAACAGAAGTTTCTATTGATTAATTGTGTGGTATTGTCCAGACACGATTAGTTGTGGTATCTGTTAATGGGGTTACTTGTCTTGTTTGTTTTTGTCTGCTTAACTACCTGTATCTAATACCAGCTCAGCTCACCCTCACAGCATACCTCTAAAATAGGTTAAACCTGTGTCTATACTGTGCTTAATACAGCAGGTTACCCTGAAATTCTCACTTGCTCTAGATTTGGTGTGAGTGTAAGATTGGGCTGTGTTTCTTAACACACAGTGAGACCGCTGCCGCAGAACTGACAGAAGGGGGAAGTGAAGGAGGTAGACAGCATGTGGGTTATATATCCTGAGTCTGTGGATGCATTTACTATTCGAGCCAGGAGAACAGAACTTGATTGGCTTGTATTAACACGTGCATGTAAGATAAAACAAATAAAGAGGTGTACACTAACAAGTGCCTGAGGGCTGATTTCTTGTCGCAGTGAGCATATGACTGTCATTTCCTCCGGAAATTAGTCAGACCGGTATGAACCTGATCTGTTAGCGTACCTTTTTGGTTACAGTTGGCCTATATAATGTACTGTCTTTTTTTTTTTTTTCCCCCATGGTGTGGGGTTAAAAAAAAGTCAATAAATTAGCATGATCAAAACCAGTGAAAAAATGCTAATGTTCCATGTTAATCAGTGTTTTGAAATATTGAGTAAAAATGAATTGTTTCAAAACCTAGTGAGCCCCTGACACCATCTAAGATGGTGGATATTGTGAGAGGAAATACTATTATACAACACTGTTCAAAAGTTTGAATTAAAGATGCATGAAGTTGAATTTTTTTTTTTTTTTTTTTTTTTTTTTTTTTTTTTTTTTTTTTTTAACATAAATGCTGATGTTTTGAACATGCCTCATAAAATTAGTATTTAAAATGATTTCTGAAGAATCATGTGACACTGGCTGCTGAAAGTTCAGCTTTGCATCACAAGAATAAATTGTATTTTATAATATATTAAAATAGAATAAAGCTGTAATAACAGTTCACTATTTATCTAATTATTTCATAGTTTGTTGTAATAAGAAGAAATAAATTAGTGCACCTAATAATTCTATTAAAATCAGTTGGGACACATTGCAAGTTTCCAATACGTGAGTGCTATTTGTGTAGCGTGTATGGCTGATGTCCGTGTAGAGCAACTTATGAGGTTCTATGACGTCTAGGATGCTGCCTATGTAGGGAACACTGTATGTTTTAGAATAGAGCTGTAAGATATAGAAAATTCAAAGCAAATGGTAGTCAATACAGTAAATAATGTTGCATACTTCAATTTCTTCTTGTGAATCAATAATATCTGTCTCTCTATGCCTGTGTAGTCCTGTCATACTCTTCTGACTGCATGTATTCGCTTCCCATCTGCTTTGATCCATGAGAGGAAGAGGGAATGCTGATGTAGCAGTTGCTAGTGAAGATGCTGAGTCGTGGTTTGTGTGTGTTGCTCCATCCTAAGATGGCGGAGAAGCTGTAGAGATTAGAAATTCTGTGACGCATTCATGTTTTGTCTTTCTCATGGCTCCTTTCGTATCCTCTGTTTTACATTTCCTGTTATCTCCTGAATGCTCAAACGCTTGCTTGCTTTTACGTAATCTCTGGAATCCTTTCTTGTCGTCATCTGCTGTTTAGTGCGTTCTGTCCCATCCAAACATTGAAATTACATATTTGACATTTTGATGAAAGTTTGATTGCTCTTCTAATTGTAATCCGCGTGTTTTGTGAGGTAAAATCCAACGAGTGCCGGTTTTAAGACCGATTTTAGATTTTACTAAGTGAAGGCTGGTGTTAAGTGAGGATAAAACCTAACTGGCATCTTAATTAAAAGCAGAAAGCAGTGCAAACTAGGTTAGTGGGTCAGCGTGAACGTCGCAATAGCGAGGCAAAGCAAGCAAGCGAGCGACCTTCTGCAGTATTGTGTAACGCCTCTCAGAAGGAGATCAGCTATTTAGTATTGCAGAGATGCTGTCGTGTGTGTTGTTTTGTAATCCAAGGCCAGCTCATCTGTCATACTGTTTGCGTGTGTGCGAGGGAGAGAGAAAAGGGCGACACATCCAAATGAAAGTCTGGCTCTTATTGGTTGCCCAGATACATGAGTGTAATCCCTTCACAATACTGTGCCGGCCAAAACACAGACTGCACTGCCCGTACTGCAGCATTGTGATTTATCTTCCCTTTCTTTCTCTCGCTCTTTTTCAGGTCTGCGGGTAGGGCAGGAAATCGTTACCTCATACCCGCAAGTTGCCGTGGTGCGCGTTCCAACCCCATGGGTCCAGTCGGACAGCGACATCACCGTTCTGCGTCACATGGAGAAGATGGGCTGTCGTCTGGTCAACCGGCCTCAGGCCATCCTCAACTGTGTCAACAAGTTCTGGACTTTCCAAGAGCTCGCTGGACATGGAGTGCCTCTGCCAGATACGTACTCCTACGGTGAGAGAGCATCTTTATGTCTGAAACACGACAGTCTCCGATCTGTAATAAAAAAAAAAAAAAGGAACGTTTTTTCTATACAAAGAAACGCTGGTATAGAAATTTTTATATAGAAGTTTTTCAAGAAAGTCTTTTTATGTTGTGACCAATAACAAATATGTGACCCTGGACCACAAAACCACTCATAAAACCACAGATGTATTCGTACAAATAGCCAACAATACATTGTATGGGTCAAAACTATAGATTTTTCTTTTATGGAAAAAATCATTAGGATATTAAGTAAAATCATGTTCCATTAAGGTATTTTGTAAATTTCCTACCATAAACGTATAAATTTTTTTTCGATTAGTAAATTTAAGCTTTGCCAAAAACTTTTCTCAATATTTAAGTTTTTTTTTTTTTTTTTTTTTTTTCCCTCCACCCTCAAATTTTAGATTTTTAAATATCTCTGCCAAATATTGTCCTAACAAACCGTACATCAGTGGAAAGCTTACTTATTAAAAAAAATAAAAAAAGAATGTAGCCTTATTGACTGGTTTTGTGGTCCAGGCACATGGTAGACACAACAGAGTGGGAGAAGAAGAAAAATTTTATATATATATATAAAATAAATAAATTGTTAAATAATAAATAAATCTTTATTTTTAAAAGAAATGAATACTTATCCATCAAGGATTCAACTGATCAATTGATCAATCGATCAAATTGATCAAATGTCACAGGAAGAATATATGCCATTTAATTTCTTTTGAATTGTCTATTCATCAAAGAGTCCTGCAAAAAATATTCATCTGCACAGCTGTTTTCAACATTTCTAAAGGATCATGTGACACTGACTAGATTAATGGCTGAAAATTGAAATTTGAATTATTTATTTATTTTTTTTAAATTAAAATGGGAAAACTCAAACAAGAGAACAAGACAATAGAAAAGAGAAAAAAAAATTATTATTATTATTATTATTATTATTATGGCTTACCACTGTAATAAATCAATCTGAGAAGAAATTATTGGGGAATTACATAACTAAATCAAACAAGACAGAAAATAGATAAATAAATAAATAAATAAATATTTATACTCCAGTATTCCATACATATACCACATTAATTAAACCCTCTGAAAACTGTTGTTTTATGTTTTTAGTAATGTTTCACAATTACTTTTTTTTTCTGTATTTTTTATTTAATAAATGCAGCTTTGGTAAGTATAAGAGACTTTTTTTTTTTTTTTTTTTTTCTCCTCTCAAATCTTTTAAAAAATCATAATGACCCCAAGTTTTTAAACAGCAGCGCATGTGTATGCGCTCATGTATTTGTCGTTCATTCATCCAGACAACGGCTGTTTACGTGACAGTCTCCTGTTTGTAGAATGAAAGGGGAAGCCCTCATGACTAGCTGAAGAAAACCAAAATGAAACGGCAGAGAGAGAGAGATAGAGAGTGCAAAGGGGAGGGGGTGTATAACAGCAGTTACAGCTGCTGTAGTGACGTGTTCCTGGCAGAGCCGGTCTGACATACCCTGCATTTTCTCTCTTTCGCCCCCTCCCATTGAACGCTAGTTCATCTGCTCAGCTCAAGCCAGCCAAACACATTCTGCATCTCAAAGAATCTTCTCCTCACAAGCATGAAGAATATTTATATTTGAGCATGTAGAGAGTACAAAAACCAATCCAGCAGTTATACTTTCTGCGGTTTGGGTTTGAGCTTAAATTATATTTCCACCCCCTCTTTCTCTTTCTCTTCTCTTTATAGACTCTCTTTCCATACGCTTTCTCTGCTTGTTTCATCTTGGACACATTCAATCAAACCAAAGGTGGCATTAAATGAAAATACTTTGTCATTTATCAAACACTGATGGATATCATTTTGAATTAAATACAAGGTAGAACCATTAAACCTATTTTATTCCTATTTAACATCTGTAGCTTGTAACCTGCGTTCAGGTTAAGTCATAAACATAGAGTTGAAAAATAGATCAGGCCCAAATTTATAGCATTAAGGCATGCTACGGGTTATTAATTGTCAAAATAGATGATTAGGGGAATTTTCTTTATTCTTTTTTCCTCTACAAAGTGACGGTTATTTATAGTGCAGCCTCTGAATCAAACATGTGGCTGTCATGTTTCATTTGAAGAAGATTCTCCTAAAACATCTTTGAGCCATTAACCTTGAAAAACTGGCCACGTAGTTGGACAGCGCACCATCCAGGAAATGGAAAACGACGTGCGTGGCAAAAAAATCTGTCAGTCTTGCAGTCCTTCTCATGTGGATATTGAATGTCTCAGTGTTGCTTGTTTCATTAGAGCTGTTTGCATCTCTCTCAGGAATCTCGCACTCAAATTAAATCTCACTTTTAATTACATTCATTACACATTCACTAACCAACATCCGTGTTTGTGTGTCTCCAGGAGGACACGACAACTTCCGCAAGATGATCGATGAAGCCGAGCCGCTGGGTTACCCCGTGGTGGTGAAGAACGCTCGTGGACACCGAGGTAAATCACAATGTTCAGTTCTAGAACAGCCGCTGTGCATAATGGGTCCTTCGGGGATCTGAAAGAAACAGGCCACGTTAGACTTCAGATCTGGGTGCTGACAAACCTTCAGGAACCCTGAGAACACAAATGCCTCTAAATAAGCTTAGAAACATCATCTCTTTTACCTTAAAAACAAAGGTTGTCTGTCTTTCTCTCTCCAAGTGCACATAAGGCGTCTTTGTCCTGTACTGTTTTTTCAAGCACATTTGAAGAGAGTGTGTGTTGAAAGCATAATTTTCTTTTCAACTGCTTTTGTTTTAATAGTAGTTGCTGATCAGCAATCTTACAGAATTACAGTCTCACGGTCAGAGTAGAACTCGCTTTGATGCCAAGACCAGCGGCCACACCTGAAAAATATTATTAAACTATGTCATTAACTTATGATGTGTTTTGTTTACTTTTTTGTGCTGAGAAATTCTCCCAGGTCTGCCCAACCAATCTGTGTACGCCATTTTTAGAGTGCAGCACTTCGTGTCTACAGGTTCATGCATGCATCGATCTGTTTGTAGAGTCATTGTAAAATGGAGCATTGCGTCATGTTGCAGGTTTTGTCAGAATTTGAAAACGCATGAAACTTAATTGTGAAGTTAAATACAATTAAAATGGTATTTATTGTCCATTTTGATACAAATCTATTAATTTAATTTTTACAATTAACCCCCCCCCCACCCAGTTATACACTACCAGTCAAAAGTTTTTGAACAGTAACAGTTTCTATTCTATTCTATTCGAATATATTTAAAATGTAATTTATTCCTATGATCAAAGCTAAATTTTTAGCATCATTACTCCAGTCTTCAGGTTTTTTTTGTTTTTTGTTTTTTTTGTAGACATTTATCGTTTTATATAAATTATTATATTATTATAATTATTATTATTATTATTAGGGGCCAAGCACCAGAGGTGCGGTGGCACCTATTGTATCCGTTGGCGTTATTATTATTATTCTTCTTCTTCTTCTTCTTCTTCTTCTTCTTCTTCTTCTTCTTCTTCTTCTTCCGCCGCAAGTCTATGGCAGCCCATAGAACCGCTTGCGGGAAAGTTGTATAATTTTGCACACTGATAGAGGACAGTCCCAACATTAACCATAGCAAGTTTGGAGTCTCTAACTCAAACTCTCTAGCGCCACCACCTGTCCAAACTTTCAATAATTTCATGCTAATAACTTTTGAACCGTAAGGCACAGAATCAAAATTCTTTTTTCCTCTGAATCCTTGGCTCATGCCGAGTCGAATGAAGTCCAAAATTCAAAAATTGTAAGGTTTAGTTTTTTTTCTATAAATTTTTATTTGTAAAACCTACTTTTTCGAACTCGTCCTAGACGGTTTGTCTGATTTTCACCAAAATTGGCTCAGATCATCTTCAGACCATGCTGGCAAAAAGTTATGGAATTCAAGTTGATTAGTCAAAACGTTTTCGAATGACGCGCGAATAAATTCTACGAAAAGCACGCAAAAATGGTTGTAAGGCTATATCTCCGCAACGGTTTGTCATATTGAGGCCAAACTTGGTGTGTTTTATAACAAGCATGACCTGAGATTACCTGCAGTGTTTCAGCACAGTGCCACCTAGTGGTCAGGAGATATGAAAAATGGGTCTTTTTGCTTATAACTTCTGAATAGTTGGGCCAAAAATCATGAAACCAGTCTCTTTAGATTCGGTGAATCATGCCGAGTCGAACCATATCCAATTTTCCCATGTCAGCCATTTTGGGTGTCGGCCATTTTTAATTTAGCTTTAAAATGCTGTATCTTGAGAACGGATTAGCGTATCGTTTCGACATTAATTACAAAAATGTTCGGCACCATGCCCGGAATGTACATAAAAATTTTGGGGCCAGCGCCACCTTGTGGTCAAAAGTTATAACGAAATTTCAAAAAATGCTAATAACTTTTGCGTACATTAGCCTATTGAAATGAAACTGATTTTGATAGATTCCTTCGGTCATGCTGAGAACACCGATACCAATTTTGCCAATTTTGGCTGAACTTCCTGTCCGCCATTTTGATTCATGTTGAAAACCTACTTTTTCGAACTCCTCCTAGACCGTTAGTCCAATTTTCACCAAATTTGACTCAGATCATCTTCAGACCATGCTGACCAAAAGTTATGGATTTCGTGTCGATACACGAAACCGTTTTCGTTTAGCGCATCAACGAATTTACTGGAAAGATGCCAAATTGCATCCGAGTCTGTATCTCTGCAAAGCTTTGACATATTGACACCAAATTTTATATGTGCTATTGTCACCACACTCTGACCAAGCCACATCAATTTGGTAACAGTGCCACCTATGGGTCAGAAGTAATATGCCCTTCACTAAACATTAATAATGAAATTTACAAAAATGCTAATAACTTCTGTTTACATTAGCCTATTGGAATGAAACTGATGCCAATAGATTCCTTGGGCCAAGTCGAGAACATTGATACCCATTATGCCGAAATTGGCCAAACTTCCTGTCCGCCATTTTGATTAATGTACAAAACCTACTTTTTCGAACTCCTCCCAGACTGTTAGTCCGATCTTCACCAAATTTGACTCAGATCATCTTCAGACTATGCTGGCAAAAAGTTATGAATTTCGTGTCGATATACGAAACCGTTTTCGTTTAGCGCATCAACAAATTTGCTGGAAAGATGCCAAACTACATCTGAGGCTGTATCTCTGCAAAGCTTTGACATAATGACGGCAAACTTTGTGTGTGTCATTGTCATTTCACACAGAACACGTCACATCAATTTGAAAACAGCACCACCTGTTGGTCAAAAGTGATAAGCCATTAAATTTTATTACGATTGGTTGTATTTATGATTTTTCAGCCATTTCAACTGATATTATCCTAAAATGGCTTAAGTTACTCACTGTTGTAGTCGGTCTGCTGCTCCTTGCCGTGCTTAACTCCTCATTCTGCCTCTTTTGTGCTTGGCCCCGCAATTGCTGCTGAGCATAAACTAGGAAAGTCATGGAAATGATTGGTTAAAGGTGTGGGAACACACATGTAAAGCAGGACTTGTGCGCACATATTTCAGTCAAACCTTTGTTAAAAAGGGTATTGGGTCGACGAACTATGGATAAAAATAATACATTGCACACAATGTTGACCTTTGTCAGGCTGTGACTTGTTTTAAAAGGTTTCCTCTGACCCATGGGGAATTGGGTTGGGTGGCGGCAGCCTGATGGTTGAACATCTGGAGAGTTCACAGCCCTGCTGTATCACCTTTGTACCCTTGAGCGAGACGCTTAACCCCTGTTGCTCTAGGGGACCTCTCCCTGCAATTAGTGTCTTACGCATCTCTTTCAATCTGTTCGATGACAATTGAGTAATTCTCTTCTCTTCCCCACCTTCTCACATTCTGCATGTGTCCAAATACATGCTGGGTGTGTATCAAGAGTGTAAAGTGATTTATTATTTTGTGAAAGGGATGACACCAATTCACATTTGTAGTCACATGATCTTCATGCAATTAACCCTGAATTGTTACAAGTTGCTCATGTTGTGTTTGGTTGTTATGCAGAGAAATCATTAATTGAGCCGTTGGCAATGACACCTCAAATTAAATATTGCTTTTTGCTTTAGGTAGTTCCTAAAATGAATTCTGAGAATTGTAGAGCAAGTCAACGTACTTGTTTTTCCTGGTAAAACCTCACTACTGAATATTTGATCATGGTGTGTCACATTTTGATTTGTACAGGTAAAGCTGTGTTCCTAGCCCGGGATAAGCACCACCTGTCGGACCTGTGTCATCTGATTCGCCATGACGCCCCGTACCTGTTTCAGGAGTATGTCAAGGAGAGCCATGGACGGGATGTGCGAGTGGTTCTGGTCGGGGGGAGAGTGATCGGATCCATGTTGCGCTGCTCTACCGACGGACGCATGCAGAGCAACTGCTCACTGGGTATGCAATCCCACACTCACCTCCCTGAAAATGTTGTAATAATAATAAATTTTATATATATATATATATATATATATAATATTATTATTATTATTATTATTATTATTATTATTATTATTATTATTATTATTATTATTAAAAGTATGAAAATAAACCTAATAATAAAAAAGTGTATGTATGTGTGTGTATATATATATATATATATATATATATTTATATATTTATTTATTTATTTATTTAAGGTTTATTTTCATACTTTTAATAATTTTAATAAAAAATAAATAATTCTATATGGCTTTAATTTCTATTTATTTTTTTTTAAGGTTCATTTTCATACTTTTTAAAATATTTCTGTTTTTTTTTTTTTTTTTTTTTTTTTCTTTCTATTACAGTTTTTTTTGTTTTTTTTTTACTTTTTTTGTTTTTTTTAATATTTCTGTATGGCGTTATTCATTTTATTTTATTTTTCTATTATAGGTTGTTTTATTTTTAGGTTAATTTTCATACTTTTAAAAAATATTTCTGTATGGCATTATTTTTATTTTTTAATATTTGACTTGTGATGTAAAATTTCATTATGTAGAATGTTGATTTTTGTGGCTTTTTTTTTTTTTTTTTTTTTAATTCCATAGGATTTATAGGAGATTAATTATTAATGCTTTTGCTATTGGGAAGGGGGACGTGTATTATTGTTTTTTTTTATATAATAATAATAATAATAATAATAATAATAATAATAATAATAACAACATATAATATAATATAATATAATATAATATAATATAATATAATATAATATAATAATATTTTTAAATTATTATTATTGTTGTTGTTATTAATGACCACCAATGCAAATGGTGTCTCAATTTTAGTACTATTTATACACTATTATAATGTTATTTATTTAATTTTCTTTTTTTCTATAATATTATTGTTGTTGTTGTTGTTGTTGTTGTTGTTGTTATTTAAATTTTATTTTATTTTATTTTATTAAAATTCACTTTAAATTTTTACATTTTAGTTCAAGTTTAATTTTTAGCTCCGTTTTAGTAATTGAAAGTTTAATTTTTCATGTAATATTTCAACTTTATTTCAGTTACCAATTTGAAAGCTGAAAACAGCACTGCCCATAATTTCCATAGCCTCCGTGCTCATGATTTCACTCTCTTTTCTAGGTGGTGTGGGAATGATGTGCCCCCTCAGTGAGCAGGGGAAGCAGCTGGCCGTGCAGGTGTGCAACATTTTGGGAATGGACGTCTGCGGAATCGACCTGCTGCAGCTAAATGACGGTTCCTTCGTGGTGTGCGAGGCCAACGCCAACGTTGGCTTTATCGCGTTCGACCAGGCTTGCGGGATGGACGTGGCGGGCATCGTGGCCGACTACGCCCTCTCGCTCCTGCCGAGCCGCCTCAGCAGGAAGATGTCGCTGCTCTCGGTGGTCTCCAGCACCAGCGAAACCAGCAGCGAACCCGAGGTGTGTATCCAGACCGAGGTGATCATCCCCACAGAGGTGTGTATTCCCAATGAGATCTGCCCACCCGGCGCCACAACCTGTGCTATCACCGACGCCGTCTCCACCATGAGCACAAGCTCCACCTCTAGCGAGAGCGAAGCGGATCTAACCGAAACGGGGCCCGCCCCCGTCACCGCAGATCCCGCCTACAATATCAACTCCCTTCTCGCGAGTGAGATAAAACTGTTGACTGAGTGAGCTGGAATTACAGCCACAAACACACTTGCACACACACAAACACACACATACACATCAAAGAGCGAAACATACTGAAGTGGACATTATACGTACAGATGCACATGTGTAATCATACTAACCCTCCCTGTAAACCCCCATCTGAGGCTGCTCCCCTGATGTTTCTTCTCCATTGACAGACTATAGAGTTATACAAGTGTACAGTGCAGTCGGAAGTGCACTAGATAGTGTACACTCCAGCCTGGCTGTAGCGCACCAGCTTAATATGCGTTTGCCACTGTAATTTGAGGGTGCATGCACTGTAGAGTGGTTTTCCAAATGTAACCTTTCAGCTCCCATCAACTGGATTCTGATGTACATACTGTGGGTTAGGGTACACATATACTGACATACACTTGAGGACATATTAAAGTCTGTATTATAGAGAGAGAATGAATGCATTTTGTCTGTTACAAACCTTGTGGTAAAGCCTGGCTGAAAGTATAATGCATTGCATGCGTGGGGTGAGAATGAGGAAACCGAACGGACCTAAATTTCAACTGCCCACCAGGATACAAAGGCACATACCTCCCTGCCCTCAAAAAGCCCACACAGACAGACACATAGAGGGACAGCAAGAACAAAAACTGGAAAGCTGTGAATATTCTCATCCATCCCAACTCTTTTAAAAGCATGAATGAGTACGAGTTATTTTAGTCTGTTGCGGTGGCTGCCTGTAGTAAATGAATTACTGCTGATCAGACGAGCGTAAAGGTTTCATTTGCTTTGCCTGTGTCGGTAAAATTGAATGACTGATGTGGGACCCGTTTTGAATTACCTTCCTTAATGTGTAGTAAGCGAGGATTCGGCACGTAGGAACTTAATTCTCACAGGCATCTTCTGTGAATGAGGCGGCCATTTTAGAAATCCACCATTTTGAACTGGTTAAAGCACTCTGTTTATGGATCAATAGTATGGAAGACTAGTATATACTTTAAAACTGAGCTTCTTTTTCCAATGTTGTCTATTCAAATCTGCTAATGACCACATGCCAGTCTGCATGTCTGCCACCCCGAAAGCAATTCCCCACGTATTAGAGGCTGAACAGTGAGTTGCATAGAAGTAAAGCAAGTAGACTTTTAAATACTAATGTTTTTACCACAAGGGCTGAACGTTTTGCCAACACTAAGCGCTGACGATGAATAAGCTATTTGTCTTCAACGATTTGTTTGTACCGAAATACTGCAACAATAAAACTGAAGTGTCAACTCAGATCGGTGCTACAGCTGCTCTTAATTCAGCCCAGTGGTCTAATGGCCAATGAAAGAAAACCAGGAATTGTATTGATTTTACATTTATTCGTCGCACTCAAACTTATATCTGTGCACCATGCATTTCTCACAAGTCTAATTCTTTTATTCAAAGTTGGAGTTCACTTCCAGAACAAAAATTACAGATAATGTTCTCGCTCCCTTGTCATCTGAGATGCTTGTGTTTCTTCAGTTGATAAGAAATTGTTTCTTGAGGGGAAAAAAAAAAAAATTTCAATGTAGTAGAGTTCAATGGTCCCCCCAAGTTTGAACTTCCAAATGCAGTTTCAAATGGCTCTACACGATCCCAGCCGAGGAAGAAGGGTCTTATCTAGCAAAACAATCGGTCATTTTCGAAACAAAAGGACAATTTATATAGGTTTTAACCTCAAACGCTCGTTTGTCTAGGTCTGCATTAAGTGTTTTTTTTTTTTTTTTTTTTGTTTTTTTTTCTCTCCCTGGGTCAATACAGTTGGGGTATATCGAAAAACTCCCGTTTCGTTTTCTTCCCCAACTTCAAAATCAGAAGTACCGACCCAGTGTTTACAAAGTGAACATGCAAAGAACATCAAAAGCCCTTTACCCAAAAAGGCTGAAACAGCGATGTAGGATGATTTTGACATTGAAGAAGAAAACGAGACGAGAGTTTTTCAACCCTAACTGTATTAACCCCGATTACACAGACGAGCATTTGAGGTTAAAAAGTATAGAAATTGTCAAAAAAAGACAGATCGTTTTGCTAGATAAGACCCTTCTTCCTTGGCTGGGATTGTTTAGAGCCATTTGAAGCTGCATTTAAACTGCATTTTGGAATTTCAAACTTGAGGGCACCATAGACGTCCACTATAAGGAGAGAAATCCTGATTTCTCAAGAAACATAATTTCTTATCGACTGAAGAAAGAAAGACACGAACATCTTAGATGACAAGGGAGTGAGTAAATTATCTGTAGTTTTTTTGCTCTCGAAGTGAACTTCTCGTTTAAGCGACTCCGTAAAAACGTCCCTTTTTTCGATCTGGTAGTGTCTCAAATTCCTAATTTCAGCACATTCGCGTAATGAAATTCACATCGAGTCTTAAGAATTGCCTACAGCAGCAAAAGTGGACCAAGCTCACAATTCAAACCAGCTCAGAATGGTTTACAATGTTAGACGTCATAGAGTTTAGATCAATTACATGTGAGTTCGGATTTAGATGAAATAGTTTACATTAAGATGCAATATAGATTTGAAATTTCGAGTCGACTCAGGGAAGCAGCCTTGATCAAATTCCTCTCCTTGGAAACACATTCATGCTAGACAAGTCCTGCCTATGTGTAACAATAAACAAAAGGACAAAGCGTTATAAAATATTAAGAAATAGATGCTGTGAGACCTGATGGTTACATGCACTCTTTTCTTGTTTGTTTTATAATATTTAGTGTTCTGTTGTCTTGTTTTCCTAATTTATAATTCTTTTTTTTTCTGAGAAAAAGATAAAACTGGGTTCTATGCGATAATCTTGCTTGGGAAAGATTGAAGCGTGACGAAGGGTTTTGGTGTGAGTTTGACCGAACAGCCGTTGACCACCTGAGACGCGCACACACTCTTCTCACCACCCCCTCTCAAGCGTTGTGATTTGCTGTCTTGTGTGTGTGATGTGTTCCATCATTTCATGCAACCAGAGACTTGCACCCTCCACCTCTTCCCACGCAAGAACAAGTGTCCCTGTAAACTCTGACACTTTTCGGTGTTTGCGATAACGCACCATATGGTTGTCGAACTCTTACAAGCTCTGCCTCCACTAGGACACAACAGGACGTTTCTTCTCCCCTTATGTTAAGTATCAAACCTGTGTGACTCCAAATTTTAATGCAAATTCAGAATGGAGAGGTCAAACTCCCATGATGGCATCTCAACTGAGAGCTAAAATCTGCCAGTGGAAAACATTGTCTATATGAAGTATTGCTCAGTCTGATTGATAAGGTACCACTATACCCCGCTGACTTGTGCAAGTTGGTAATTAACTTAGCGTCACATAACTAAAAATGAAAAAACAACAGTTGCTGCTAATGAACACTTAGCTCTCTGGTATGGAAAAGGGAAATGTTTTGAGACTCCATGTGTTCATTTCATTGCCTATTTTTTTTCTTTTTTTAGTGGGAACCTAAATGCCAAAAACCAAGCAATGTTGTATAATTTAAAACAAGAAATTACTAGTGATAGAACGCTAACATTGATGTTATGTGTTATTACGTAATAATACCAATAATACCAATAAAGACATTTTAAAAATGTCCAGAACATCAAACTGTGTCAGCTTGGTCTATTTATCTCACATTGCAGTTGAAGGGCATTTTTTATTTTTTTATTTTTTAACTGATCTTTTACAAGATTGTTGCTAAAGGTGTGGTCACATGTACTGTTGTTTGGTGATTTTCAAGGGCAAAATCTTTTTTTTTTTTTTTTTTTTTTTTTTTGGAATTTTGTGTGAGGGTGAAATATTAACCCGTGCAGATTTTGCAACAGATTTTACTCCGTTGACCAATAGAAAGCTGCCTGGTTTTAAAGTAACTGGTGTGAGAGCTGTGCTTCATACATCACTATTTAACTAGACAATGGAACTTTTTTGCCCATGAAATTTCGCAAATGTGACCGCACCTTAAAAGAGAAGTTCACTTCAGAACAAAAATGTACGGATAATTTACTCACCCCCTTGTCATCCAAGATGTTAATGTCTTTCGTAAAGAAATTGTTTTTTGAGGAAAACATTTTAGGATTAGTCCATATAGTGGACCTCTATGGTGCCTGTGAGTTTGAACTTACAAAATACAGTTTAAATGCAGCTTCAAAGAGCTCTAAACGATCCCAGCTGAGGAATAAGGGTCTTATCTAGTGAAACGATCGGTCATTTTCTAAAAAGAAAAATTAAAATTGATATACTTTTGAACCTGAAGTGCTTGTCTTGTCTAGCTCTGCGTGTACTCTGTGTATTCCGGTTCAAGACAGTTAGGGTATGTCGAAAAACTCCCATCTCATTTTCTCCTCTAACTTCGATGTAGGACGATTTTAATGTTGGATATATATTGTAGTTTATTTTTTTTTTTTTTTTTAGAAATTACCTGATCGTTTTGCTAGTTAAGACCCTTCTTCCTCGACTGGGATCGTTTAGAGCCCTTCAAGGCTGCATTTAAATTGCATTTTGGAAGTTCAAATTTGCGGGCACCATGGAAGTCCACTCTATGAAGAGAAGTCCTGAAATATTTTCCTCAAAAAACTTAATTTCTTCATGACTGAAGAAAGAAAGATGTGAACATCTTGGGCGACAAGGGAGGTGAGTAAATTATCTGTAAATTTTTGTTCGGGAAGTGAACTTCTCCATTAGTTATACATCAATACCTCCTAAAGGGGACATCAGATGCAAAATTCACTTTTACATGGTGTTTGCATATAAATATGTCTTGGAAGTATGTGGACACAACCCTACAATGATAAAAATCCATTCACTTCTTTTTTTTTTTACTTCTTTCTCCCTAAAACCTAAAAGTCCCAATTATCAAGCTGTTTTGATTTTCTGAGCATTATGATGTCATACTGCTCAGGCCCCGCCCATGACAGCTGCTGGACTGTCCCGTATTGGCACATTTTTGCCCTCAGCCAGTTGTACGCTGTCCGCCATTTTCTCCGTGCTCGAACAGCTGTAGCAACAACAATAGAGGTCTGATCAGTGTTTGGGCTACAGAGAGCGGACGGCTCTGTATGCTTTCAAATTGATCTCACTGTACTTTAATGTCTCACACCGATCAGTCTGCGCAGCAACCCCTTTAAATTGAACACAACTACTGCCTCGTAAGCAATGCAGGCGTTTTGTAGTTGGATGTAAAAGACATTAGAGCCACTGAGGACACAGTCGATTAGTTAGATTTTGATAGTAATGCACCACCAAATACACAAGAAACTGAAGAAAGGGGAGGGGTGAGCAGTAGCTCATTATCATTTAAAGAGACATGCACCGAAACGGGTCGCTGTGAACAGAGCTGTTTTTGACGAGGTAAAAAGGGTGTTGACACACCAAGCCGACGGCTGGCCATTGGTTAACATTGGGCAGCATCTGTCAGGTGTGTTCCACACATCGGCTCTCGTCGGTGGGGGTTTGTCCAACTCAACATGAGTAAAAACTCTGATCGGATGCTCAGTTCAGTGAACGAGTCAGTGCTGTAGAATTAAAGCGAAAGTGATGAAAACATAAGCAAATGAAGCAGGACAAACATAAGACTGTTCCAATGCTACATGATCTTACCCAAGCATTACAATGTGAATATTTTCATTACAACGAGCTGCTAAAAATGAATAAAGTTATCAACATAACTGATATTCAAAATGGTAAGCTTGCGCTGCTTTGTTTACCTTTCGTATATCTGCGTATAGCTCGTATATCCTTGTTTCAGTTTCTCCTTTTGAATCACGAATATATGTGACCCTGGACCGCAAAACCAGTCATAAGGGTCAATTTTCTGAAACTGAGATAACTGGATATTAGCTGGATAAATAAGCTTTCCATTGATGTATGGTTTGTTAGGACAAGATTTTGCTGAGATATGATTACTTGAAACTCTGGAATCTGAGGGTGCAAAAAAAAAAAAATCAAAATATTGAGAAAATCACCTCTAAAGTTGTCTAAATGAAGCTATTAGCAATGCATATTACCAATCAAAAAGTTTTGATATATTTACGGTAGGAAATTTACAAAATATCTTCATGGAAACATGACCTTTACTTAATATCTTAATGATTTTTGGCATAAAAGAAAAATAAATAATTTTGACCCCCACAATGTATTTTTGGCTATTGCTACAAATATAACCGTGCTACTTATGACTGGTTTTATGGTCCAGGGTAACACATACTATTGATTGCTGGTGATATAGACAGCTAATTCCTCTCACACAGGTGCATAATGCCATTCACACAGAACACGTTTTTCCATTCCAATGTGCTACTTTTCCATTGTTTTTCTATGTAAACGCATTTGACGGAAGTGCATGACCGTTATGCTCGCGTCTTGCATCTTTTGCAGCACCACGCACGAGCACCACAGTTTTAAAACACTGTGTGAAGTTAAAAGAATTTAAACTTTTACACTCGGAACTCGGAGGCGAGGCGAGCATTGCAAGCATCTGTTTACAGTGTTGGGGGTAACGTATTACAAGTAATGCAAGTTATGTAATATTATTATTTTTTTCCAAGTAACTAGTAAAGTACCTCATTACTTTTTAATTGACAAGAAAATATCTGAGTTACTTTTCCCCCCATTTATTGATTAAAAGCTCTCTTTTCCCCATTTTGAGAGAAATCGGGAGTAAGATGTTAGTTCTAGAATAAATGTGAACATGCATTAATTCATCTCACTCACAAAAAACTGATTCAGTATTCCTCAAAATGAATAAAAACAGTGAAATTCAACTCAGAATATGACACAAACCTGCAATAATTAAATATGTTAAATAATACAAATATCCTTTATGCATCTGATACCATTTTATTAACCAATGTCTTTGTTGCCGACCTTCGATGATCCAATTTAACTTTGGTTAAATTGGATCTATGGTTGCTTTAGTAAGCAAAAATGACTCAAGATAATCTAACATTTGTTTTCCTTTTTTTATTGCTGAAGAGTTGACATTTTTTCTTCTGAAGTCTACTGTATAGACGTGAATTTACTTTTTTCAAAGCCTGAGGCTTTTGGTGTGAAAAGGCTTTTACATTTGCCAAAAATAGAACTTTTTATATTAAAAACAAACAAGCAAGCCCTGCCCAGATTTAAAAAGTAACTCAAAAGTAAAGTAATGCATTACTTTCCATAAAAAGTAACAAAGTAACGTAATTAGTTACTTTTTTAGGGAGTAACTCAATATTGTAATGCATTACTTTTAAAAGTAACTTTCCCCAACACTGTTTGTTTACAGTAACAATTTGGTATGACAACTGTTTTATTTGACAGCAACATGGTGGAGGAGGCGCTCATATTGGCTGTGTCCGAATTCTCTGAATTATATAACATTTCTTGAAGCAATTATCGTAAGTTGTTCCTTAAAAAACAGCTTGGGGAGAAATATCTCTGTCACTGAATATTGTCATTATTGCATCATGTCTCAAAAGCGCGTCTCGAGACTGTTGCGTTCTCTGTGCTTTTTTAAAAAACATTCCTGAGGATCTTGCGATTTTAGATGCAAAGATGCTTTCTGTGTGAATGGCCACTTATTTTGCAGTCGGCTGTAGTGTGTGTGGTGTTCGAGTGCTGCTTTTTGGTTCAGGCGCTGCCGACGCAAGGCAACAACAGCGTTGGCTTTTGTCGCCACTAGCACTTTCAAGTCGGCTTGGTGTGTCACTGCCTTTTTTACAACTACTGAGAAATTTTACCCCAAGTATGTTGCAGACATTTCAAAAAGACCCTAAAGAATCATACCAACTTGTGGAAAGTAAGCATCCAATGTCCCCATTGATTGCACAAATGAATGAATATGAGCACTGTACAGTGTAAAGGCACTGTTTGAATGTTGTTGTGTTGTGTTTTTTGTTATGCATTTTGATTCTATGTTTTTTGGAGGTTTGTGGTGTGTAGGTTAGTGGCCGGGTCTCATTCCAAGTGTTTTTCAGCATGTTGTAGTAGATTATGGATTGACTCTCTCAGTCTGTTTTGTTCACTTAACCCCTGGATCAACATCTCAGCCTTCTTCCCATACTCCAATGCCTATATACACAAACAAAAAACACAAAAGGAATATATACCAAAAACTATAGTTTCCAAACAATATCACCTATCTAACATGATAGTGTGACAAGCAGTTTAATTTCGGGAGTACAGTGTAGTTTGATGAATAATGGGATTTTAACAATTTGATATAAGAGCTGAGAAGCTGTGCTAAATCAGGGAGTTTTATTGTGGTTTGATATGAGAGCTGGGAGGTTGAACAAGTTGCGATAAGAACTGAGGATTTAAGTCGTAGTGCGAGATGTAGGAGAAATCCTGAAGGAGAATCCCATTACAACCAGAATAGCAGTGGAACGGTCTGCCTGTCAATTTTCATCACGGCTTTAGTCTTTAGCGCTAATCTGCACTTAAGTCAAAAGAACTTATGCATGTTCAAATCACAACATCTATTGGAGTCGAAAGCACTTTCAGTTTAATTAGACATTTGGTTACGGTTTGTTTTGTTTGTATGATTTGGTTACGCAGTGCGCTGGTGAGGAGATTCAAAGTGTTGAATTCAGGAACTCATCATGTGATGTTTCCAAATGGAATATTTCATTAGTGAATCTTTATTGTTTACCTTGGTGTAGTTGTTGCATAGCAGCCACAGCATAGCCAGAGAATGAGCCAACATGGCTGACTGGTCAGGGCGAGGCTTCACACACTGTTCCTCAAACTCTAAGATACATCTCAACATCTGATCAGCCTCCATACACTGGGCCTCATCTACAAACAAAAGAGAGGAAGATCAATGTCAGCTATAATAGTCACAGGCGAGTGAAGCAGTTTGATTCTGAGAAACCAGATCTATCTGTGAAAGAGGCCGAATGATGGATTCTGTTGAATAGTCTCTAGGAGATTTCTAGTGTTTTGAAACATATCCCGTATAGAGAGTTGCTCCCATCTGACATTGTTTGCCAGGCTGATAAATCAGACAATATTTGACCACTTTGAGATTATCTGAATCAGCTGATAACCATGCTAGCTTAGTCCATTAGGAGAAGCATTAAAGGAGAAGTCCATTTCCAGAACAAAAATGTACAGATAATATACTCACCCCCTTGTCATCCAAGATGTTCATGTCTTTTTTTCTTCAGCCATAAAGAAATTATGTTTTTTGAAGAAAGCATTTTAGGATTTTTTTCCATATAATGGACTGATATGGTGCCCTGATTTTGAACTTCCAAAATGCAGTTTAAATGCAGCTTCAAATGATCCCAGCCGAGAAAGAAGGGTCTTATCTAGTGAAACAATTGGTTATTTTCATTTGAAAAATACAATTTAAATACTTTATAATCTCAAATGCTCGTCTTGCTTTCTCTGAACTCTGTGTATTCTGGTTCAAGACAGTTAGGGTATGTCGAAAAACTCCAATCGTATTTTCTCCCTCAACTTCAAAAATCATTTCAAAATCATCCTACATCGCTGCAGAAGTACCGACCCAGTCTTTGCGAAGCGAACAGGCAAAGAAGATTAAACACCTTTAACAAAAAAGGTAAAACCGCGATATAAGATGATTTTGAAGTTGAGGGAGAACATGAGATGGGGATTTCTTGGACATACCCTAACTGTCATGAACAGGAAAAAAAAACAGTTCAGGCAGAGTGAGACAAGACGAGCATTTGACATTAAAAAATATTTAAACTGTATTATTTTTAATGAAAAAAAAAACGATCGTTTGGCTAGATAAGACCCTTCTTCCTCGGCTGGGGTCGTTTACAACCGCATTTGGGATCTTTTGAAGCCGCATTTAAACTGTATTCTGAAAGTTCAAAATTATTATAGTCCATTATATGGAAAAAAATCCTGAAATGTTTTCCTCAAAAAACATAATTTCTTTACGGCTGAAGAAAGACATGAACATCTTGGATGACAAGGGGTGAGTACATTATCTGTCAGTTTTTGTTCTGGAAGTGAACTTCTCCTTTAACACTCGCTCATGCCGGTTCAGAAATCTACCAACAACTAGTCTATGGATAATTCATTTAAATTTTACTGCATAAAATGTTTAATCGTATTAAAACTACTGTACAGAAGCCTAGTCAGTGAGATTTTTTTAATAGAAATGAATACTTTCATTCAGTAAGGATGCATTTAACAGATACAAAAGTGACGTAAAGACATTTATAATGAAAAAAATAATAAATAATAATTTATTTATCAAAGAATCCTGGAAAAAAAAAGTATCAGGGTTTCCAGAAAAACAGCCGTTTTTAACATTGATAATGAGAAATGTTTCTTGACCAGCAAATCAGTATATTAGAATGATTTCTGAAGGATCACTGAAGACTGGAGTAATGATGCTGAAATTATTAGTTTATTTTACTTTCCTACATTAAAGTTCACAATGAACAATGGTATTTTTTTTTAAATAAATTAGCATTACATTGATTTAACATTAAATGTATTCATTTATAAACAACATAAAAACAATTATGCTTATTATATCTAGCATTACTAAACAGTAGCAAATTAGCTGCTTGACTGAACAGTGAGCATAGTTTGATGCAAGTCCCCACTGACACGAGATGACTGTCTGCTCTACAGAGCCAAAAGGATAAAACTGTGGCTAGTCTGTGTCCCTGATTGATACCAGGTCATGCTTGTTGTTGTAGCTCTGTGCAGTCGCATCCACCAGGACATGCAGAGCAAGGCTGGCTGAGCTGTTTCCTGCTATAGGGAGTCATCTGGTCAGAAGTTATAATATGATGTGGCTGGCCAGAGGGCGGAACCGGCGCCAGTCTACTGACCTCGGGTCAGTCAGTATGAAGCCATAAAGCAGGAAGGATCAAGCGTACTGACCACTGACCAGCCAGCCACGTCACTAGAAGACTTAGCCAAAACACCCACTGAGGTTAATAGGCTTAGAGAGAGAACTAGGGCAGGAGCGCCGCACGTCCTCGCGGCCGTGTCATGTTTGATCTTAGTTATCAGTGGAACAAACTAGGTTTTGCTCTAGGACACAGCCTCATGGCTCTAAAAATAACCCCGGCCTCATACAAACGACATACAATACACAAACACACTGGTACAGGCAGCTATGAAAGTTTATAAAGACTTAAATCCACGCTATACAGATTGTTCATAATAATAAACAAATATCAATTACATATTATTATATTTTTTACACATAATACACATTAATTTATTCATATCAATTATAATGACAATAAAAATGCTTATACTTTATCTCTCTCTCTCTCTCAAAGCTACGGATCATCTTCCTTCCTTTGACTTGATTTGGTGCTATGGTGGAGCTTTGTACGAGGTTTTTGAAAACAACTTGGTCTTTGCCCCCATTTTTCTTTAAGTTTCTGTTATTTTTCCTTTTTTTCTATTTTTTTTTTCTAACTTGATTGTCTGGATAATGTGTTAATATTTGTAATAAAGTTTTGTTGAAAATCAAAATCTCTCTCTCTTTCTCTCTATAGACTACTAGTCAAAAGTTTCTGAACAGTAAGATTTTGAATGTTTTTTTTTTTAAAGAAGTCTCTTCTGCTCACCAAGCCTGCTTTTATTTAATCCAAAATAGAGCAAAAACAGTAAAATTTTGAAATATTTTTTACTATTTAAAATAACTGTTTTCTATTTTAATATATTTTAAAATGTAATTTATTTCTGTGATTTCAAAGCTGAATTTTTTAGCATCAGTACTCCAGTCACATGATCCTTCAGATATCATTCTAATATGCTGATTTCCTACTCAAAATCATTTTTTTTATTATTATTTATTATTATTATGTTGAAAACAGCTGAGTAGATTTTTTTCAGGTTTCTTTGATGAATAGAAAGTTCAGAAGAACAGCATTTATTTTAACATTACAATTGTCTTTATCATATCATGTTAAAAGTATTAATTTCTATAATTTATTTACAAAAAAAAAAAAAAAAATATATATATATATATATATATATATATATATATATATATATATATATACACACATACTGACTCCGAGCTTTTGATAATAATAATAATAATAATAAATGTTTCATGAACAGCACATTAGCATATTAGAATGATTTCTGAAGGATCATGTGACAATTAGCTTTGATCACAGGAATAAATTACATTTCAAAATATATTCAAATAGACAACAGTTTTTTTGAATAGTAAAAATATTTCAAAATGTTACTTTTTTTTGCTGTACTTTAGATCAAATAAATGCAGGCTTGGTGAGCAGAAGAGACTTCTTTAAAAACATTACAAGTCTTACTGTTCAAAAACTTTTGACTGGTAGTGTATATATACACAAACCATCTTTGAAATGAATGATTTCCGAAAAAGACAAATCATGCCAGCTTGTTTAACAGAAGCATCTGTAACTTTAACAGCCCAATTGTTTGGTGTTTTAGGAACAACAGTCTTTATGACTATGGCTGCTTACACAAAGCATAGCAAGACTTTAGTAGAGAAGAAGAACAGTGGGCTGAAATAGAAAGTGAATGATACAACACTAAGACTGTGTCCAAACAGAGAACTACTTCTGTAAAGTGACAGCAAACACCAAGACATTGTTTCCGCAAACACCGACCACAGAGAAATTCACTAGTGCTAAAATGCAAAAAATATGCTCTCATGGTCATAAAACCTAGACAGTTGGAGCACCAGGAAGAATTTGAACATCTGCCCTGGCCATGACCCTGACCTGAATATTATCAAAACACTGAGGACAGTTTGAAGAGAACAGTGAGAAGCTGATTCCCTACAAGACTTCATTTATTAAATACTACTGCAATTTAATTAAAATTAAAAACTGTGTTCTATTTGAAGGTTTTCTAAATCTAATTCATTACAGTGAACAGATCTTTCTGTTGGTTTAAATGTTTAAAACAGATGTGCTGCTTAGTATTTTGGTGAAACAGTGATACATTTTTTCAGACTTCTTTGATGAACAGAAAAACCCCCAGCATCTATTTGACAAAAATCTTTTGTAATATTATAAATGTTACTATAAGTGACCAATTTAATGCATCTTTGGACAATAAAAGTATTAATTTCTTTAAAAAAACAAACAAACAAAAAACACTGATCTCAAACTTTTGATAAGTATAATAAAGAGGTCATAAACTGAGAAACCAAAATTCCCTTGATCTTTTGACATATAAGAGGTCATTGTACTATAAAAACATCCTGTAAGTTTCAGAACTCGAAACTTTATTGTTAGTCTAAAAATAGCTTATACTGAAGCCAATCTGCCACAATGACAGGTTGTGGAATGTACCACTTTATGACGCAATAGTGTGGCTAGACCACACCTCCACAGAAGAAGATCTGAACACCTGCTTCTACATCACTGCCTGTTTAGTCCCGTCCACCAATTTGCGCATGTAATGTAATAATGAGAGAGGCAAACACAGCTCTACGCAGAAACCAAAAGATAAACAAGACTCAAATGACAAGAAGACACTGTGCAGTGCCAAGCTGTCTCTGCATTGCCTTCCTTCTGATAACACATTAGGAAAGAGTGTATGAACTTCATTTTACAGCAGATTTGTTTACAAACAAGGTACAATTAGATGCAGGATTTTCAGAAATACTGAAACTAAAAGACAATGCTGTGCCGAATATATTGAATCCAAAGTGTGAATAACTGTTTTTATTATGTGGTCACTATTGTTATTTATGCATCCATCTATGAAGGATGTAGGCTGTCAAACATACAACTGTCAGCCAATCATAGCAGTAGGCGTTTACTTCCGAGTCTCAATCCACCTCCTCTATTCAAACAGAGCATTCCGATGAGGGGGGCCAAAACAAGGACAGAAAATAGCTTATTAGTTCTAAATTATGTTTTTTGATGTACAAATCTTTTTAACATTATAAGCAGACCTCAGAGAACAGTACAATATAAAAACAGGCAGTTCATGACCCCTTTAAAGGAGAAGTTCACTTCCAGAAATTTTTCACCCCCTTGTCATCCAAGATGTTCATGTCTTTCTTTCTTCAGTCAATAAGAAATTATGTTTCTTGAGGAAAACATTTCAGGAATTATCTCCATATAGTGGACTTCAATGGTGTCCCCAAGTTTGAAGTTCTAAAATGCAGTTTAAATGCAGTTTCAGATGGCTCGAAATGAACCCAGCCGAGGAAGAAGGGTTTTTTTTAACCTCAAACGCTCATCTTGTCAATGTCTGCATAAACTCTGTTTTTTCCGGGTAAATGCAGATAGGGTATGTAGAAAAATCCAAACTTCAAAATGTCCTACATTGCTGCAGAAGTACTGACCCAGTGTTTACAAAGTAAACATGCAAAGAAGATCAAACGCCCTTTACAAAAAAAGGTAAAACAACGAAGCAGGCCAATTTTGAAGTTGAAGAATAAAACGAGATATGAGTTTTACAACATATCTTAACTGTACTGACCTGGATTCCACGGAGTATGCATGCACATTGCAGAGACAAGACAAGACAAGCATTTGAGGTATATAAATTGTCAATTTGTTTCTCTAGATAAGACCCTTCTTCCTCGGCTGGGATCGTTAGAGCCATCTGAAGCTGCATTTAAACTGCATTTTGGAAGTTTAAACTTGGGGGCACCACTGAATCCACTATAAAGAGGTGTCTCCTCAGAAAACATTATTTCTTATCGACTGAAGAAAGAAAGACATGAACATCTTGGATGACAAGGGGGTGAGTAAATTATCTGTAAATTTTTGTTCAGGAAGTGAGCTTCTCCTTTAATATATCACTAAAAATGTATTATGCTAATTAGATGAATAATGGTTTGGATGAATAGTGTAGGTTCGCTGTCTTTATGCCACTTACCAAAACACTCCTTTGGTTGAGTGCCGCTCTGACTGATACCATCCATCAGCTTACACAAGTAAGCGTGCCATGAATTCGCCACCTGTACACACACGCACGTAGTGTGATGAGAGACATTTCACAGAGACAGATCAGTCTCAATGTGTGCTGTTGGTGGGTGTGCCTACCTCTGTGTAGAGTGAAAGGGCAACGTCAGGCTTGTTTTGCTTCAGAAACACATCAGCCATTAGGAAATATCCTCCAGACGTCACAGTACTAGCCAAACCAAACATCTCACTGGCATAGTACACCTATAAAAAAAAAAGTACAGTTAAATCACATAAACAAATGATAAAAAATTGACATCAAATAGTTACAATTATTATTGCCAGTATGTCACAACTGACCAATCAGAATGATATATATAACCTCACAAACATGCATTAGCAATAAGTCATAGCAGATAATTATGTACATGCAATACAATGACAGTGTCCCACACGTTTTAGGACTTACGTCATTGGCAAAGTGAGTAAGAGCAGATGCGTATTTTCCCATGGCAGTGTGCAGACGGCCCAGGGTTCTGTGTAGCTGATGAAGGACAGTGTTACTGCAGCCTGGTGTTTTCATTACTGTCCACTCGGCCTTAGACAGATACTCATGTGCCTGGGAGAGAGAACCTAAACCTAAACACACAAAAACACACGTTATGAACAAAGGGTTCTTGATGCCTCTTGAGTTTAAGTAAACCTGGCAAATAGATGGTCTGTCTACTCAATACAACCATCTTTGATGTTTTTGTTGGAATAGACATCCAATGTTTTACATTCATGCCTGTTTTGCTCATCAGTTAAACAGAAGCTGAAAGCAGTCACTGTGAATTCTCAGAATACAAAGCATCCCATCTATCCATATAGACAGAAGGTTAATTATTAGGGGTGTGTTTCAATCCGCTCCCTAGTTCAACAGTGCACTGCCCAGGGAGTTGGCCTTTAATAGGGCGGTATCATCAAAATTTCATGTTCACTCCCTAGAAATTTACTAAATCCACCATAAAATCCAGTGAGCATCAGCTGCTTACTATATTAATTTGCTGTCTGCTTCTTATTATGTTTGCACATTACCTGTTTTCCAAAAAAAAACACAGGACAAGCATTTTTTTTAAAAGCTGTTATGTAAATACGCTATATGCGTTATACAGTGAGGTTGTTTATTAATACCAAAAGTGCTTTAATGCAGTTTCTCATCACAGAAACGGAGATGGAACAGTTTTCATTCAGACAGTACACATCTGCATGACTAGTCTGCCACATCCTGAATTACATAACAAGTGTCTCTGCTCTCAGTTCATGTCCAAGCACCGCCCTTGAGCCCACCAATAGACCGTCCCACAGGAAGTACACGGGGCTCTTTGCCAGCCTCAGTTTTTAGCAAACGTTTGTTTCCATTCTCTCCTGAAGTGGAAGTTATTGGCTGTCAGCCTCCAGAGAGGTTCAGACCGTGAAGTCTACCAATGGCTTTCAATAGAGAGATTTAAAATTAGTACAACACATGTACAGATGTGTTTTATGCATGTCTTACCTATATTAGCCTGTGCAAGCAGTAGATAAGCTGGTACCAGTTCGACAGCACAGGATCCGTACACCCGCATGGCCCAGCGTAGGAATAGGAGAGCGGCTGGTAAAACATCCTGGAACCTTTTCTTGGACACCCACCTTTGTGCCTCTAAATGAGCAATCTCTACTAGATGTTTCTAAAAGATGCAAACACAGACTAATTAGATATCTGCCCTGTGGGTATCCCATTTGCCCTAGTTTATGTGCTGAAGTACATACAAACCTGTTTCTTCAGTGTTTCTTTGTGGTGGCGGTCTCGGTCAGACTGCAGCGTGCCGAATAGTGCAGGTGTGTGGATAGATACCAGCAACGGACAGACTTTTTCATGAATACTGGTCCAGTCAGCCTGCTGGTGGTCAGAATTACTACACACACACACACACACACTTTTAGACAGACTTTTATTGTTTTTATACACCTACCTCTAAATACCAAACTCAAATAGAAACGCTAAGTAATTTTACAATTATAAAAGCTATTTAAGGTGGTTTTGTCAGATTTGGCTTATTTCTAGGTACAAATTTGTCCTTAATATTTGAGAAGGTACACGTGTACACATATATTTGTATTTGTGACCCTGGACCACAAAACCAGTCATAAGTAGCACGGGTATATTTGTAGCAGTAGGCTGTATGGATCAAAATTTTTATTTTTTATGTCAAAAATCATTATGATTTTAAGTAAAGACATGTTCCATGAAGAGATTTTGTAAATTTCCTACCGTAAATATATCAAAAATTAATTCTGATTAGTAATATGCATTGCTAAGAACGTCATTAGGTGATTATCTCAAAAAAAATATATATATTTTTTTATTTTTTGCACCCCCAGATTCCAGATTTTCAAATAGTTGTGTCTCGGCCAAATATTGTCCTATTCTAACAAACCATACATCAATGGAAGCTTATCTATTCAGCTTTCAGATGTATAAATCTCTATTCTTGTGACTGGATTTGTGGTCCAGGGTCACATACTGAAAATATTCTCTGTCCCTTTGCCCTACACCTACCACTCATACAAAACTTTCTGCATTTAAAAAAAATTAAAACACCATTTGGTATATTTTAAGCCATTTGGTTTATGAGGACACAGGAAGTACCCTCATAAACCATGTTCACAGTGTAATATCTGTGTCATTATATACATTTGAGTCCTCATGAACCATATAACCCCCCCGCCAACACACAACGCGTTTCAACTTGTTACACAATCTCCTTTTGTTAAACAGACACATAATAACGCAAGCCATACAGGTTCGAAACAACATGGCTGAGTAAATAAAGACAGTATTTTCATATTTAATTTAACTATCGCTTTAAAAGCTGCCCGTCAAAGAGCATTCTGTTTCTGTCCAAGTTATAAGATAGATATATATTTGCATGTTGCCACTGTGAGAGCGTCGACGGTTGTGGGGATTGTGGCGTCGCGTCTTTAAAAACAGCAAGCGAAAACTCCACGCATACACACAAAACACATACATTTTCCAGTCATATTTCTTTCTCTTTTTTTCCTGGTTGGTTTTAAGCACGCATGGCTGGCTATTCTCTTCCCTCTGCACATAATTTCTCCTCCAGCTGTTTGAACTCGTTCAACCTTTCCATCTCTGCAGCAACGCGGCCAAGAAGAATGTGAGCACGACATGTGCGTCTATACTGCCACCTGCTGTCTGTCCGCGCAATTACACGATGGAACATTACGTACTAGTTTAAAGGCCGGAACACAAGGCTCGGTTGGTTAATATAAAAGCAAAAACACATAACTGAATAACCCGAAGGCTCCAGACTCACCAGTAAAATGTGACCAGGCATTTTGTGCACTGAAGTTTTGCAGGCCTCTGGCAAAGTTCGCACAGCTTCTTCACTCCTTTAGGATTTGCTAACGGGTTAATAGCGGCCGACATCCTAAATAAATGCACTCGCAGCTGTTTCAGCCTCCAAAATGTGATTAAATTAATACAAAAACGTTTATTTTCCTTTCTGGCCACAAGCTTCAACAGTTTTTCCACCTCACGCAATAATTCTTCCTTTCTGTCCTTTCTGAGTTAGTGTTTTTCAAAATGGTTCCCATGGAGACGACCTCGGGCCAGCTGACGAGGATTTGTCTTTCTTGGCTACGATTTGTTTTGTTTTTTTATATACACGTTTTATGGTTTTGTATTTTATAATAAAGTCATTATTGTACTTAAATAGATATTTTACATACTTATATCGCTAAAACGCTTAATTTGCAAAGTCTTATTGTCTCGAAATACAAGTAAAACAGGATCTGCGAGTTTACAGACACCTGATGGTGAAGTTACCGTACCGTTTCCGTGACGATAAAACTTCACTTAAAGATAAATGATTACTCTAACTGTAGCAGCTATATTTTCCCTTCTTGACCACTACATTTGAGAAAGAGGGGCTAGTTGTCACAAGGTTTATTTGTCAGCAACTGAAGTTTTCAGTCAGTTTCAACGTCCAATTAACATGTAAAATGTATAAGCAGTGATTTTGTCTTTCAGAATATACTCATACACTGCCGTTCCAAAGTTTGGGATCAGTAAGATTTTAATGTGTCTTATGTTTAACGAAAATTTTATTTATTTGATCAAAATACAGAAAAAAGTAATATGAAATATTATTGCAATTTAAAATAAGTTTTCTATTTTAATACACTTAAAAATATATTTCTGTGATACAAATCATTACTCCAGTCTTCAGTGTCACATGATCCTTGAGAAATCATTCTAATATGCTGATTTATTATAAGTATCATTACTGTGATACTTTTTCAGTATTCTTTGATGATTAGAAAGTTAAAAAGAACTGCATTTATTCAAAATAGAAATGTTTTTAACAACAATAGCATTCTAACAATGCTGTCATTTTTTTTATCAATTAAACACATCCTTGCTGAATAAAAGTATTAATTTCTTTCAAAGAAAGAAAGCAAGAAAGAAATGTACAGACTCCAAACTTTGAACAGGAGTGTATATTGTTACAAAAGATTTATATGTTGAATAAATGCTCTTTTTATTAATCAAAAACAAAACAAAACAAAACAAAACAAAATCCTGAAAAGTACTACAGGTTCCAAAAATAAATTAAAAATAAATAAATAAAACAAAAATAAATAAATAAATAAGAAACACAACTGTTTCCAACACTGATAATAAATCAGCACATTAGAATGATTTCTGAAGGATCATGTGACACTGAAGACTGGAGTAATGATGCTGAAAATTCTATTTTAAAGTATATTAAAATAGAAAACCACTTTTTTAAAATGCAATAATATATCAAAATATTACTATGTTTCTCTGTATTTTAATCAAATAAACATGCCTTGATAAGTAGAAAAGACTCCTTTAAAAACAATTTTACTGATCCCAAACGTTTGAACAGAAGTGTATATTATACATTTACATAAATTCTGTCCTCCATCTGTACAATGAAGATAACCCAAAGAATATTTTCAGGCATTCTAGGGCAAGTGTGTACCATAAACATTCCATAAATATGGATAACTGCATTGTTTTTTAAAAAATAATTTATACATTTATAAAAAAAAGTCTAAATTACTATCTATCTATCTATCTATCTATTTATCTATCTATCTATCTATCTATCTATCTATCTATCTGAAGAGTTTAGATGCAAAACCAGCTAAATGCCATCTCGGTCAAGATAATGATACTGAGTGAATGCCCCTGACACATATTATACGTCCATCAAATACTTTTACTTCAAACTTGCTAAATTCTAGCCTCAGCCCAATCAGAAGTACCAGTACTTACATTGAAACCTATGCAAAGTAGCCAGAAAGAAATGCTAATTTTAAAGAAATACATCAGATGGATTTAGGGTCTTTTGCATCTGAACTCTTCTTATGAATGATTGTTTTATCAGGGTTTATATATTTCACTCACAGTAATACACATTTAAAAAAAAAAAAAAAAAAAAAAAAAAAAGTTTATTGATTTGCTCATCCACACAAAAAAAACATCAAAACATACAAAATTTCACACGTGATAGTTTAAAATACCTAAAAATACAATTATTTTTCCTCTGCACTGAATACCTTATAAGGGCCAGACTCTAGCCACTCTCCTAAATTAATAATGAAATCGTGAGCCTGTATGGAATCTGTGCACAAACACACAATCACACACACACATACAAACACAAACACAAACAATTCCTTTCCCTGTCTCTCTCTTCACCTCAGTCAACAGTCTTTCTGACAGCAGACATTTTAAAAACATGCTGTTAGTGTTACTTCTGTTACATCGACCCACAATTAAAAGCAGGAGTATGACAAAGGAAAAAGGAGAAGAGAAGAGTAAATAGGATTTACCCTTTTTAATGCTTTTTTTTTTTTCTCAGGGTGGTCCATTTTCTTAATACAGCAGTATTTTCCTTCACACAATTACCAACATTAATAAGGAATCCACTCACACACAGTGGAGTTCAGACAGCTCTGATCCTATAAACAGAAGTGCAGTTGGAGCAGCGATGCTGATACTGAAAATGAGTCAATAACACTGCTCTGATTCTCTTTCTTCTTTTTGCTTTTCGTTTCACAGGTGCTATTATTCAGCCGAGCTCTGAGATTACATTATCAGCTCCGCCACACCAGAGAACTGTATACAAGCGCACATCCGTCAGGACCCACGCCGATACATTTCTACTCAGGAAAAAAGGTAAAATAAACGGCCTTACACTGAATGCTGTGTGTGCGTAACTCGAGTATGAATTTCACCTTAATGTACCTAAAGTGCACTATACAGAAATTGCCATCTGCTGTGACTAAATAATGACACTAGGACATTTACTCATTTGCTAAAACAAAAGTTCCTTGAAAACACTTCACAGTGCACCTGCATATTTGATTCGCCGCAGTGTCACAATACACAACAGCTGCCAGAAGGTGGTGGTGTTTCCTCCCTTTTTCAATATTTTACCTGAAATCGAATGACTCCAGAGAGCCAAAACTGTTACTGATATATCTGAGATCTGAGAGTCATGTCCCTGATAGCACATGTACATCACAGAGACGTCTATTTATTTTTTTAAGAGTGGACGTTTGCTGTCAGATGTCAAATAGACGTATATTAGATGTCTTTAAGATGTTTATGATTTAGAATGTATGTAAAACTTACATCTGAAAGACATCTGTCAGATGTTTGTACACAGTAGATGCTTTCCAGATCAAGTGATCTTTAACGGACATCTTGCAAACGTACATGTGCTAAGGGGTGTTCCTGACAGCACATGTACATCGCAGAGACATCTATTTGACATCTGTATTTACATCTGCAAAACGGATTTTTAGAGTGTTTGCTCATATTCAATATGTCTTTTGGACGATTCCTATCAGATGTCAAATAGACGTATATTAGACGTCTTTAAGATGTTATGATTTAGAATGCATGTAAAACTGACATCTGAAAGACGACTGTCAGACGTTTATACACATCAGATGCTTTCCAGATCAAAAGATCTTTAACAGACATCTTGCAGACACACATGTGCTATCTGGGGTTGTTTTCCACATGCTCAGCAAATCTAAAAAGCAAAAGAAATAAAATGGCTTGAGAAACTTCAAGAATATTCCCCCGATAGCACACGTACATCACAGAGACGTCTATTTGACGTCTGCATTTACATCTGCAAGACGTATATTTTAGAGTGTTTGCTCATCTGCAATACACCTATAGGACATTTCCTATCAGATGTCAAATAGACGTCTATTAGATGTCTTTAAGATGTTCATGATTTAGAATGCATGTAAAACTGACATCGTAGATGATGCGAAGATGCTTTCCAGATCGAGTGATCTTTAACAGACAAACGTGTGCTATCTGGGACTTTACCTATTTGAGTTTGTAAAAAGAACAATCACCTTTGTTCTGCAAATAAACAAGAGTGCGGCCTGACAGTAGCAGAACTTGAAATGAGGTCGTTTTTTACTCTAGCCAACACAAATTGTACTAGGGTTGGGGAAATAAACCAATGCATCACGAATTGAGCAATAATCATCAATTCTAAGATCTTCCGAATGCATCACGATTCTCTCTCAAAATGATTCTGAGATTAGTTTTGAACAGCAGATGGCACTGCATGCTTTAGAAAAAGCCATACTCTGCTTGCTTTCTCTTCATTACACACACTTGAAACTAAAATAAGCATTCATAAAGTTGGAATAGTTTAAAGTGAATTACAAGGGTGTTGCCAAGTCAGCGGTTTTCCCCACGGAATTGGGCTACTTAACACTGTTGCTGTGGGTTGAAGCGACACCAAAAATGTAATATTTTGCTGCTGGAATGCGAATATTATTAGGGCATTCCTGCCAAAAAAATTTGCATTTTACCCCCAGAATGCATTTTTTTGACCGGAGAACCTCCTCCGAAATGCAACTGGGCAAGTTTTAGGGTAGTGTTTAGTAGCAATTGTGCAGGTTTCGTTGTGAAAACCTGGCAACCCTGACAAGGGTGTTCACAGTGAGCCATGTTTACATTGATCTTGTGTCATAACACCATTCTTAAACGAGGTCTAATTACATGACTCCAAACACACAGGTGCTCTTTTTCCGTGAGCATGAGTTTGCAGTGGAAAAACTAGATTATAGCGCCATCTACGGTTAAAGGCTAAGATGACAGAGTTGCAATGCATCGATTTGTGGTGACAGCCCTAGATCGTACCGTGTTTGTTGCTGGCTCAGTTGAAATGAAGCACTCTACTCTCCCATAATATGACACTAAATAGCAAATTAATCAAATTAAAATCAATACACATGCTCTTGACGTTGCAAAAAGCTCTGTAAAAAAGATCAGGAGTTAGTATTGTTACACGTATGGCTGTTAAATACAAATACCTGTATGTAGACGGAAAGGCACCTAATCAAGGCATAGGATCTGCTGGCAACCGTAAAACAGTTTCTAGATATTTAAAAACAATGTGGTCGAAAAAAGGCAAGTGAACATACAGTTTTTAAAGGATCCCCTATTTGAATGTACCCCAGTGTGAAACAATCATCATCTTCACTAAACGCCAAATGAACAGTAAAGCTGAAACAATCTCTAGCAGACTTTTCATGTGAAGTGAGAATTGCCTCAGACGAAACCTAAACCTTTGCTGCTGTTTCTAAAAATGGTAACCAAAGAAATCTTCATGGTTACAGCACAGTCAGAGTTTGATAGGCAGAGTGAATTCATGAAGTCACCAGAGGAGGAAGCAGACAAAGATACAAAACATTAAACGTCACTTGGAAACAAACCACAAATTCTTCTGCCATGCAAAGGCAAAACACAGTAATTATACATTTTGTCCTATTTCATGAGTGAATTCAAGTCTATGATCTGTCTTGTGACAGACAGGATTTACTAAATGTTCAGAGGACAAAAATCAATCCAAAACCCGTATCAGTCTTGGCGTAAATTTCTGCATTTTGCCTTTATATAGCAGCCTAGCAAAGCCTGGCACTATTTTCTACCAACCAATCGGAACAGGGAAGACTACATACATACACATACTAAAACAAATCTTCACGCTTCATTCGAAAAAAAAGAAAAAAAGAAAAATGTGTATCCTATACATAATAATGACCTTTAGTCCAAAAAAATACTATATTTCTAAAATGGAAGACAGACAGAAGAGTGAAAGATGTCTCTTTCGTCCATGTCTTGACTGATGATGTTACCTTAAATGTCGCACATCTTAATTCTCTTATAAAAATGTTTCAATGTGCATTTTGTAGCTTCATTTCAAAGTGCATACACTATGCTACTCCAGAGTCAAAAACTAGGAATGCTCTCGTAATGCTTATAATTGTGACATTAAGGTACAGAGACGCTCCAATATGAACGTTGGGAGATTGACAGCAACATCTGAGGTGTGTGGGATTGCATAAAATTGGATTTCTTGGCATTATAGTCCTTTGTGCTGTTTGAAACATTGGCTGAACTGGTAATGCATTAGTGGGGAATTGATCGGTGTTTGTCATTTTGGACGGTCAAAACTGGAAGACATGGATTGTTGGTGCGTGAGCGCATAACATGGTGTCCTTTTCCATTTGGCGACGTCAGCTCATGCATCAGATGCGTCTCCATCTGCCTCCTTTGCCTTCTCGTTCAGGGCATTGTCTATGTTCGTCTCTTCGTCCTTCTCCTCCTGTCTTGCTCTTCTCTCCTCCACCTTCTTCTCTTTGTCCAATAGCCAGTAGTTGAGTCCCATTCCCAAGAACAAGAATATGCTGGCAATCACCAGGACGATTCCACAAGCCTGATATGTGTATTTGTAATCGCCGTAATCATCATTAAGTTTTCCTGCAAGAGAAGAAATTGAAAAACGGGTTTGTCAGTTTTTTTTACACACTAACTGGAACAGGATATAACATGACATTCAGTGATTATTGTAATTACAGCTGAAAAGTCCAGTCCCAAACCCATTTTTTTTTTTTGTTAAATGTAATCAACTTTTGATTGAAAAAAAAAAAAAAAAATTAAATCAAGTCCAATTTAGTTTAAATGTAATCATTTTATATTAAGTCATACTTAAGTAACATTAATAATAACATTAATGTTAAAATGACAAATATTTTTGTTCATTATAAAGCTGTATATATTTTCAGTATTACATTTTATATAATCATATTTTAGATAATTTGACAGTCAATATTTTGGCATTCATTTAAGTAACATAACATTACTTAATATTAAAATTACTTCAAATATTTGTATATTTATTATAAATATTTTAGATAATTTAATATTACATTTTATACATTTATATTTTTGATTAAAGTATTCCTTATATTTAGTCAATATTTTAACGTCATTCATTAGTATAATTAGTATCATTAATTAAATAATATTAAAATTACTTCAAATATATTTATAGCATCAAATTTTATGTAATTTTTAATATTATACTTTATACATTTATTATTTGATAAAAGTATTCTTTACATAATCAATATTTTTCCATGTAATATTCATTTTAGTAACATAAAATAACATTAATATTAAAATTACTTCATATATATATATATATATATATATATATATATATATATATATATATATATATATATATATATATATATATATATATATATATAAAATTTTATATATTTTTAACTATTTTATTTTTTAATAAATTTGTTTTACATTAAGTCAAAATTTTGACACTAATTTCAGTAACATTAATAATAACAACATTAATTAATATTAAAATTACTTTATATTTTATATTACAAAAGCTTATATAGTTTTTAATATTCAATTTTCTATATTTATATTTTTGGTATAGTAGAAGTATTCTTTACATTTAGTCAATATTTTGCCATGTCATATTCATTAGTTTTTGTATTCAAGCATTTTACACTAAATGTTCAAACATTTTGCATATTTAATTATAATAATAATTTACCTAATTTCAGTATGTATTTGTATATATGAATATTTTTGTTTAAAATATTTTCATTCATTAATATTCATCATAATATTCATCATATTCATTCATTTTAGTAAAAACCTTTTAGTTGATGAGAACAACAAAAAAAACCCTAAATATTTAATCTGTTATATTATTTACCATTAATATGATTAATAATTTAAATATTATGGTACTTCATTTTATATTACAGTTTTTCTGAAATGGTAAAACACATTTTTGAAACCATCACCCATTTTCTCAAAACCTTAAACACAAATCCAAATGTTCAAATTAAATTCACAGAACCCCTGACTCTCTATCTATCTATCCATCTATCTTTTTTTCCACACACACGTATTCACACTCTTCTGTACCTTTCAGACTGACAGATGCACCCGTGCCTTCTGTGCACTTTCAACTGGCTTACATTTAGTATATTTAAATATTTAGAAACAAGCGTGAAGAATTTTGAAATATTGTGTTTAAATCATGACTGCAGTGTTACAGTTCTGCTTAACTTTTGCTTTCCTGTGTTTACAGTTTTGCATCACAAGTTCATCACAGAGCAAATTGAGTCTTAATGAGTGAGAATGTGTTTAGAGTTTTGCAAAAAGAGTGCATGAGATCTGCTGACAGTGTCTAAACTGCCTAAACTTGTTTAAGGTTTTTCAGAAAGAGTGATTTATTTGACAAAGCGGTTTAG